>NC_091478.1:9026140-9373606 GCF_036971445.1 Narcine bancroftii
TAGTCTGGATGAATTCACAATTAAGTTTAGCTAGAAAAGGAGTAGGTCATTTATCAGTGTTTTGTTGTGGTAGATTACAATTCCTAGGGTACATCTGTGAGCATTGGAATCCGTAATATGGGCTCACTTAAACAGAAGAAAATGGACAATGTTCTTACAGATTCTTTGCATGGCTTGGAGGAATTTGATTCAGTCATAGAGTCACTTCCAAAAATAGAACTTAACAGTTAAAGCAAATCAGGATCACCACATTGTTGAACAGAAACCATTAAGCAAGAATCCGGATTTTCTCTTAGCTTGCTATTAATTCAATCTGGCCTCTACAGAGAAGGAACTTTTGTCGTTAATGGAATTGTTTTGTTAATTTCTGTAAATCATAGCTGTCAATATGCACGTTTAAAGAATTACTCTTGGGTATCTCATTTTACATCATCTTCTAATATATTCCAATTACTCTTGTGGTTAAAATGTAAAAGTTAATAAAGCACCAACAGGTTAGGTCATAAATTCAGGTTTGATGGTATAATTATGTAAAGGTGTTACAGTTTTATCCATCAATAATTATTTGGGAGACTTTAACCAAGCAGTCCACAGCACCACCTACAGGCATTCTATGGGGTAGCTAGGAAGCCTCATAAATTCAACAATAAGCGATGCTTCAGATTAAACACAACAAAAAAGAACAACAGCTACTTTAACTTTTGAAACACATGATTAAAACTTCTGCAAAACTTGAAAAAGTAAATCAATGGTCCAATATTGCCTAATGCTGATTTACAACACAAAAGGCTGAGCCATTTTGGGGCAATTCTGCAATATTATGTCTGCATCTCCTTCATGGTTGAAACCTCCACTGGAAACTTTTAGCACTCATCAAGAAACAACTAAAATATGTCAATCTTTTATTATTTCATTTTCTTTAACATCATGATTATCAAGCCTAACACTTAATCTTAACTAAAGATGTGATGGCTTCATTTCTCAAACTTGTAAAAATGTGAGATAGGATTTCCCTGCTTTTGTTGTATTGCACTGATTCCTGTTTACTTTGACTTCCATCGTTTTCCAAAGATATATTTAAATATATTCAGTAAACCAAAGGCAGTACAAATTTTGTTACAACTTCCAGTTTTACATTGGAAATTTCAATTCAACTAAACCAAAGAATTAAAATAGTGCAGGATTATAACCTGGTACAATGAAACTGGCGGAAGAAAAGCCAGGTTTTACGTCGCATGGCCATTCTTTATAATTATTCACTTTGAAGCCACAAGATTTCCACAGTCATCGTTCTGATTAATGTTCAATATTCAGGTCAACTATTCCAAAGGTGAGAAAGTAAAGAAATGGAATATCTGGAAGGCTTAATTCATAGCAGCTCTGCCTGAATTATCACATAATTAAATTCAAATTTTGCAAAATATATTTTAGTGCTTTCTCTATTCAATTTGCTTCATTCAAATAATTGGATTTCTATTCAATGAATACGAAAAGAAGAGAAACCAATAATTATTATTTTATTTTTAACAGCCTTAATGATCATATTCAGTCTCTTTGACTTTTCTGTTATTATTGGTCCTAGGTCAAGATGTTCACTGAATCACTCTTTAAATGTAGGGATTATTTTGTCTCATATAATATACTGCATGCTTTCTTTAAACTCTCCATTTGAATACAGCATGTTTCTATGCAAATTTTTAAAAAAATGTGACCATTTGGAAACAACAATTTCAGACTATAGATAATGCAGAAATATGTCGAAAACCTTATTCAGCTCTAACAACTGCCCACTGCAATATTATTAATGTATTGGTTCATAAAAAAACTCAATTCCATAAAGATGTTCAAAATACAGTAAAAAAAACCTGGTATTCCACACCTCTGGGGATCGGTAGATGCCGGATAAGTGAATTTGCTGGTTGCTTGAAAATGATTAGCGAACAAAATGGTGAGGCGTGCTAATTTTAAACTTCTTTTTTTACCTATTTATTTTCCATGAATTCTGGATAGTAATACTGATCCTTCAGAATTTTTTTGCACACAGTATCACCTAACATTCTCGAGTTAGAAAAGAAAAAGGTTAACGAGCCAGCCCCTCTTTACAGCAGATTGAATTTCAAGAAAAGAATTGACAAGACAAGGCACTTTATGGGAAATGAAAACTGCTATTTGGTTGGGGTGGGGGGGGGGGGGTGTTGAATGTATAATGATTTTTTTAAAAAATGACAAAGTTGATACTGAATCCATTTCACTCATATAAAGGGATAAATTTTAAATTGACAAACTGAATATGAACAAGTTTCTCCAAGAATTCAGATAATGGTCATTTCAGCCCCCTGCATTGTGACTTGGAAGAATATTCTGCAGTTAAAAGCACTGATGATAGTGGGGAAATAAATTATAGGTTTTATTGAAGAATGAGCTAACTGGGTGAATGGTCTCCCTTATCTTCATGACCTCTGGAATGCATAAACCATCTATTGTCTGTTTGCAGTTTACAATGAACAATAATCATCACTAGAACACATGACAAGCGTCAAACAGTTCTATCATTCTTTTATTTCACACAAGTACACAGCGCAAGAATAACTGCCAACTTTACGATAAATTGACAGATTATAGAAGAATAAATATTAATAAAATGTAATTTAATTTGTTTTTTTTGACCCATATTCTGTCATGGATTCACTTTGATGATGAGCTACAATCGGGGTTTCATGGAACATACCATTCATCTTTTCTGCTTTTAACAGATTCCAATGAATGGTGTGACTTAAATGGGATGCACTGCAGTGATTCTCCACTGGTGTTAAACCTCCTGAGGCTTAGCCATTCTCATTAAGACATAGTGAAGGATAAATGTACTAACCTGTACTTGCCAGTCCTTACTTGGACAGCCTTCATACCACACTGCTGGGCTCCTCCAACATCATGTACAATATCATCTCCAATCATGAGAACCTGTCAGAGAAAAGAAATGAAGTAATTGATAAGATTATTTTGATGTGTTTGCATTTCTCAAAATATTAAATGTGAACTTGTCACCAAGATGAATTGGCTGACATTGAACGTCATTGAGCAAGAGCACACCGGAATTTACAATTCAGTCAACTGTTATCCTCTTTTCAAAAATTAAATCACAACTGGTTCAAAATCACGTGGAGCAATCAAGGCAAATGAAGGTTAAAACATGATTTAACAAGAAATTAATGTTTAATGTCTGGTCACTAGTCTGATTGCTATTGGTTCCATGTAACTAAGTACTACCTGTCATACGGTCGGGTGGTTGGTGACTAAACCAGCTCCCCCACCAGGCTTGCCTGGTGTGGAGGGTGGCTAGACACCCTGCAGGATGAAGAAAAAGGCCTGTCAAAGGGCAGATGAACCTTCTCATAGGGTCAACAGCCATCTAGGAAACACGCACCATGAGGCTTGGTCAGGGCATTCACCACAACAGAACTTCCAGCTGTCTTGGACCTCATCATGCCACTGGATCCTGGAGGGGATGTTGAGAGGATGGGTCTGGACCTGTGCAACCCCCTATTCACCTAAATCCATTCATCCACTCCTTTCTGAGGAGTGGGGTATCCTCATATCAAACCCCACAAACTGACTGAAAGGGACCATCATCATCCTATGGGATGGATAACCAGAAGAAAATATTTAAAAGAAATACACAAATTCAAAATAACATTTTCTGGCATCAGAGAATATAACAGTTTGAGAAAGTTTCAAGTTTCTGTAAATCTACATGATGAGAGATTCCCCACTGAAAGTGTCAGAAACCTCTCTGCTCCAGTGTGCCAGTTTGCAAGTGGACAAGTGTGATACCTCCACCTTCCATCTTGATAAAGACTTGAAACCATTTTGCACAAAGCAAGTTTTGAGCACAGGCTCGATGTGAAAAAGTCTTCAGGATTTTAGATCACAGTTAGGAGCTTGAACTGCCAAACTCTAATTTGTCCACTACTGATGGCATCAAAAAAAAAGGCACAGCATGTGACTCATGGTGGCTCAAAGATCTTGGAGCAGAAGGCATTAGAATGTCCACAGGCACAAAGGGTCTTCTGCAGCACCACATTGTACCTGAAGCTTCCAGGAGAACGTTTGCTAAATCACTTGTAACTGATGATCACTCATCTATTCATGATGTTTTTAACCATATTATAATGGAGATTCTTGAGAGAGAACAGTATCAAGCAAACTATCTCATCACATCGTGCTCAAATTCCTCAGGCTCTTGTAAGAATCCTTCTCTTAGAGGCTACCATAATAAGTATTAGAACCATCATGCAGGGCAAAGAAATCTTGCTCAGTGAAATTTGATTTTATTATTGACAGCCTCATCACAATAACCAGCGCTGAGAGAAAGGAAGAGTAGCTACTTGGAAACATACACATCTGCCGCAGCAGGTGTTCAAAAAGTTTTAGAATCATTGACTTATTTCAATTTCACTCCATGAATTTAATGATGGCCTTTAACTTGGTGAGAATGAATGGGCGGTAAAAGAATCAGAAGTCGAGCTGAAAAAAAATCTCTCTGTGCAGCAGATATAAGGAAGGGCTTATATTGCTCATCACACGAGATAAATCTCAGAATTAGTATCAGAATTTATTGTCATGAACAAGTCAATAAATTCTGTGTTTTGCAGCCGCGTCAGAGTGTAAACATTCATATAAACCACTTTACAACAGTAAATAAAAATAATACTGCATGAAAAGTCAGGCCGTGTCTTTGGTTCATTGATTATTCAGGAATCTGATGGCAGCGGGGAAGAAGCTGTCCTTGTGCCACTGAGTACTCATCTTTAGGCTCCTGTACCCTTTTCCCTGATGGTAGCAGAGTGAAGAGAGCCTGGCCTGGGTGTGGGGGTCTTTGAGGATAGAGGCTGCTTTTTTAAGGCACCTCCTCTTGTAGATGGAGTGAAGTCTGGTGCCTGTGATGCTGCAGGCCGAGTTAACGCCCCTCTGGAGTTTATTCTTGTCCTAAGAGTTGGCGCCTCCATATCAGGCAGAATGCTCTCCAGTGTACCTATCAGGTGACATATCAAACCTCCTCAAGCACTTCACAAAGTCGAGCCGCTGGCAGGCCGCCTTCATATTGCATCAACATGATCCTCGGAGATGTTAACTCCCAGGAATTTGTTCTTGACCCTCTCCACCACTGAGCCCTCGATGAAGACTGGGTCATGTTCCTCTCCCTCCTGGACACTACATCATTGCCATTTGTGATTCTGCTGACAACTGTGGTGTCATTGACAAATTTGTAGATAGCATTGGAATTGTGCTTGGCCACACAATCATGGGTGTATAACGAGTAGAGTAAGCACACATCCTTGAGGTGTGCCTGTGTTGATAATTAATGAGGAGGAGACGTTATTTCCAATTCATTCTGACTGTAGTCTTCTGATGTGAAAGTCAAGGATCCAGTTGCAGGGGGGGTGGGGGGTGCAGAGGCCCAGAGTTTGTAGCTTCTTGACCAGCACTGAGGGAATAATGGTGTTGAAAACTGAGCTGTAGTTGATGAAGAGCAGCGTATGTATGAGTTGCTGTTTTCAAGGTGATCCAGAGCTAAGTGGAGAGCCAACAACATTGTATCTGTGAAGAGAGATTGTGACGACAGGTGAATTGCAGTTGGTTCAGACCTTTCCTAGGTACGTGTTAATTTCAGCCATCACCAACCTCTCAAAGAATTTCATCACAGTAGAAGTCAGTGCTACTGGGTGGTCGTCGTTGAGGCAGCTCACACTACTTTTCTTTGGGGACCGGGATGATTGATGTCCTTTTGAAACAGGTGTGAACCTCTGATTGCAGCAATGAGCACTCTGGCTAGTTGGTTGGCACATATTTTCAGTATCCTGCCAGCAACGCCATCAAGGACTGACGCCTTGCATGAGTTCACCCTCTTGAATGATATTCTGACATCGTCCTCAGAGACAGATATCACAGGGTCCTCAGCCTCTGCAGAGATTCTAGTAGGCACTGTTGGTTCTCTTTCTCAAAGTAAGCATAGAAGGTGTTCAGGTCTTTGGTTAATGAAGCATCACAACCATCTATAGTGTTTGCCCTAGCTTTATAGATTGTAAGGGCCTGCACTCCGTGTCATAGCTGGCAAGCACCTGGTTGGCAGTGTGAAAGGAGCTAGAGACAGATGCACATCAGCTAATGCAGGGAGTGCAGGCCATTACAGCCTACAAAGCAAGGGCGAACATCATAGACAGATGTAATGTTTCAGAAATGGCCTTCTGCAGATCGTACCTGGACTTTTTGGAGAGATCTTGATCCCTGGCCTTGAACACCCTTGATCTCACCCTCAGCAGTTTGCAAATCCTCTGATTCATCCAAGGCCTCTGGTTGGGAAACACCCAGTATATGCACAGGGGCACAAACAAGTCCACGCAGTTCTTGAAGTTAGTGGGAAGCGTCGCATATTCATTCAAGTCTATGGATGTTCTTGATTATGTTCCAATCCACCAATTCAAAGCAGTCCTTGCTGTGGTCCTCAATCTCTGCTTGTACAGCAGAAGTAAAAGTATAGCCAGGTGATCAGACTTGCCGAAGTGCAGTCATGGTATGGCTTGGTATGCATTCTTCATGATGGTGTAGGAGTGGTCAAGTGTGTTGGCTCGCCTGGTCTCACATGGTGGTCGTTTATCAGAGACTTCTTCAGGTTGGCCTGATTGAAGTCCCCTACAATAATTGAGAAGGCATCAGGATGTGCTGTCTTGTGGCTGATAATCACAGTGTCAGTCCCTCCAGTGGCAACCTGATGTTCGCCTGGGGCAGAATGTTCACTGCAACCAAGATGATGATAGTGAACTCCCTTGGCAGGTAGAATGGGTGGCACTTAATTGCTAGATGTTCCAGATCGGGGAACATAACTCATGTTTGTGCACCACATGAATTGAAGATGACACAAACACTGCCTCTCTTGGTTTTGCCTGACACTGCTGTCCAATCAGGGTAGTGGAGGGTGTAGCCTACAGGCTATATCGCCATTTCCTGAATGTCCGCATTTAACCATGTTTCTGTAAAGCACATCACACAGCACTCCCTGAAGACTCTCTGATGTGAAGCCTGCCTTGGAGTTCATCAAGTTTGTTCTCCAAGGACTGTACATTGGCCAGGAGGATGGTAGGGAGCGGAAGCTTGTTATTTCTTTCCAGCCCTCCTCACAGCCACCAAATTATACAGGAATTTCCTAGTGCTTGCAAAACAAACATGTCTTGCAAATACAGTAAAATCCCCATTATCTGGCATTCCATCAACCAAAACAACTGACAAAAAATATTGAGGAAATAAATCGATTTTAAAAATAAATAAGAATAAATAAAGTTTTAAATAAAAATTTAAATAAAAGTTTAAAAATTGTGAAAGTAAATGTTCTCTGAAGCAACACACAACCCCTGGGACGCAAACATTCAGCCAGAAGAGTGCCCTGCCTGCAGCAGCTGTTTGAATAAAGTTCCAATAAAGTTGTGTTTGAACAAAATGGTGGTGCCCAGGATAAATAGATGGCCAGTGCTGTTCGCCACTGGGACAACTCTCCCAAAGAGTCTCCCTATCCCTGGGGTATGAGTCTTTATTTTTAAAAGTATATTATTAAGTATAGTAGTAAAGCTTTATCTATAAACATGGAGATTTGGCTCCCATTGAGAATGGCTGGATTACATTATGGTCATGTTTAATATTGGGATTTGTTGTACAGACTTCATGCAGCCGATTTGGATCTGCCAAGTTTACAATGCTAATTCTCCAAAGAGTCATAATTATTTTCTGTGCATATGTTTTATGGAAAACTTAATTCTTTTAAAGAAGCATCTGCAAAAAATCTACTTTTCTTGGCATGAATTGGCACGTACTAAGAGGGAGGTAGGCCTTATCTAAAATGGCATGGATTCAAAATAACTTTTAAAAATTTGCATATACAAACATCAACAAAAAAAAAAGCAAATGGAAACAAAAGAATAGTATTACATTAAAAGCTTTCCCAGCAAGAATCCAAAAATTTTCCCAGAAGATGTAATGCACACGGACCACTGATGAATTTCTTTTGATTTATTTCCCCACTGTTGTCAGGCAGAAGAACAACAAATTTGAAATCATACATCAGAGATTCAAGGGCAGCATCGCCCAACATGTTATCAGCCAATTGAATGGCCCTCCCATCAGCAAAACAATGTGGCCCTTGCACTATTTTAGCTGAACGTTTTTTTCTGCAACAACGAGATAGACAACAGACTCGCCAGGGCAAATAGCGCCTTTGGAAGACAACACAAAAGAGTCTGGAAAAACAACCAACTGAAAAACCTCACAAAGATTAGCGTATTCAGAGCCGTTGTCATACCCACACTCCTGTTCGGCTCCGAATCATGGGTCCTCTACCGGCATCACCAACGGCTCCTAGAACGCTTCCACCAGCGTTGTCTCCGCTCCATCCTCAACATTCATCGGAGTGACTTCATCACCAACATCAAAGTACTTGAGATGGCAGAGGCCGACAGCATCAAATCCATGCTGCTGAAGATCCAACTGCGCTGGGTAGGTCACGTCTCCAGAATGGAGGACCATCGCTTTCCCAAGATCGTGTTATATGGCGAGCTCTCCACTGGCCACCGAGACAGAGATGCACCAAAGAAGAGGTACAAGGACTGCCTAAAGAAAGCTCTTGGTGCCTGCCACATTGACCACCGCCAGTGGGCTGATATCGCCTCAAACCGTGCATCTTGGCGCCTCACAGTTCGGCGGGCAGCAACCTCCTTTGAAGAAGAGCACAGAGCCCATCTAACTGACAAAAGACAAAGGAGGAAAAACCCAACACCCAACCCCAACCAACCAATTTTCCCTTGCAACCATGTCTGCCTGTCCCGCATTGGACTTGTCAGCCACAAACGAGCCTGCAGCTGATGTGGACATTACCCCTCCATTAATCTTCATCCGCGAAAACAAGCCAAAGAAGAATATTCTACACTTTTGTTGCATTTTGCACTAAACATCATACTCAAAGATAAGTTGACTTGACTGAATAGCATGCAAAATCAATGTTTTTTCATTATATCTCGGTTACACTTGACCAATCTTGGCACTATGTGACAATCAAGTCTTCCTCTAATAATATTCCAGATGATCCGACATAGTAACTCTGTCCTGCAAAAAAAAAAAACAACTGCCTTCCCAAAGGTAAAGAAGCTGAGCCCTGAGTTATGTTACTGTTGAACACCTAGCCTCTTGCAACCTTGTTGAAAATGCACTCCTGTACACTTCTCTCTCTACAACCCTCTAGAGTCTAGATCAGTGGTGAATGACCCATTTCATGGAATCTTTGATCTCTCATTCAGCCCCAGGCATGTATAAATAAATAAATAATAATTAAGTAGATGTTCAGTTTCCACATGTATTAGTGAGGGAAACTGCAAGGTATCTGGGCCTCCCAGCAACAACCCAAACTTTGTTACACATCCCAATTGCCAAATAACAAATCTGTAAATTAAGCAAGCAAGGGATTACAATAACAATATAAAAAAAAACCTTTGCTTCTGGCTGGAAAGAACCCAACCAGAGTTGGGTCCAAGTCTTCAGCATTGGCGACTCCATTCTCAATAGAGGGTGCAGTGCTGTCCGCATCGAAGAAATCGCATTGGGCTCCCAGACCTCAGGCTCTACAATTCTTTCAACCCCAAAAGTTCAATAGACCCCCCAGCATTTATCAACCCCTTGGATAGTCCCATCAATCCCCAGGGGTCAATGGCGACCACTTTGGTGACCTTTAGTCTAGATGTAGGATGCCAATTCTGTAGTCACTGAAGACCTTCCTTTACCAATGTACTCACGCATTCAATATTCCCATCCTGGGACTATTAAGCTGAACGAATCCAGAGTATTGAGAAAACTCCATTCATACAAGAACTGTCTGTCAAATGCTGGCCAGGTAGAAGCTAGATATCAGCTATAATAAATCTGAATGTATTGAATGGAGAATCAGAACTTTAAATAACCATATCAATCACACCACTGTTTCACTGGAGACCTTGATGAACTCCAAACAAAACATGGCAAAGAATTTCTAGATTCTGGTTGAGGTGATTCACATATCAATTCTCTATCCCATTCCCTTGTCAATATGTCTGGCCATGATCTCATATATTGCCAGACTGAGACCACCTGTAAATTAGAGGAAGAACACCTCATCTTCCAACTGGGTACCCTCCAACCAGATGACTACATGAGGGTTTTCACCCCACTCTAAAATCCCTCCCTCCCATCCAACTCCCCCAAAGAAAAAAATACCATATACAAATTGAAAAAGTTAAAAAAAATTATTTTATAGGTATAAAAAGATAAAAAAGAAAAAAAGTAAAAAGAATCTTTGGATTGCAGAGAGATGTCATGCAGTACAATTCATCAGTTCTAACATAAACATACAGAGGAGAATTCTACAGGGCTAGAGGGATAAAAGGATGTCACTACAGATTCAATCCCATTATTTGAGTGTACGGGTGCCAAATTTGTAAAAACAGAGTATTTATTTCTTAAATTATAAATAATGTATTTTCCAAGGGAATACAACTTTGAATATCAACGTGCCACCTAGGTAAAGTTACAGATATTCCGATTTTCAAGAGATTGCAATTCATTTCTCACTACTGCTAAAGCTAATTTGACAAATTTCCATTGATACATTGGTAGTTTCAATTTATGAGTTGTGCCTTCAATATTTCCTAATAAAAACAGATCAGGATGTAACAGAATAACAACTCCTGTAACTTGTAAAAAGTTACTAATAGACACCCAAAAAGGTTTCACATTTGGACAAGACCATGTTGCGTGTATGAAAGATCCTACATCCTCATCACATCTAAAACAACATTGACTGTGACAGTACAGATCTATCACCAATGTATATAGTGTATATAGTTACAGTATCTAGACTGTGCTTACAGCGATTGGCTGAGAGCTAAGCCACGCCTACTGTTTGGGCCTTAAAGGGTTGTGTCCCTAGCCAGGTCGGATCATTCCGGACTGGTCGGCCACCTGTGAAGAGCTCCTGTCTTTTGCTAATAAAAGACTTGGTTTGGATCAACAAGTCTTTGATTCTTTCGACGAGCTCTACATTGACTTCTCTGGTTTTCGTTAAAAACATCTCGCTTCACCCGTCTTCTCTCCATTTCCTGTCTCCTTTTAAATTCTATCTCATCCCTTATCACATCCAATTAACACCTCTTGTTGGTCTGGATTCCTCCCCCATTGTTTGAATTCTGAGCCTTTCTAATATATTTGAAATGTACTGGGAAGGGGGGGGGGGGGGAGGAGGGGGGGAGGGTGTAGGTTAATTGGCTGTAATTTGGGCACCACGACCTGTGGGCCAAAATGGCCTGTTACCGTACTATATGTTTAAAAAAATTATTTAAAAAAATTTATACCCCACTTCTGCTTTTTCTGAATTTTCCTTAAAGAAGGGCTTAGGCCTGAAATGTCAGCAATATACCTTTGTCTCTTATAGATACTGAATAGCCCAGCTGAGTTCCTCCATCATTTTCATGTGTTTACTACAATAACAGCACCTGCAGCTTACCATGTTTCACTCCCATGATTCACATGCCTTCAAGTACGCTTCTTTTAACTTGGACATAGACTCATTTAGTCTGGTGGCAAACCGAAGGACATGCATTTTCTTTATCCAAATCAGTAATTACAGAGAGTGTTGGGAGAGAGAGCTAATTTTTTGGGGGGTCTTTATCAGTATTGTCCAAAGAAGAAGCTCTAAGCAAATGCAACAAGTTTTAAAAGATCAAGTTTGTGTACACAGTGCTTAAAGCTGGATGCAATAAACTTCACTCTACGTTAGATCACAAGTACACCTACATCAGGCTGTTGTTAATTGACTACAACTCAGTGTTCAACACCATCATTCTTCATCGGTTATTGATAAAGCACAAGCACCTTCTCAAAAATTCTACTCTTCTAATTTCATATGGTTTTCAATGAACAATACTAAACTATAAACCCGATTGCAGCTTAAGTACATTTTCAGTCTGGTTTCTTTTTTTTTTTTAAAAACCAGGAGTAGCAGCATTTTTATTGATAAAAATCAGAAATTATTTTCTTGCATCAATCTCAAAAAAGGAAGGACAAATACACGCAGATGCTACTCAAAATACAACTGCATGAGAGCAGTGGTGCTTGCAGAACGGATAGTGGCAGACGCCTGTAAAAATGGGCTCTGGCCTCAGGGGAGTTTAGTGATTTACTATCAGTGAAGGGCAATAATCACGAAAGGCTTTGCAATTATCCCAAATCATTTAGGATTTTAAAAAATCATTGGTGAGAAGATAGAGGTCAAAAGATCTCATGTCAGGGGAAATAAAAAGCTCTGGTCATCAAACCCAAGGTATAAAATACTTTTTTTCATGTTGACAGGGTAGGTAGGAATATCGAAGGGACTGAGCATATGTGACAGGCAGTCCAACCAACGGAAGAGTAAACTTCACCTTTCTGATTAATTTGGAAAAATGAAATGACTACTCCAGGAGTTAAGAATAAATGTTCTATGGCAAATAATTCATAACAGAAATATGACAGCCATTCTTGGTAAATTTAGTCACAGAAATACACAAACTAAGCTCATAAAAATGTGAATTTCCAAATAAAATCAAAGTTTAAATGGTACTTTGATCACAAATAAAGCATTATCCAATATTCCATACCTTGATGACAGGCTCAAGTCTGACACCTCAGTTATGTATCTTTACCTTTGCTCTATGAAGGATGCTGGTTGATCTGCCGAGTTTCTCCAGCAATGCGTGTTTTACTTATTCAAGACAATTTTTTGCTTTCCTTGTTTATATTATCAGTGACAATGAGCTACATCATTTTGCTGAGAATTCTGAAAAATCTACTCTCAATCTTGATGACCGCAATTTCATGCACTCTGGAGGGAGCACCTCGAACCCATGGTCACTGATTAAACATTTTCTTATTGCATGCACATCTCCTGAGATGTCATAGTTCTAACTCAAATGCCGCTGTCTATTAAATGATAATTCCCTCATGTGATTCTTATTGTGCTGTACAGATAAGTGTGAATTATCCCCCAGTAAAGTGATAGATGGTGCTTAAATAAACCATGTCAAATGTAAAGCATGATTTCTAAGGTCACAGCATTTTCAGTAGAAAATGCTCATTCACGAAATAACAATGGTTGATATTATTCAAGCCTTCAACCAACTTTATGTAATCGCTTTCACTCAATTCATTTCACTGGTAAAAAAATACATAACTGATAAATAAGCAAAAAAATGACAAGGATAAAATGCATTCACAGAAACAAATATAATAAATATCAAGCAAATTCTTTCTCTTCAATTTTTAAAAAATTTAGACATACAGCACAGTAACAGGCCATTTTGGCCGTGCCGCCCAATTAACCTTCTCCCCCGGTACATTTTGAATGGTGGGAGGAAACCAGAGCCCCCGGGGAAAACCCATGCAGACACAAGGAGGACGAACAAACTCCTTTTAGACAGCGTGGGATTCGAACCCCGGTCCCAATCGCTGGTGCTGTAACCACTACACCAACTTGGCCTCCCGTGAAGATTTTCATGAAAATGCTCATTCACGAAATCATGGGTAAGCAGATAATGTTTTTTTGGTCACACCCAGAGCTTCTGCTAACATGGGAGGAGTTAGTCACACATGACCTTTAAAATACTGATAAGATTACCAGAATATTCTGAAACACAATACAATAATTGTCACCAATAATCCAATGTCTGCGATTTTAAGTTATCTTAAATTATTAAATACAAGACAATATATGAAAAAATCCATTATCCCATTTCAGAAATTAATTAATTCAACTAAAGTCTCACTTTCAGCTCAGAAACATACATTCACTGCAGTAATTCCAGCCTCAAATTTCTTTTAAACTGAAGAACGTGTATATCTATTTCTTCCTTTATAATGAAGTGTCAAAAGAAAAAAAACTGGAATTGCTGGAAATCTGAAATAACATTAGAAAAGGCTGCAAACAGCAAATCCTACAGCGTCAATAGAAAAGAAGGCAGAAATAATATTTCAGGACTGAAATCCTTCACCAGAACTCAAAAACTCTGAGAGTTGACTGGTTTTTTTTAAACTATATGTAGGAAGATAACATTAAACTGGAAAGATGCAGAAAAGATCATAAAAGATGTTACTGGGACTGGAGGGCTTGAGCTACAATATCTTCTGGCAACTGCTCCAAAAAAGCATGCTAGAACATGGAGTTGTTCAAGTGAACCGGTACGGTCTTGAAGGCCGACATGGCCTGTTTCCGTGCTGTAAACGGTTATATGGTTATAAGGAGAGACTCATGGTGTATTGGAGGGTGAGGGATGACCTCAAAGGGTACATCACATCATGAGGGGCACAGATGAGGAGAATGGTAATTATATTCCCCCAGGGTAGTGAAATCTAAAACTAGAGGGCATAGAGTTAAATTTCAAATTTATTGTCAGAGTATTTACATGCATCACAAACAACCCTGAGATTCTTTTTTCCTGCCGACCAGCCAGAATTACCACTCATTGACAGTGCTATATAAAAAAAACGGTCTCAATGTACACAGGTAAACAAGTAAAGAAATGTAAACAAACTGAGTGTGCAAAACAGAGAGAAAATAAAATCAATAAAAAGCAAAAGAGTGCATAAATGTGTCCCTGATTGAGTTTGTTGTTGATGAGTCTGATGGTAGAGGGGGGAGGAGGGCAGCTGTTCCTGAACCTGGTGGTGTGAGTCTTGTAGTACCTAGACCTTTTTCCTCATGATAGCAGTGAGAACAGAGCATGTGCTGGGTGATGTGGATCCTTGATTATTGCTGCTCTCTGACAGCACTATCCCCTGAAGATATTCTTGATGGTGGGGAAGGTTTTAACTGAGATATCCTGGGCTGTGTCTACTACTTTTTGTAGGGCTTCACGCTCAAGGGTATTGGTGTCCCCACATCAGATTGGGATGCAGCTGCTTAGCACACTTTCCACCACACGTGTAGAAATTTGGCAGGGTTTCAGATTTTGAGAGGTAATGTCATCTAGTTCTGGTCTCCGCTACAAATGGAAACAACTTACCTACCTTATGCCTTTCATAAGTTTCCATAAGATCCTCTCTCATTCTTCTAAATTCTAGCAAGTACAGTCCCAGACGACTCAATCTCTCCTCATAGGACAACCCCTTCATCCCTGGAATCAACCTGGTGAACCTCCTCTGCACCACCTCCAAGGCTAGTAAATCCTTCCTCAAGTAAGGAGACCAGAACTGCACACAGTTCTCCAGATGCAGCATAAATTCAGTCTCTGTTCTTAAATTCAGTCTCTCTAACAATGAAGGCTAATATTCCATTTGCCTTCTTGATAGCCGGCTGCACCTGCAAATCAACCTTTTGCGATTCATGCCCAAGCCCTCCCAAGTCCTCCTGCACAGCAGCCTGCTGCAATCGTTTGCCATTTAAATAGTATTCGGATCTTCTATTCTTCCTTCCAAAGTAGATAACCTCGTATTTGCCAATATTGTACTCCATCTGCCAGACTCTTGCCCACTCACTTAGCCCACTCACTGTATCCTCTGCACACTTTAATTTTCCACTCATTCATTGAGTCAGTAGATTTTCAAAGAACAAACACATACTTTTAGGCAAAGCAAGGTCATCAGCAAGTTGCAAATTTCCCCCAAGTCAATGCCAACCCAATCTGTGTCAGGACTACCTTATTACACAAACATTTAAACTCATAACTAAGCATTTTTATACCATTTTCTGGGATTCAAAAACACTTCTCATAATTATTATGATTTCTGTTATTAAAATGATCTGTCATTACACTGGCTCGTTATGTTTCCCTCATGTTTTAAAAAGGAAAAAATGTCCATTTTAAATTTTAGAGATTATAGCATAAACCAATAACACTCACATACATTCATGTTAATCATGGAATGGAAAAACTAGAGCATTGAGAGGAAACCCCTCTGGACACAGGGAGAACAGACAAACTCCTTATAGACAGTAGCAGATTCGAACCTGGTGTAATAGTGTTGAACTAACAGCTGTGCTAACAGTCCAATGCACAACTTATTCTTTGTAACATATTTATATTTTTACTGTTATTTCTCCAAATACAGAACAATCCCATTGCTTCTGCCATGCAGTGAATCTATTCAACAATGAACATCTGTAAACCTTTGAAAACTCAACTGATTGAAAACCACCAGAAACAGTTCAAACAAGCATTTTTCATACAATTGACAATTCAAATGCCTTGTATTAATGACTAATCCCTACCTGATTGGGTTCCAATCCCATATCTGATAAAGCAGACAAGAAAAACATCTTTGCTGGCTTGCCAACAACTTCGGCTTGAATATCACAGGCATACTGGAAAAAGCAATGGAAAGAGAATCAAATTCACATGCTCTTTGCAAGAAAGCTCTGAAAAACACAGTTCCAGGTGTGGATTTGCATTAATTTAAATGAAAGAGAATGGATAAATTTAAAAAAGTTGCAGGTTATTGAAGCATTTTTTAAATGGGCAAGATATAACAAGTACTGCTGTAACAATTAAATCGGTGGTTTTCAAACTGCCCCCTAAACTCACATTCCACCTTAAGTATGCCATAGGTGTTCTGTGATTGGTAAGGGATTGCTAAAGGTGGTAAGTGAGTGGGAAGGGAAGGTTGAGAATCACTGCTCTAGACCCAATTTTTACTGAAATATTTTGCTTGAAGAAAAATTGTCATTGGTCCATTTCCTTTGCCATTATAAAACAGTGTATGTCATGAGTTAATTAGGTACAATTAAAACAGTGGTTTTCAAACCTTTTCTTTATACTCACACACCACCTTAAGCAATCCCTGACTAATCACAGAGCACTTAGTGATTGCTTAAGGTGGAATGTGAGTTTGGGAGGGGGGGGAGGGGAAGTTTGAAAACCACTGAATTAAATAATTATTTACCCTCAAATTAACGATGCATTTTTCATGACAAGTTGGCTTTTGTTGGATGAAGAAACCAAGCTGTCACATCTAAAGTGCCAGCAGCAGAAATTTGATCAGAAATGATCTGAAGTGATAAGACATTCACAAATTTGATGGTGGTAATGACTCACCCAACCTCCGATATTGTGCACAGAAAATAAAAGTGACATTAGCTCGAATTCTGCCGTCCACAGCAACGTAGCTGCATTTCTCACAGATCTATGAAAAGTCTTCGGACCTCCCTGCACTGCAGGAACTTGAGACAGGCAGTGTGGATGCTTCAGAACCAGCCCAAGCCCAAAACAGCTAACTAAACACCAACAGCTAGCCAACCCATGCCCCCTTGCTAGGTGTCAAAACCACATTTAGATTTTTTTAATGTTATTTAAAAAAACAAAAATATGAAAACATTGACGAATTTTAAAACATCTGAAGGAGCTAATATTGGCTTTCTTTGCAGCCACTTACTTCAATAGAAAAGAACATCCTGAGCCATGTTCAGCTTAGCCCACTTGGATTTCTCACTCTACTTGCATGAAAAATACTGCCAACAGCTTCAGCACAGAATATCTTGAAGCTGCTGCTAGTTAAATAGGGAAATGCTGCACTTACAGTTCACTACTTGGTCTCTTCAAAATTTTGGGCATTATATCGCAGGCATCACAGAAGAACAGAAAGGAAGCCTTCGAGCATTTACCCTTTCATCCTGACATCAAATGTGTGTTTTCTTATCACTATTTGCTTGCAAGAAGCAGTAGTACATCAGGTCAAATGCCAATTCAATTTTAAAAAGCTCTGTATTGTTCCCACAAGGACTTCAACGATATTGGGCGACCCGGTTGGCACAGCAATTAGTACTGGATTCGAAGCCTGGTCCCGTCTGGAAGGAGTTTGTACGTTCTCCACATGGCTGCATGGGTTTACTCCCACCTTTCAAAATGTACTGGGGGGTTGAAGGTCAATTGGTGTAATTGTGGGCCGAAAAGGCTGTTACCGTGCTGTATGTCTTAATTTAAAATGTATGTAATACTATGTATAGCCAGCAGAGGGAGTGGGTGAGTTAAAAGCTCAGTCGAGAGGCATGCTCTGCCAGCTTTTAACTGAGAAGATATTAGAGATTCTTAGGGACAGGCCAATGTCCAGCTGCCTGCTGCTTTCAGTAAAACAATGTGTGCCAGTCAATTCCAACCGCACAGACATTTGCCTTGGTTGAGGGATCAAAACTAGGAATTTAAAGTAATTGTCTTGAAAAATTAAGAGTGAGGTAAGAATATTTATTTTTCTCCCAGATGGCAGCAAACAAAAAGGTAGGGAGAGGCAGAAGCCCTCATTTGAAAAGTAAGCTAATATGTACATGACGAGTTATGGCCGACAGAAGTATGGATCTGCATCAGGCAAGGCAGATCTCGTCAAGGATCAAATGACTTCTTCTGGTTGGTAAATGTTCTATGATGAACACAGGCCATTCCTCAAAAGGTTCAGATGGGCAAGAGGGGAGATAAATTTGGTTGAAGCATCAGAAAAAGTATTAATTTCATAAAATTAGTTAAGGCAAGCATAATTCACATGTGCATTTGGCACATTCTCATTTCAATTATAGAAACATGCATCAACTTTGACAAGCAGGGTTTATTTGTGCCTGCGTGGGTTTTCCCCGTGGGCTCAGATTTCCTCCCACTGTTCAAAACGTACTTGGGGGTGTAGGTTAACTGGGTGTAATTGGGCAGCATGGACTTGTGGGCAAAAATGGCCTGTTACTGTGCTACATGTCTAAATATTTTTTTAAAAATTAAAAACACTAAATTAAAAGAAAAGATTTGGATTTGTTTCAAATAGAATTGTCAAATCTAAGTAATTAAACCAGGAGAAATCATCTAAAAAACGCAAAAAAAAAATGAAGCCTCAGAATAAACTCGCCATTTCTTGTTGGAGATATTACTGATGGTCTCATCACAAAACCACACATCGAAAACTGCAGCTCAAAGAACTCTTGATTTGGAGACCTTGTACTACCTCTGATCATAAAAAAAACTTCTTGGAGGAACTCAGGCTCCAGCCTGAAACATCAACCATTCTTTTTCTCCCACTGATGCTGCTCAACCCATAGGCCCCCCACCCCCCCCCCCCCATCCCCCCATCCCCAGCAGATTGTGCTTAGCTTCAGGTTTTCACACATGCAGTCTCCTGTGAGTCTCCAACTGAGGGATTTAAGGTCACAAAGCACGATTATGTTGAGGCCCTTGAGCACTTGACCCTCTCACATCCCATTTTCTACCTTCCTCACTTCCTTTGTGAGCTCCTCTGTTCTCATTCATCCTTATGGAACCTAACCAACGTAGATCACGTTTTAGCTCGCTTAAAAGGGAAACAAATCTTGATAACAATTTCTTCAAGCAAAATTGCCCACGTCTATAACTCCTTCGTTATCCTAGATTGTCATTGGAGCGTTGCACAACACAGTGAGAATGCCAAAAATATCTTGTTCAATATATAGGTAAATATATTGTTGATTTAACATTACATTTGCCATGGAATTAAAAATCGCAGCAAAGAAATACAGTGTAAAAATTCCTAGTATAGTACCTCCAAGGCCTTCATGTAAGCACCAACATCAAGTTTCATCCCATCAGTTTCCTTATAATAACGCCTGAAGTATGGAAGTAGAAATAAACGTAAAAATAAGTGCATAGAAAAAGGAAGCCGTGCAGAGAGCTGAAGCATAACATTTTTTATAATTTCTACTGGTGAAGAAACCAAATAATTAATAACAAATGTACATATAAATGCTAATAATAAGGTAACAAGCATATCAAGGAATGATGAATGCAGCCCAATTTAGAGACCTCTCCAACTTGTTTTACATAGCACTAAATAAATTCCAATAGTTTTAACTCCAATATAGAGTTTATTTCAGCTGACAATTTAGAAAAAAAAATTAAAATTTAGACGTACAGCACAATAACAGGCCATTCCAGCCCACGAGCCCCATGCCGCCAATTACCCTACAACCCCCGGTAATTTTCAAACATTTGGAGGAAACTGGAGGCCCCGGGGAAAACTTTTGCAAATATGGGGAGAACATACAAGCTCTTTAGAGACTGCGGCAGATTCGAACCCTGGTCCCGATCACTGGCTCTGTAACGGCGTTGCACTAACCGCTACACCATCCACGCTGGCCCAAAGAATGGGTCAAATAGTTTCTTCCAAAACAAACATCAGTGGAAGCTGATTAAAAATTTCACTGTCATATGAAGAAAAACAAAATCATATTGTTCAGTAAAGTCTTTCAAAATAAACCTGTATTGGAGATAAAGTCAGGAATGATAAAGATTACTGGAAAAAGGATAACATTTTTAAATGTTTCTCAGTTTATTACAAGCTCAACTTAAAAAAAAAAACTCACATTGTCCTCTCTTTTAAATGTAATTCACCTTCACTCAAGCAGATAATGTCAGCTGAGTGACAGAATTATTGAGCAAATAATTTTTTTCTGAACTATTTCTGCTCTATGCCAGATGGACTGAATTAAGGTGTACGACAGCAGATGAGGAATGTGCAACATGATCAGACATGGTTTTATAGTTTATCTTTCTACCATTTTCAATTATATATCAGAACCTCTCTTTCAAATGACCACTTGACCTCTGCTCGAGCTGTCATTAACCTTCTATAGCCCAGTGTAAGCTAATACTGGCATGACCGGAGATATTACACCACCAGTTACATTCTCCACTCAAAATAGATATGGAATGTAAATGAATATTCTAGTCTCCCTCAGTAATTTTAACCATATAACCATTTACAGAGCAGAAACAGGCCATGTCGGCCTTTCGAGTCCACACCAGTTCACTAGAATAACTCCACTAGCTCAAACCTCCCACTCTCCGCCAAATTTTGTCACACTGGCATAACTTTTTAATTTCCCTTTCTCTTATGACAGATATATCATCCCAATTTTGAATTTGCTCTGGAGCCATGTGGTATTCTTATTAAATTAGATTGCACATTCACACATTACTTCTATATTGACTAAATTTTAAACATTGCAATGCTGCAGAATATGAGAATATAATTATAACCTATACTTTAATATTAATAAACTTCATTGATTCAGCCTTGTACTCCTTTCAACAATTATGCACTGCCGCCTCTTTTCCCCGGTTTTTGCTTATTACTTCATTTAATTCAAAGCTGAATGATGGACAGAGATTTCCAGGTTGCAAATGGTGCTCTTTTAACTTGCCACTGGAAGGTGCCAAGTTGCAAATAGATGCTACTCTTCCCATACTTATCACTGAAGGGAATTCTAACCTAACTCATTAATGGCTGGCTTGAAACCCACAGATCAATAACAGATCAGGTCATCTGTCATTTCCCTCTGGCATGATGCTTGCGCATTACACTTTGAGAGCATCAGTGGGACCCTTATACAGGACACAAATCAACTTTAACAACATTTCCTTTTAAAATTTACATTGATAATTTTACAGTTTAAATCAAGATCCAAGAACAACATTTTCATTTTTTTTTCTTTCCATTCCCTTCTATTTATCTGTCATCTGCTTCTATTCAGCCTTAATACCTATTCAAAGAATGGCATCTCTTCCTCTTGTAACCCATTCCCTACTTTTGAAGACACAACGTCGTACTTCTACAGTTCCTGAAGATGGTGTCTCATTGGCAAACGTGGAAGAGTATAACAAAATTTCAATGGCAAAGATACACCTCAGCAAGCCCCTCAATCCTTTCCAAAAAGACGGAAAGCTAACTATTTCAATTTAATGCAAGTAAATGAATTTATTGAAAACACTGAGCAATATTTTACATAATTTAAAGAGTTTGGAAATCTAACAGGAAATCTAAAGGGCTGTGTATGTTGTCTACATGGATGTTAGTCAGGCCTTTGACAAGGTCCTGTATGGGAGGTTAGTCAGGAAGGTTCAGACGCTGGGTCTTCATGGTGAAGAAGTGGACTGGATTTGAGAATGGCTGGGCTTTTTCCATTGAGGGTGGGTGAGATACAAACCAGAGGACATGGGTTAAGAGTAAAAGGGGAAAGGTTTAGGGGGAAACTTATTTACACAGAGAGTGGTGGGCGTGTGGAATGAACTGTGAGCTGAAGTGGTGAATAGGGGCTCAATTTTGACATTTAAGAATTATATGGACAGGTTCGTGGATAGGAGAAGATAGAGAGTAGTGGTGGATGGTTGCTTCTCAGACTGGAGGCCTGTGACTATTGTTATGCCCCAGGGATCGGTGCCGGGACCCTTGTTGTTTGTCATCTGTATCAATAATCTGGATGATAATGTGGCAGATTGGATCAGCAAGTTTGCAGATGTCACTAAAATTGTGGACAGCGAAGGTTTTCAGAGCTTGTGGAGGGATCTGGACCAGCTAAAAAAAATAGGCTGAAAAATGGCAGATAGAATTTAATGCAGACAAGTGTGAGGTCTTGCATTTTGGAAGAACAAACAAAGAAAGGGCATGCACGGTAAATGGTAGGGAACTGAGGAGTGCAGTTGAACAGAGGGATCTGGGAATGTAGATATACAATTTCCTGAAAGTGGCATCACAGGTGGATAGGGTTGTAAAGAGAGCTTTTGGCAGATTGGCCTTCATAAATGAAAGTACAGGAGTTGGGATGTTATGTTAAAGTTGTATAAGACATTGGTGAGGCCCAATTTGGAGTATTGTGTGCAATTTTGGACACCTAACTACAGGAAATAAGATAAAAAGAGTGCACAGATTTACTGGGACGCTGCCCGGACTTCAGGAGCTGAACTGCAGGGAAAGGTTAAACCTTCCTAAGAAGGGAGATTTGATTGAGGTATTTCAAATTATGAGGGGGATAGACAGAATAAATATACAAAGGCTTTTTTCACTCAGGGTGGGTGAGATACAAACCAGAGAACATGGGTTAAGAGTAAAATGGGAAAAGTTTAGGGGAACATGAGCGGGAGCTTCTTTACACAGAGAGTGGTGAGAATATGGAACAAGCTACCACATGAAGTGGTGAATATGGGCTAAATTTTCACATTTAAAAAGAATTTGGATAGGTACATGGATGGGAGAGGTATGGAGGGCTATGAACTG
The DNA here is from genome assembly GCF_036971445.1 of Narcine bancroftii. Lineage (NCBI taxonomy): Eukaryota > Metazoa > Chordata > Chondrichthyes > Torpediniformes > Narcinidae > Narcine > Narcine bancroftii. Next base: position 9,049,235 of record NC_091478.1, read on the forward strand.
GGTGCAGGTCAGTGGGACAAGGCAGAAAAAATGGTTTGGCACAGACTAGAAGGGCTGAAGGAGCTTGTTCCTGTGCTGTAATGTTCTATGGTTTTATTAAATTTTAAATTTAGACATACAGCATGATAACTCATGTAATTTGACATTTTATGTCCTTTAGATTCTTTTGAAAATGGAGAATTGGGCATTCAGTATCTGCCGCCTGAACTTGTCTTCACCGATGTGGTGAGGGAATGATTGATAATTCTAATCTGGAACACAGAGACTTCCATCAGAGAATTTAAAAATAATGCATTCACAGCCAACTTTATAGGCATTAGATCATTCTGGCAATAACAATCTGACACAGATCGAGGTGAACAAGAAAGCTGGGGTTCAGAGCAGCTTGCAAAAGTGCAGGAGAGACTCAGTAGGCCATGCAGCATCCACAGAAAGTAAAAGGCAGTTCATCGTCTTCTGCTTGAGCCTTCTTCAGGAGTGGCGAATTAAAAGGTGAGGGGGTTTGGGGTGGGGGGGGGGGAGAGGCGAAGTAGAAGGAACACTGACTAATGGGTAAGTCATAAGTTTCAAGTTTATTGTCATCTGATTGCGTTCTCCGGTCCTCAGGGTGAAACATGCAGATACACAAAACACACATACAGACAAACAATAAATATGCTGGACAACTATTCATATATACAAATAAATAAAGAAATATTGTTTTGTAAATATGAGTTGGTTAGTGTGTGAGCAGTTCATTTGGTCGTTCAATATCCTCACTGAACTTGGGAAAAAACCGTTCCTCAGCTTGGTGGTGTTAACTCTGATACTCCTGTATTTCTTTCTCAACGGCAGCAGCTGAAAGATGCTGTTTGGGGGATGGAGAGGGTCTTCAATGATTTTGCACGCCCTCTTCAGACAACTATCTCGGTAGATCACATTGATGGCCCAGGTGGGGGTGGGGGAGAGACTCCAGTGATCCTCTCTGCCACTCTTATGGTCCTGTGAATCGACCTCCGATCCATTTCTTTGCAGCAACTGGACACACTGCAATGCAGCCGACCAGCATGCTCTTGATAGAGGTCCTGTAGAAGGTTAACGTAATGGTTGCCCGCTTCATTCTTCACAGAAAGGGCAGTTGTGCTGTGTCTTTCTGACAAGTGAGGAGATGTTGAGTGTCCCTGATAGGTCATTATAGGTCCTTGGTGAATTCCAAGGAACTCCAAAGATATTATAGGTGGATACAGTTGGGAAGGCAGCAGAGAAAGAAGCTGAGAAGTGATAAGGGAGAGGGCAGCTCTCTGAAAGAAGAATGAGGGGAAGGGGATGGAGAGCTGGAGGAAGGGAGACAGAGAGAGAATGGCAGGCAGAGAGAGACTGGGGAAAGCGACAACAGATATTGGATGTCTGGTTAGAGGGTGCCATCTGGTTAGAGGGTCCGATCAGGATACAAGGCAACCTGGCAGTACATGAGGCCATAGACAGACATGTCAGTGTGACAATGGAGTATGGAATTAAAATGGTTAGCCACTGGGAGGTCCTGGATGTAGCAGCAGACAGAGCAAAGGTGCTCAACAAAGTAAACTCCCCATCGGCATCCCATCTTCCCGATGTAGAGAAGGCTGCATTGGGAACAGCAGATGCCTTAAATAACCCCTACAGATTCACAAGAAATTGTTGCTTCACTTGGAAGGACAATTTGGAACAAAATTATGTAAAATTGAGTGATTTTTAAAAAAAAAAAGTCAGTGTGGACCATTTAAGAGAAAAAAAAAGGAGTGGGAATTTGTACACAGAGTTAATTTTAATTTATATTTAGAGATACAGCACAATAACTGGTCCTTCCAGCCAATGAGCATGCACTGCCCAAACACACTCATGTGACCGATTAACCTACGAAGCCCATATATCCTAGGAATGTGGGAGGGAACCAAAGCACACAGAGGAAACTTGTGCAGACACATGGAGAAATTATGAACTCCTTATAGACTGTGCCAGATTTGAACCCAGGTCACCGGCACAGTAATAGTGTGTTGTGAACTGCTCTGCTAACTGTGCCAACCTAATGCTGAGTCTATCCCATCAAAACTCACTAAATAGGTTTTACTACTTTAAGTATTGAATGGATTATTTCCATCCAAGCTGTAGAACCCAAGTATCAGGGCATGATTGTGGATAAACATTTTTTCTTGCATAGTACGTTCTCAATTCTCTCTCTTTCTTGATGACATTTAATCTTAGCTACCCAGTGCCCTGCCTTGCATAGGGGTAACATCCAATATTTTTTAAAAAACAGGTCTACATTTCTGTAATACTAACCAGATTACAAGCAAGCAAATAATGTAGCTCACAGAAGATTCACATTTAGACCAAGGAAGAAATCAAACTAAATTAATGCAAAAGTACAAAATATGGGAAGCATTGCGAATCACTACAACTTTACAATCATGTTCCTCACACAATGGATTAGCCAAACCAAAGATTTCTTGTTGGTAATTTTATAGATGAGAGCTCATGAGGGGAATCCGATCTTTCGTCCATTTACACTACAATTTTTAGCCATTCATATTGAACAAGGAAAGCCTCTTACCCTTTGCCAAGAGAAATTAAAATAGGTTTCTCCAGATCCATCAGAACTTGAAAAGCGTCATTCATGTTCTTGTAAGTAAAATATTCTGCAGCATCTCCAATAACAACACAGTTGGGGTTTGACTGGTCAAGCTGGTTAAACTCTGGTCGAAGACCTATAGTCAAATTGAAGCAGAGAGATATATTATGTTAAATCTTTGCCATTTCATCAGGCTAATTTTCAAATATCATAATCGGCCAGCTGTTAAGATGCGTTAACAACACCCTGCACACAGCACATTTGATCTGCTCATGTCGAGAAAGAGATATAGGTGTATCAGAGCCAGGCTGAGGAACAGTATCTTCCCACAGGCAGTGAGAATGAATGACCAAAGGGACTGCTCGCACTAACCATCTGAGACTCTCATAGTCATGAAACAATATTTATTTATATATATTAAATACTTGTCCTGCATATGAATGATTGTCTGTATGCGTGTTATGTCTGGTTGTGTGTCTGCATGTTTTCCACCACGGACCGGGGAATGCTGTTTCTTCGGGTTGTAATTGAACAATCAGATGACACTAAACTTGATTTGAAATGTTGGCGATTCCCTCCTTACAACATCCTTATACATACTCACCCATTACCATTTCCAGCAATAATGATCAAAATCTGTAATAGTGGCTACCAGGTATTTTCTACTGATAAACACACAAAATGTTAAAATACAAAAATTTTGGATATATTTGAAGGAATGAACACATGATACTTTACAATATAATGGCAAAAGGTGAATGTTTTGGTTTTTTAAAGGATGGCAATCTGATGTGTAGCATTAAAAAGTCCAACACTTTCTTTGTCTGTGAAAAGCAGACTGGTTCCTCAACGAATATCTCACAGCTAAGCCAATAATCCAGCAATGCAGTGAGCTGCAATGTAGTTAATTTCCTGATCTTTCCATAGTCTGCTCAAAACACACACCTGGACGATGATAAAATAGCCCCCTCAAGGATGGGTGGAGTTGCAGCATTCAGTAATTTCAGTACCAATTGGGACAAAGCAATTGGTTTCCTTGACAGTATATACTGACCGTGGACTATGGTGTGAGTGCCCATCTCCCGTGGGTCATTTGAAAGACAAAATACTGCTGATTTTGGAAATACAAAATAAAACGAGAAAGTGCTGGAAATAATCAGCAGATTACGCAAGAGATGCTGCCATCCCTGCTGAGTTACTCCAACATTTCAGCAGGTCTGAAATAATTTTTCTAGATAAAAATAATAATGAAATTTTATCAGGTACATATAAATAACTCCCCTTTGCCACTTTGGCTTGGCTTCGCGGACGAAGATTTATGGAGGGGTAAATGTCCACGTCAGCTGCAGGCTCGTTTGTGGCTGACAAGTCCGATGTGGGACAGGCAGACACGGTTGCAGCGGTTGCAGGGGAAAATTGGTGGGTTGGGGTTGGGTGTTGGGTTTTTCCGCCTTTGCCTTTTGTCAGTGAGGTGGGCTCTGCGGTCTTCTTCAAAGGAGGTTGCTGCCCGCCGAACTGTGAGGCGCCAAGATGCGCGGTTTGAGGCGAGATCAGCCCACTGGCGGTGGTCAATGGGGCAGGCACCAAGTGATTTCTTTAGCCACTCCTTGTACCTCTTCTTTGGTGCACCTCTGTCTCAGTGGCCAGTCGAGCATTCGCCATATAACACGATCTTGGGAAGGCGATGGTCCTCCATTCTGGAGACGTGAGCTACCCAGCGCAGTTGGATCTTCAGCAGCGTGGATTCGATGGTGTCGGCCTCTGCCATCTCGAATACTTCGATGTTAGGGATGAAGTCGCTCCAATGAATGTTGAGGATGGAGCGGAGACAACGCTGGTGGAAGCGTTCTAGGAGCCGTAGGTGATGCCGGTAGAGGACCCATGATTCGGAGCCGAACAGGAGTGTGGGTATGACAACGGCTCTGTATACGCTAATCTTTGTGAGATTTTTCAGTTGGTTGTTTTTCCAGACTCTTTTGTGTAGTCTTCCAAAGGCGCTATTTACCTTGGCGAGTCTGTTATCTATCTCGTTGTCGATCCTTGCATCCAATGAAATGGTGCAGCCGAGAAAGGTAAACTGGTTGACCGTTTTGAGTTTTGTGTGCCCGATGGAGATGTGGGGGGGCTGGTAGTCAGGGTGGGGAGCTGGCTGATGGAGGACCTCAGTTTTCTTCAGGCTGACTTCCAGGGCCAACATTTTGGCAGTTTCCGCAAAACAGGACATCAAGCGCTGAAGAGCTGGCTCTGAATGGGCAACGTCTGCAAAGAGTAGTTCACGGACAAGTTGCTCGTGTCTTGGTGTGAGCTAATAACTAAATGTAGCATATATTCCATTAGTTTAATTATATGTGCTGATAAGGTGAATATTCAATGAAATGAAGACCATCAAGAATGAGATGGCAAGGAGAAGAAGAAGAAATAAACTGACCCAGTATGTAAAAGTAGAAGACACAAATTTCTTGTTTATTTTCAGTGTGTGATGACATTGTTTAATGGGTTTAAAGTATCATATAGGTTGAACATTGAGTGGGTGGGGAGGGGGGGGGGTGAAGGAGGGAGGGAAGGGAGGGGGGAAAAGGGGAGAAAATGACACTGTGTATATTCAAGAGGGAAATGTTTGTATGTATTTTGGTTAGTATGGTTCATAGTATGAAAAATAAAAATTTTTTTAAAAAGAGTGAGATGGTACAGGGAATGGACATTTCTGACTAATGGTGAATCAATTTACATACAGTTCTCAGGAACTGAACCTCTATGTAACCTAGGGACTGCCTGTTTTTAATAGCAAAAAATTACTCTCTTTTTTGTTGAGCACCTTCACTTTGAATGCTGCAATAACAGGGACCTCCCTGTGGCCAACCATTTTAATTCCACATCCCATTCCCACACTGACATGTCTATCTATGGCCTCGTGCACTGCCAACCCAAAACTACCCACAATTTGGAAGAACAACACTTAATTCCATCTGAGCACTTTCCAACCAGATGACATTAATATCTGCTTCTCAAGTTTCTTCTTTCACAGAGCTACCCCCCTCCCCCATCACTTATCAAATTTTTTTCTCTTCTGACCTCCACTAATATCTACTTATGATACACATCAGCTATGGCAGTGAGTGCAGGACTTTACAGCCCACAAAGCGAGGGTGAATATAGACAACTGTGATGCTTCACTATGCGATGAGCTGAACACCTTCTACGCCCATTTTGAGAAGAAGCAGCAAAAAGTACCTACTAGAATCCCTGAAAAGGCTGAGGACCCTGTGACATCTGTCTCTGATGGCAACGCCAGAACATCATTCAAGAGGTTGAACCCTCGCAAGGCATCAGGCCTTGACGACGTAATTGGCAAGGTACTGAAAATCTGCACCAACTAACTACAGTGTTCATCGACATTTGTGGCAGTCAGAGGTTTCCACCTGCTTCAAAAGGGCAACAATCATCCTTTTACCCAAAAAGAGTAGTGTGAGCTGCCTTCACAACTACTGCCCAGTAGCACTAACTTCTACTGTGATGAAATGCTTCGAGAGTCTAGTTATGGCCAGAATTAATACATCTCTAAGCAAAGATTTGTACTCACTGCAATTCGCCTATCGTCACAATCGCTCCACAGCAAATGCAAAATCACTCATTCTCCACTCAGCTCTGGATCACCTCAAAAACACCAATTTATTGACTAGAGCTCGGCCTTTATTACCATTAATCCCTCAGTGCTCCTCAAGAACCTACAAACCCTAGGCCTCTGCATGCCCCTCTGGAACTGGATCCTTGACTTTCTCATCGGAAGACCACAGTCAGTACGAATTGGAAACAACATCTCATGGTCACGGATTATCAAAACAGGCACACCCAAAAAAGGATATGTGCTTAGCCCACTGCTCTACATCCATAACTGTGTGGCCAGACACAATTCCAATGCCTACCATCTACAAGTTTACCAATGACACCATAGTTGTTGGCAGAATCACAAACGGAAATGAGGAAGCGTACAGGAGGGAGATAGATCAGCTCGTTGAATGGTGTCACAACTTTGCACTCAAAGTCAGCAAAACCAAGGAGATGATTGTGGAAGAAGTCAGGGGAACACGACCTTGTCCTCATCGAGGGCTCAGTAGTGGAGAGGGTCAAGAACATCAAATTCTTGGAGGTCAACATCTCTGAGGATCTGTCCTGGAGCTTCCTTGTGGATCCAATCACAAAGAAGGCTCGCCAGCAGCTCTACTTTGTGAGATGTCAGAGGAGATTCAGTAGGTCACCGAAGACTCTCATAAACATCTACAGGTGGACCATGGGGAGCATTCTGGCTGGTCGCATCACTGCCTGGTATGGAGGCTCCAACTCTCAGGACAAGAAACTCAAGAGAGTTGTTAACTCAGCCTGTGACATCACAGGCACCAAACTTCACTCCATCCAGGGCATCTACAAGAGGCAGTGTCTTTTAAAAAAAAAAGACCCCCACCACCCATGCCCTCTTCACTCTTCTACCATCGGGGAAAAGGTACAGGAGCCTAAAGATGAGCACTCAGCGGCACAAGGTCAACTTCTTCCCCACCGCCATCAGATTCCTGAATGATCATTGAACCTAAAGACACAGCCTTAATTTTCGTGCACTATTATTTTTTTTTATTGTAATTGTCATAAGAAGGTTATAATATGAATGTTTGCTCTACGATGCTGCCGCAAAACACCGAATTTCATGATTTTTTCCTGACAATATATTCTGATTCTGATGTCCTCTTGCTGTTGGTCTGTGCACCCCCCCTGCCCCTTGCTCCCTCCTCCATCCACCTTTTTATTCAGGTACCTGCCTGCTTTTTGTTCATACCTTGACAAATGGCTCTGGCTTCCTATAGACACAGTGGCCTGCAGAGTTTTTCCAGCACTTTAGAGTATTCTCAATCATTTTAAACCATTTTAAAAGCCTAATAAATGACCATGAATTATGTTGGCACTGAACCACCTTTTGGATATTTAGATAAAATTGTTCTTTTTGACCTTGCATTTACATACAGGATGTATGCAAGAGGAAAAGAAGTGATATTTTAATCATTCAGACCAGTCTTTTTTGTGGTTTATGGTTAGGTTAGTTCATGAGCCTGATACCTGTTAGGGAAAAAATATATTCTTGTATCTAGTGGTGCTGGTCTTCCCAAAGGTAGCAGTGAAGAGTTGTGACCAGAGTGTTCTACGTTCTGCAAATTTTACTCTCAATCAGGGTGGACACCTGGCAGTTATTTAACAGAGAATGTTGTTTTGTAAAAAATGTGTTACTTTTTTAATTAAAAAAAATCATGTTTAAATTTAGACATACAGCATGGTAACAGGCCATTTCAGGCCACAAGCCCATGCTGCCCAATTAACCTACACCCCCAGTACGTTTTGAATGCTGGGAGGAAATAGGAGCCAACGGAGAAAACACACGCAGACACCGGGAGAACGTACAAACTCCTTACAGACAGCATGGGATTCAAACCCTGGTCTGGTCCCAATCACTGGTGTTGTAAAGGAGTTGCGCTAACTGTTCCACTAACCATGCCGCCCTTACAGTTCCACAAATTTTTGTAAAAGCTTTTACAACCTTTCACCAATTAACCAGTCAAAAGACTGTATTCCTTGTTCATCGAGTCAAATTATCAAATTTTCTTTTTTCAATGAGAAGGCCACAAAAAGTAGCATAGTGAAGTCCATCACAGGCTCTGAGTTCCCATCCATTGAAGATAGCTATTTGAGGCACTGCCTCAAGAAGGCAGGCAAAATCATAAAGGCATACCATTACCCTTTTTACTGCTACCTTGGGGAAAAAGATAACAGAAGCTTGAAGACCAGCATCATTAGATACAAGAATAGATTTTTTTTTTCCCCCAACAACTATCAGGCTCTTGAGCTATCCTAACGATAAACTATTCCAGCACCGCAAAAGACCAGAATGTACTATTGAAATGCCACTTTTTAAATTTAAATTTCTTGCACAAAATGTAACAATGAATATTATCTATCCTTTAGATTAGCTGTCTTTTCCATACTGGGGTAATTTGAATACTAACCGTCATGTACAAGGAGATGAGGTCTAAGTCCACGTTCCTTCAGCACTTGGCAAACAGCAGGGGCTGGAGCAATGACTTCATCCACAGTGATATCAAACCCCAGATTTTGCAACTTCTTCACAAACCTTTCCCGGGTAGCTTGTGTTTCATTGGTACAAAAGCGCACCTTTAAATTGGTTTGTTTGAGTCTGTACCAGAACAAAAAGTTTACATTAAAATTTGATGCTTTAAATTAGTATTGCTATTTACAAGAGTTTAAAAGAAATGATGAATAAATTTCAACCAGTGGCAAAAGGTGAGAAAGTTCCTTATACTATAATACATGGTGCGATATTTGATTATTTCCCTAAATTGTTTAGAAAGTACAAGGCTTAATAGCATCAGAAATTCAAAAAGTTGAAACTATACTACCAATTGTGGAAGATCAGCCCTCGATAATTGCAATCAAATACCGTAAAACAACACAATGCATTGCAGTTTCCATATGCAAGACTGTCACCATTCACAAACATTGCTTTAAACAGTATATCAAGGCATAATTATGCTTAATAAATTTTGGCATTGAAAAGTTAACATTGCACATGGTCAAGTTTAAGTTTGCAGAGAGGTTAGTGCAATGCACCAGCAACCCAGGATCAATCTGGCGCTGTCTATAAGGAGTTTGCACATTCTCCCTGTAGCTGCATGGGTATCTTCCAGGTGCTCCAGTTTCCTCTCACCCTTCAAAAATGTATGTGGTTGGAGATTAAAGTTCATAATACTTCTTCAGGCCTGTGTGCGGGAGGGCGGGGGTTTGCGGGCGATCGGGTTGGAGCAGCACAGGCTCATGGGGCAGAAGAACCTTTTACCATGTTGTGTGTATAAAGTTTTAAAAAATTAAGTTTATTAACACATGTACTGAGATGTAGTGACAGGGATCATTTTACAAGCAGACGAATAGACATCTGGTACATAGTATCTCACACTAGTGAATCTTCATCCTGATGGGAGGGAAGTGAAGAGAATGTGGTCGGGATGTGATGAGTTTTTTTAAAAAACATGTTGGTTGCTTTTTCAAGGCAGCAGGATTGTAAATGGAGTTGATGGAAGGGTGGCATGGTGGGGGTGACCTGAGCTACACTCACAACCCATTTCTCTGCAGTCTCTCTGCATGTGAACTTTCATTCCCTTACATTAACACTGGTGAAATAATAAAGTGCAAAATTATTGATTTTGATGCTTTACCTGAATCTGTCTGAATCTTTATTTTCATTTTTATAAAATATTTGAAGATTTAAACATATGCTTTTTGCTACCTGGTGTGGAACCTATGACAATTATTCAAAATATGACTTACTGGAATATCTGAGTTTATAATGCCAAGTGGCCAATAATAACAGACTTGAAGTTAATAAATGAAATGAACATAACTTTTGACAGATACAAGGCATAAAACCTACAAATGCTGGAAATCCAAAATAAAAGAGCTAAAAACAAGTGCTGGAAAGAGTCAGCAGGTCATGCAGCATCTATAAGAAGTAAAGGATAGCCTTGACAAAGGGCTTGGGCTTGAAGTGTGGTGACCCTTTACTTCCTCTAGGTCAGGGGTGTCAAACTCAAATTCACGGAGGGCCAAAATTAAAAACTTGGACTAAGTCGAGGGCCGAACTAAATATTTATTGAAAATTTTCAACAACATCTGCATGTTTTCTCTTCTTTCAACATATGTAATGTTAAACTTTTACTTATTTAAATAAATGTTTAATAATAGTTTTGGATAAACTCTTTCCAGAAGCATTAACAAATGAGAAATAAAATATTCAATAAATAATATTTCTCTATAGAGGATTTGTCAAATGTTGCTAGTATGCTGTCGAATAGTAAAATCTGAGGGCTATTGAGAATGTGGGAGAATAACATGATTCCTGAAACAATCCAATGGGTGACTGATTGTGGGCATGAACTCTAGCAGGGTTATTTGCCATGCCCTTTTTCCATTGGTACAGATATCCTTTGATTTACACACTTTAAGTTTTATGCCTAATGAGCTGTATCCAGGTGCAGGACCATTTTTAACCAGGAATATATTGATCACTGTGACATGAAACTATTGGAAGATCGTTTTATCCTGAGATTAAAGTTCATAATCCTTACTCAGGCCTGTGTGCGGGAGGGCAGGGGTTTGCGGGCGATCGGGTTGGACAACGACAGTGCGGGGGCATCGGCTCTCGCTGCAGGGCGGCATCTCGGCGGATCAGCGGCCCCGTCACCGTGAGTCGGCCTGCGGCAGGGAGGGGGAGTGGGCAACTGTCCTGGCGAGGTCAGGCCCGAGGCCTCCAGTTCCGGGCGCTGGGAAGCGGCCTTGGCTTCCCCTGACACCGGCCAGGCCCCAAAACCAGAGTCCACGGTGAGACCCTTCAACGTAAAGAGGAGGTGGGGGCGATTAGCGGGCTGACGCCAATCCATTCTGGGATTTGTTGTATTACTGTGCATGTGCTATACTGGCGCGGCGGCCAGCGGGCCACCTCTAATACATTTTTGAAATGATCTTGCTGGCCAAATATAATTATATCGCGGGCCAAATTTGGCCCGTGGGCCAGAGTTTGACATGTGTGATCTATGGAAAGAGAATTGGAGTTAAAGTTTCAGGTTAGACTTCCTTCATCGAAACTGGGAAAGAACTGAATGTTCCCGATAGAAGTTTACAAGAGGATGCATAGAATAAAGGAAATGTTTGTGATAGACCAGGTCAATTGAGCTAATGGGAGCACAACATGATGATGTGAAACACAAAATGCTGGAGGAACTCAGCAGGTCAGGCAGTATCCATGGAAGGCAAAAGAGAGTTGACATTTCAGGCTGAAACTTCATCAGGAATTACTAGAAATGGACAGACATTTTTAGTGAGGTTATGCTACCTTTTCAATATTATTTGTTGAAAATTGTAGGATTGTAGGTGATGCACACTAGGTTAAGCTATACTCATGTCTTAGTTATGTTCAGAAAGGGTTGAGAGCAGAGGTCCAGGAAGTAGATACATGGTCAAGGGTTCGGTTATTTATGGCAAAGGTGAAGCTACAATTGAGGAAGAAGGCATGTGTGGAAATCTCATCATCAGGACAAATATAACAAGAGATGGAGGCAATGGCAGAATGGAGTCCATACAAGAGGCGAGGCAAGAGAAAGTATACACAAGATTGCTAGGGGAGTCTGTTGGCTTGTCTGGACTTCTGTGGCTAGCTTATCCTCTATTGCAATGTTGACATTCATTTCCAGAGGAACAGTATGTACAACATGAGCAGGGATGTAACGTTGAGACTCTACAAGGCATTGGTGAGACCTCACGGAATATTTTGCATGGTATTATTTGAGAAAAGGGTTCAGAGAAGATTTACGAGAATGATACCAGGAATATGAGGAACATTTACCAGCTCTTGGACTGTACTCATTGGAAGGATGAGGAAGAACCTCAGAGACATTTTGAAGGCCTGGACAGAGTTGATGTGGCAAGGGTGTTTCCCATGGTAGGAGAGTCTATGACAAGAGGGTACAACTTCAGAATAAAAGGGCATCAATTAAAAACAAAGGTGCAGAAACTTTTCTTTCGTTAGAGGGTCTGAGTCTGTAGAACGTTGCCACAGGTAGCTGTGGAAGTGAGGTCATGGGGTTTATTTAAGACAGGTATTTGATTAGTGAGGGCATCATATTATGTGGTAAAGGCTGAGGAGCGGAGCTGAGTGGGAGGATGGATTAGCTCATCATAGCATGGCAGGACAGACTTGATGGGCAGATGGGTTTACTTCTGCTCTTATATCTTGTGAACTTGTGAAATGGAAACAGAGATCCAGAAAGTGAGGGTGAGGAAAGAGTGGAAACATTATCTTTCACTTCCAATTCAGTGAATTCTGAATGAAGTCCACAATGTTATTGACTAATTACCGTATATCTCTTACCCAGCTATGACAAAAGCCTCCAACTTGAATTGCTAAAGCCTCTTTCACACTGCCAATCCTCCTAGGAAGTGGGTAAACATAATGGGCATGCTCAGGAGCCTTTCCCACTGCACCAGGATTTAACGGTAAATTTGCAACCTGGCGTTTTAAGGGGGGGGGGGGGGTCCCACCTCCAGCTGTGACAATGCGAGAGCAGGCTGTCTTTTCACACTGCCAGAAAACAATTAGTGAGTCAACTCAGCTGAGCTCTGACACGTCCCCCACCAAATGTCAGAGCCTGGTTGAATTCAATTCACTCTGCCAGGTTGGGACATTTCCGGGAACGAACACGCTAAATTATCCGATTAACCCTCATGGAATCAGTGGCATGAAAGGGGCTTTTATCTCTGAGTGTGGGTGCCATCTGACTGGATAGGTCTTTTCAGTACTTATTTCCTACAAATTTCCACTGCGTACTCCATTTGCATTGAAAGCACACTACACATCAGATCAGATACTATTTAATGTCATGTGATAAAACAGAAATGTCATATTACAAAAAAATTGCCTTTAGTCTGCCATAAGGCAGAGAAAGATTCACCATTAGCATTGCCAGGCGCCCCTTACAGTCAGAGAAAGAGAAGCAAAAGAAAGTCCCTCTAGAGTCACCAAGTGTCTGTGGATTCGCCTCCAGTGCTCCTGCAGCCGCACAAACTCCAGTTCAGCTCAAACCCAAGCACAGATCAAACCTTCTGTGCCCAAGGCTCTTCAGGAGCCCTCCTTGACTCAGCATCTTCTTGAATCCTACTTCTGTTAAATGGATCTCATGAGCCAATCTCCAACAGCCTGCATCCTGGTGTGAATCCTTTGACCTCAAGTCTCCAGCAGCCTGCAGCCTTGTGGGTTCCTTGCCTACAAGTCACCAATAGCTCACTGCCTTCAGCCATAGAGCCTCTCGCTGGTCCATGACCATGATCTCTGCACTTACTTAGGGTCATCTCTTCTGCTTCTCCTTCTCAACTGGGATGTTCTCCCTGTTACTCGTGCCCTGTGCCAGTCCACTGTTCCCCCAGAGTCTGCATCTGATGCCGAACACAGGGACTCCCATTTTGGGCCCAAACCTCACAGTCATAGGATTTTAAATAAGACTCTGTCAGCTCCTTTAGCAGCCTCTTTTAAAACCTGTACAGTGCCGTCAGCAGTAGGACTAGGCATGAGGAGCCTGCGGGGGATCAGTGTATATCTGCTCCCTGCCTCTCCCCAGGTCTGCACCAGCAGCACCCCGCCACAGCTTGGACTGGACTTGTTACCTATAACCAATCTCATGGTTATATGTTTCTTGATCATTATTCACATTAAACTACTGCAAGATAGAACCACTGAGCATCTGTATAGGAAAAAAAATCATGTTCCAAAAAGGAGTGGCACAATCGCCCCACAATGTCATAACCAACAGAAAGATTGGTAAGAGACTTGTTACACTCATAGGATTGCACTTTTGTTTTAACCAAAAAACTCTACAAATACAAATAGCATATCTAATTCACAGCTAAAACTAAACCTTTCTGAATTTTAAGGGGTGATAAGATGTTTCATAAAGGTTTGCGTCTTTAGTAGCACGAGTGGGGAAAGCCAGAAAGTTTGGTTTACCAAGAGATTTTTAATGGACTGAACTCTTGTTAAATATTGCCAACTTCATACTGAAACCTTTCTTTACAAGTCAGTTGCTGGTTGCAAAAGTAAAACCACCCCCAAAGTTCATGAAGCCATCGAGTTTTGTAAATGTTTGTGCCTGAAAGCACATCAGACTGCATTCTGAGCAATGAAAAAAATGTGTACCACTTGACAAATCTTTCTTAATGAGAATGATAGTCAGATTCTTTAGCACTATTTATCTTTACTAATTGCAGTTAGTGTGAATTATCAATTACAGTTAGAGGTAATTGCCCTTCATACAGAAAGCTTTTTTAGTTCATTGAAAGCCATTAATGTAATGCTACAATTAACAGTCACATTTACATTAACAATATATCTCCATTGTTCTAAATTGTAAAGTAATTTCATTTTTCACAGGAGAGCTTCTCATAATTTACTGATGCAATTGAATGAATAAGTAGAGAGACTGCCATGGGGATAATCAGTGATAATGAATTATCATTTGACCTTGTAAAGGTAATGCACAACACATGCTCTCTTCAGAGAACTACAGATGACATCTGCTGCAACTTTGACTTCAGTAAAGTTTGTATTCATACAAGGAACTGAAGGCGGATACACAAAGAAAGGCACCAGGCAATGTATTTTCCCTACTTTTTAAAATCAAATTAATAAAACAACAAAAATTCTGATCCAGCAGAAACTTAAAAAATATCACAAATCTTACCACAGTTAAAATGAAACTAATTCAAAAACAAAATATTTTGATTGATCATGAGGTGCTTAGTATTCCAACAACATTTACTGCTAAATTCTCTAATTATTTAAGCCATTCAGAAACACTCATCTTCAATTTCTGGGTTGCTGTCCAACTCTATCAAAAGTGGCTAGAAAGCAATAACAGTTTTTCAGTGGTCTTCACAAAATGAATGATTATATCTGACCAGGGCAATGCAACACATGTTCGTCAGAATCCCTTTACAGTCTACGTGGGCAAGTTGTGGGACAAAGGAAAGAGAGCCAGAGAGAAATTGGAAATCACAACCTTGTGGGTCTGTTTGAAGTATTAACATGAAGCAAAATTGTAGCATAGGGATAAAATTCAATTGAATCTACCCAAGAGAAGTTCCCATTGTTGAACTCAATAGATGAGATGTCAATCCAGTTTATGAATTATCATGTATGCACCAATGAAAAAGCAACTTCCAGATGCACACTGTAAGCCACTGTAACCTCCACACCTCCAGGTACGAGCACTTCACATGCAACAGAAGTCTTGGAAGAAAAATTGTGGATTTAGTGGACCATGGCATGGATAGAATTTCTGGGTTCTAATGTTTCCCGGATCAACTCCTTTCCTTAGGAGATGTTTTAATAATGAAGAATGAGAGATGTTAAACAGCAACTCAGGTTATTAGGCCTTCAGCTATGGTTCCAGCTTCATGTCCAATCCTTATGTTGAGATCACAAGACAAAGGGACAGAAGCAGGCCACTAGGCCCATCGAGTCTGTTCTGTAAATCTACACTAATGGAAATGCGCTTTCTATGTTGAGGGCAAAATCTTTAGATTTAATTTTTCAAAAAAATTTAGACATACGTCATTGTAACAGGCCAATTCAGCCCAACGAGTCCATGCCGTCCAATTTGCACCCCATTAACCTAAACCCCAGTAAGTTTTTTGAAGGATGGGAGGAAAAAGGAGCCCCCAGAGAAAACCCAGACAGACACAGGGAGAACGTACAAACTCCTTACAGACAGCATGGGATTTGAACCCTATAGAGAATTATTCTGCAGAGTTTCCATCCATTGCCCAGCATATAAATATTTACCCGAGTAAAAATCTCACTCAGAGTCACAATTAATGGGATAAAAATTGAAATATTTTTATATTGTTGCAAAGGTGTGCATTTTGGAGATGGGGCATGTCCTTGAAGCACAGTTGAGGGAGTTTGGCTATGTTAGACTTGTCTGAGGGATCACAGAGCTTAATCCTGATACATTCAACCTGAAATGAAAGGTAGTCTGTAAAAACACAATGCTGGAGAAACTCAGCTGGTCAAATGGTGTATTTTGTGTAGCAAAGATAAAGATACATAACCAATGGCTTGAGCCTTTCATCAAGGAAAGGAAGTCCATTGGCTTGCATTAATCTTGCATTTTGTTGCAATCATAATGGAAAGATAAAATGATATTCTTCGTGCTTTATTATGGCATCCCATGTAGTAGCAAAGGTCTTGTACTTAACACATTCTGTAATTCTCTAGAGTGATGATGAAATCAGCATTTCAATTTTGCAGGCTACTGTGAGATGGGGGATGTGAAAGAATGCCTCCATTGATGTAATTTATTATTAGCATATGATCTGCCCATTTATAATGCAATATTTCATAAAGTTAACAATGTGCAAATGATTTCAGAGCTAATTTGGTCAATTCACAATACACAATTCCTTGACATATTTCCAAAGGGGTCCTTTTCCTTTCTTTTGGCATCTCTGTACATCATCATCCTATCCTTGCGGACAGGATAACTGAGGACACAGAGGCCGTCACAACCACGTTATTCTAAAAATAAACAAAGTTAGTGCAGAAATAGTTATTGGGAGATGGTCAAATGTGTTGTCTTCACCTGTCTCTATCTTTCCAAGGCTTACACCAAGTTGAAAGAGTTAGGCAGCCAAAAACCTATCCAAGCCATCTGAAATCATACTCTGTGCAATTTAATAGTTTTTTGAAATGTTGTACAACATGCTTTACAGATCCCGATCATTATGTGATATGGTAGACTGTCAGAGGAGTTAAAGTTGGTTGAAGATCAGGAGCTTAGCAACTACCAGGCTGTTTTGAACTGACCTTTACCTCACCCTAACAGGTCAACAGTCTGATGATGCCCCACAATGCAATTACTGAGTGTCAGATGTGCAACTCCTTACAAATCACCCAGAATTCTACACATCTGCTGGCTGTCAGCATCTGCCAGGCTCAGTCATGTGCAAATAATGAAAAGCATTTGTTATTGCCCCAGAACAGGTAAGCATTATGACAATTAATGTACATCCCAAGTGACCTTGTATAAATCTAAATTCCAATGACCCCTCTAAGCCATGGATATGAGAATGCTGAAAGCAATCTACACCAGCTTGAACTTCATTCATTTGTTTTTCAGTTGCAAGCTAGAAAAAGGAAAGTGACTCTCAGGTTTTATATTACATAAAAGCAATAACCCTGAACAGTACTAACTCAACAGCACTGCCTAGTATCTCAGAATTAATTTAATTACAATTTGCAAGAAAAACTAGACTTGAAATCATACTTTCTGTTGTTTGAAACGCCAGAAACTTTTCCCATTATTAAAGGCAGGCACAGAACTTTCACAATATATGGCATGCATTAAATTCATGATGTTGGCTTTGCCTGCATTCAGGTTTAGGCCAAAATAATACCCTGTTTGATAGACTAATTCAGGAATGCAGCAGCGTGATTGGGTAGAATTGGGGAAAAGGTCATATAATCAAACAGTGCTCCAATAAAGAGGTGAACTACTGGAAGATGCACATAATTACATCTCATTTGACAACAGTTAATTCAAAAACAGAGAGCTAGATATGAAAAAAATGTTAAATTTCTCTTGAACATTTCAAGATAAAATTTCACAATTTGTAAAATAAAAGCATTTGAGGAATCTCATTTCAAATTGGCAATTTTTGATTTACACAAGCAGTACCTTCAACAGCAATAACTAAAACAGGTTGCATTTATAACTCCTTTAATACAGGAGAGTATCCCAAGGCATCACTCAGGAGTGTTATCAACCCAAAATTAAGTCTGAGGCACACAAAAAAATGTCGTCAAAGTAGGTTTAAGAAGCTTCCTAAAGAATAAGGAGGCACAGAGTTTTGGGATAGAATGTCAGAATTTGGCAACTGAAGGCACAGTTGTCAAAGATTGAATGATAAAATTTGGGAGTTTTGAACAAAATCAACATTCTACAAAGATGGATGCATCAAAATCTAAAATGTTAAGGGTTTACAGATATTGGGAAGGGAGGGATTTGAACACAAGAATTTTAAAATCAAGCTGTTGCTAAAATGAGAGTCAATGTTGGCCTGCAAGCACAGGGCGTGCTGCATGAACAGGAGTTGTTGTTCATATTGCCCAAGACTAAAACTCAGGTGAATAGTTTAGGTTTATGGCAGACATTAGTCTCAGAATATGCTGGAAAAGTTTCCAGCTGTGATGATCACAGGTTAGATTCAATCTGTACCCCATTTCCAGTTGTGTTGGAAGTGGACTGGAGACCCTCAAGTTTTAAATACAAAGTGATTTACAATCTAGTTATGCATCATATTAAATCCAATTTTCCCTTGGCATTACTATTGGAAACTGGAGATTCCACAATTATTTGCACAGCCATTTGCAAATGACCTTCAAGACTAAGCTCTGCAACTGGGCAATATCCATTCTGGCTTGTCATCCATGCCCTATGAGATGTTATTTGATGTCCTTTGCACTGGCACAGATCCAAAGCATAACAGTCTGGATTTTGACATTTGATTTGATAACAGCCAATAAAATCAATTTTCAATTTAAAAAATCAGGTTTGTACTTAATGAGTGAAAAGTGGAGGATTACATTTCTACAATTAATTTCCAAGGAATAGACTTCAAATCCGTCTCCTCCATACTTCATAAGACAAAAGGTTATGTAGATTATAAATTCGCCTTTTGCTAACAGAAATATTTTTGCCATATATTCACAGTTAAGAAAAAAATTGAATGAGCTAATACTGTTTCAAGCATTGAATTTTGCACACTCTTCACTGGAAATTTCAGGACGACAGTCTGAATATGAAGAAATATTGCTTTGTCCATGAGTGCAATCCATAGGCTGCCTTCAAAATTGTATCTCCAATGCTGAGAAAGTTCTAATGAAAAACCAGACCATTCAGCCCATTGATTATATCAGAGCATATTCATTAGTCCCATTTCCCCATTTATTTCTCTACAACTTATTTGTTTTCACATGCCCGGTATCTTGTTATCTGCTAACACAAGCAGCAATTCACCTTGCTCATTTGATTTAGAACCTACCTTTGCGACATGGAAGCAAACTAGTGCACTTGGGGGAACTTCATGATCAGTGGGAGAGAGTGCAAACTTCACATAGACCACACATTAGAATCAAATGCAGGTCACTGGAACTGGCAAGTAGCAACTCTAATTGTTACAGCACTGCACCCTCTAGCAAAATATATCATTCATAATATAAAGTAGGATAAATTAAAAAATATACCATTGTTTTATGCACATATTTAGTTTGAAAAAATGTTTTCATACAAAATAAAATGCAACTTTTGGTAAATGCTACACAAAACCATTACTGGCTTCATTTGCTTGTGCCTTGTCTGAAGGGGAGAAGTGATTATTGCCTGAAACTCCAGGTGAAATTAGGTTCTCAAAGCAATTTTCAAATCAAAGTTTACTAGAATTCAATTTATATGTCTGGCTGATGTCTCAAATGTGCAAACGTTTCCATATTTTAACTGTTGGCATCTGAAACAGAAACATCTCTTTTAAAAGGTACTTTCACTGTCTGTCAAGTGCCATTGGCATTTTGTCCTTCTTTCTTAATGGGGGCGAGGGGGAAAGAGGGTGAGTGGGGTGACTTGTATCGCCACAGAGCTCTTCCAGTTTGCAAAATTTTGAATGTTTATAACAGACATCATGAGCATTGAACATCTGGATCAAATCCAACATTACCTGGCAAATAAGGAGATTAAACTAAAAGAGAAAAAGTGAAATGAAATGCAGTCATAAACATGCATAAAATAAAAAAAATATAGAGAAATTAGAGGAATATGAATTTTAATTGAAATGCATTAGACAGTCATCAAAATATGCAGGAATAGCATAGAAAGACCATTCTCAACCTCTTTGTGGCTATGGGCCCTTCAGGACACAGTTCAAAGTTTATAGGCCCCCCCTGTGAAGAAATCATTTAGTTGGTTTGTTCCATAGTCTTTCCCACCGACTACATAAAACATAAAAACATTTTATGATTTCAGTTCGTGCTCCCCGTTAAATGCGTTTGGCCCCAGGGTCCATATGGCCCCCATTGAGATCGGCTGCTATAGAGGACAAAAAGAACATTTGGATATACAACTCAGAGATAGATCAAATGGCAAGTGAAAATTGGCTTCTAAATGCAATGGTCCTCACTGATGTTGTTCATGGCTCTGTGAGGCACATCTAGGTGGCTGCAACTTGACTTCCTAAAGTCCAGAGTGAATGTCAACCAATAAACAAGGATTGAGCATCTGAACCATATGCAAGTGCTCATGGTAATCATAACATTAACATTTGGAAAGAATACTTAGCTACTAAAATGACAAAACTTAGATCTTCAGGGAAAGGCATATATAGATTCCTGAATAATGTTTAATATTGATGCAGGGGAAATGTGGTTTAACATTTTGAGGTTAAAAAAATGGAATTGAATTGTTGAATGTCAGATGTATCAATGAGTAAAAAGCTTAATTTTGCATGTTTTCCAAGAAAGTCAACTTGTATAGAAGGTAGTGTATTAATAAGAAATATATAAAATGTAAGGAGTTGGGTTATGATGAGTCAAATAGAGTATAGAGAAAAGAACAGTTAAAACTGATGCAAGACCCTCAACATTTGCTAGTGAGAGATCCATTTAACAGTTACATTGTTAAAGTGGACCTGATATTAACAAGCCAATGCAACTATGGTTCAAAACATCATACTTTATTATGGCTTTACAAAGCATGAGAACTCCGTTACAGCAGAAGCTCTGCAAAAAGCAGCTAATCCTACTATAAGTGAGTCTGCCTCATGACTCACGGGTTGCATAGACAGACAGATAAATTTCCAGAACATTCAAACAGACTGCTCCATATAAGTGCATGTTTCTTAGAATTCTCTTGGGATTTGATAATCAAGGTCATGCTCCTTACCCAATGGTGAATAGTCTTTCACTGTCTTAGCCAAATATGTTGTTGTTCTTCATATTCAGCTTTTACCTTGCTGAGTTATCAAAACATTCCATGGCACATTCTCAGCTATACTATTTTGGAAACGACTTTAAAATTTAAATTCTCAACACAGTAAGCATGTAATCATGTTGTCAAAAGGAGGGAAAAGTAATGTAAACTAGGGAGCTAGCGAAATGGAAAGAATGATCAATTTTTTAAAATTGGCATTTAAGTTATCAGAAGTACACAAACTACAGAGAACTGGTAGAGCTCGTTTTTAAAGAATGTGGAATGTTTAGTGTCGAGGAAGGAGGGAGGAATTATAGAATTATGTTAATGAGCTTCTGCTCTCAGAAGCTTGCCTGAATATTTTCACAAAAAGAAAATCATCCCTGACCTGATTGTGCCAAATATCTGAAGTTCCTAACCTCTCTCTAGAGTTATCGTAATAATGTGTGGAGTTTGAAGGGAAGCTGACACTGAAGTTTAAAGGAGTAAGAGCTCTTACAATTAAATTGACAACAGCAAATAAAAAGGCACGTCACCATGCATACAGATCATCAGTTCTTTGATTTGCTGTCAAACATTTTATTTTTCATTTGAAAAAGGACTGGTAATCTTCAGTTATTTTCACATAGTTATACAAGAAATTCAGAGACACAATTTAAACTTATTTGCTAATCAAAAAAACACGTTGAGCTCGTTTATTATTTCCACGGCCATTTAGACATTAATCCTTCTGATAATTAGTGACCCAACGTCTGGCGAGAGTAAAAAATTAACCATGGAGCAAACCAAGGAGGGATATCAATGTGCATAGCAAAATACATTTTCTTCACAAATGTAAATCTCTAGTGAAGTTGGACATACAATGTAAATGTTACAATAATACATATTTTATAAAAATAATTATAAACACCAGAGAATAGATTCATCAAGTACCTATGACCATTTGACTTTATAAGGCATTACTCATTCATATAACGGTTAAAGTAAATTCATGTCCTTGATAAACAAATGTTGATTTCACTCTTATTTGGAAAAAGACCAGCTTTAGATTGCTGCATGTTTACGCTACGTTATGCAAGCATGGAGAACAACAACATGCACACCAAAGCCTTGGAAAATAAGACTGGTTTATTGCTCTGGCCATCGCTCTTATATAGGCCTCTGGTGCTGACATCAGTGCCCCACATCCTCAGAGCGCCAATTGGCCAGCGTTCCTGCCATCTTCCCGCCTGGGACAACAGCCAGTTCCCCGCTGTCGCTGCGTTTGTCGGCCATTTTGCAGGCCAGTTCGTGTCTCCACACGCGGGCTGCTACAATGCCATAACTATGTACAATGTGGTCTTGACTGCTTCTTGTTATTTATTTTTTACAAATTAAAATGTAAAGGATGCAAGTTCAAAGAAAAGGGTAGATTCCAATTAACCGTTTTCCTCAAGACCAAATAAAAGCACAAGAGGTTCGACGTTAGATTAGGGGGAAAGATTGACAAACAGCATGGAAGAATAAAGAGGTTGATGGAGGTAAACAAGAAAACCGAGTACATAGAGTGCTGGAGGTCACGCAGCATCCATAGGAAATACAAAGCAGTCAGCAATTTGAGCCCTTTATTAGGATGCCTAAATAGGAAGGTGGGAGGAAGGAATGGGCAGAGCAAAGGTTATAGTTGGATACAGGGGGGGAGGACCTCCTCCCTCCTGCTTGCTGGCGTGCCCTCCCTCTATTACCCATCTACTACCTCCTGCCTGTGGGACTCTACTCCACCACCACTCCCCCCAACCACCTCCATTTTGTTCGGGCACCTGTCTACATTTTTTTCATACTGAACCTTGATGAAGGGCTCAAGCTCAAAACATTCTTTATCTTTGCTACATTGTTTGACCTGTTGAGTTCCCCAGCATTGTGTTTTTACTTCAACCATGGTGTCTGCACACTTTTGTTTTTTTACCTTGTAGATTGAAGATGTTGGATCCCATTAATAGAGAAAGAGGAACAAATGATTGAGTCTGAAATTCTTTGCAAAGCTGTTGCAGAACAGGTAACTGGAGCCAAGGCTCACTCTGAGGACTAAATGGAAATGTTCTGCAAAGAAATCACCAAATCTGTATTTGGTTTTCCAATACAGAGACTACATCATAAATAGGAAATGGAATTCGCAAATATGTTTAGTCACCTGGAAAGAGACCTTGTTTTCATGGATGTCTTGAAAGATGAAGCAAAAGGATGTGTCTTGCCACAAGAAGAGAAGTGGACATGAGGTCATGTTCTGGAAGAAGAAGTGATGTATCTGGTATTGGGATTATCTTAAAATTTCAGGAAATTGTACAGAATGATCCATTGAAAGTGAAGGCTGATGGGAAGATGGTAGTGAATCCGATCCTTGTTCTGAGTAAGTAGCAAGGAAATAAGAGCAGAAGTGGTTGAGAACCTTAATAAATAAGGTGAAGGGTAAAGAAAATTTGAGGAAAAGACATTTAATGAGCACTTGTGAGGAAGATGACATTGGTCAAAATGTAGAAAAGAGGGGAGGCAGAGTGCGGTAAAATGACTGTTCCACTTCAACATCAAAAGATAAAGGGTTTCTGTGAGAAATGCTTTCATGTGATTAAAATTTTTGCACGTATATGTTGAAAACTAATTCTATAGTACAAACTGAAACTTACCTAACCCCACTGTACCATTTCATTATTCCTTCAGATGTTTTATCTATCATGTAGCACAACTCAAAATATTTGCCTTTTCACCAATATTGTAAAAGGCCTTTAGTCGTGAAATTAGTGAATTTTCCACACAATTATTGAAAATATTCCTATGCAAATGATGTTTTCTTGAGGTCTGTTAGTATGAATCTCTGAAGTTGCTTGTCTATTTTCAGTCACACCTTGAAGGCCCGAAAGGTCGGTAAAATATCTTTATCTCCTATGGACGCTGTAAGACCGGCTGAGTTCCTCCAGCATTTCTGAGTCTCTGAAGTTGATTACAGGAAAGGAATATCATTTGAATTTAGTGGTTTATGGTCAGCATTGGCTAAATGGAACTGAAGCACATACATTCATCTTTTCTTACCAGTGAGAATGTTTTCGACTTGGCAGATAATTAACAAATGTGGGGCTCCCTGGCGGTAGATTGCTTTATGGGTGTATTTGTAGAACCAGCAAACCCCTTGCTGGTTTTCCTGTGATCTTGGCACTATTATGGCTCTGCAGGGTTTTGTCTGGCCACATATTGGCCAGCTGTTCCTATTGCCTTCTTGTGGCTAGGACTTTCTGGTCTTTTGTTAATATCCCATGTTCCTTATTTAAAGTTCTGCTAACAGATGCACTATACAAAATCAACAACAGGATGTTGTAAAACTCTGACATTTCTTTGCTTTTCATATGGAACTGCTCTCAGTGGGCAAGCAATGAGGATACAACTGTAAAGTATTGGTAAACCAAACCACAACTGAATAGGGGTTTCAGACCTATCACCTTTGACAAAGTCATAACTCATTACAGTATCCTGCTGTTTATGTAAAATATATACTCTTCTATCTAAACCCTATTGTTTCCCTTTTGTTCATTTCTCTGACTACTATATTATGTACTTTAATTGGTTGAGATAGAGATTTACATCTAAATGATAAATAAAATAAATATTTTAAAAGAAAATAAAAACTAATAGAAGAAAGCAAGGCAATTGGATTAGTTTTAGTTAACTAGAAAAAAGGAAGCATAAATGCAAGCATGTTTTGTGCTGTTTAAATTTACTCTGAGAGAGTCACAACACTGTTTAGCTATTGCCATTTAGAGAAAAAAGAAATAAAAAATTTACATAATATTTCTACAGCTCATCTTACATGTTGAAATGTATCTCAGAGTACAAAATAGCAAAAACTTGGCACTGAGGGTGGTGTAGAAACTGGATTATATAAAACAATTTTGTTCAGCTCTACTCAATGCAGAAGTAGATTTCTTCTGGATGGAATCATGGAATGTGGTTCTGGGCACTTCTGGGTGTAGTCCTCATTAGCATGCCCAAGGATTTTCTGGGTTAGGTCTTGCATGTAATAACCTGAATCATCATATCAGAGCTCTAAACTCTAACAAGTTTAAGAATTCACATTTCTGCATTGGTTTAAAGTGAGTGGCGAGTTGTCCAAGGTACCACAAGTCTTTCACTCAGAGCGGTGGGTGCCTGGAACGCAGTGCTGGGGTGATGGTGGAGGCTGGTATAATATGGACACTCAAAAGACTCTTAAATAGCCACATGAATGTTAAAAAAAAAAGGTTATGGGTGTGAGGTGGGGAAAATTAAGATTATTGTGGAGCATATTTCCATAACATTACATAATTTCTGTAAGCACAACATCATGGACTGAAGGGCTTGTACGTTCTACATTCATACGAATTTAGTGGCCATTCATGAAAATTTGTTCTGAATTCCTCTCCCTTACCACCCCATACACAAGAACCACAACAACACAATAGTCTTCCCTTTGACCACTGTCCTCCGAAATGATTAGAAAGCCACTCAGGTGTATCAAAAGCAGGACAACGAGGTAGAATAGAAATAAAAGCCGATAGTCCCCGCAACAGCGATCCAGACACCCGACTCAGTCCTGCTGACCTTGTAATGTAAATCTTATTAATATTTCAAGACTAACAATTCTCAACGGGAGCCATTCTGTGGTGGGGGGGGGGGGAAGAAGTGGGGAACTGCACATTTAAGGGGGGGACACAGACTGAAATCATAAAACATTTTTTTTTAATATGTAGTTGGTAGGAGAGAAGTACAGAAGAAACCAACTAAAATGAATTGCTTCATAGACAAGGGGGGCCGCCATAAACTTTCAACAGAGTCCTAAGGGGTTCACAACCAAGGGATGAGAATGGCTGTTCTAGACAAGTGCTGAAGATAGGAGAATTTCATAGACCAACTTGATGTAAAGAACCACATCTTTCAATTGATGCCCCATCAATTGGTTATCAACCATGACTGCACTGACAACCTAATTAAGCAGCTACTTAATCTACTCACTAATGTCCTGCGAGGACTACTTGATTTGAAATCTCATTACAGCTTAGGCGTAAACATAGTCAAAAGAGCTGTATTTTGCAGATCAGGTCATAGTGACGGACCAAGTATAAAATTAAGAGACCTTAAAATTACTGAAAATAAAAACATATGAGGCTGGGAATAAACTGCGTTACTCAAAGGATGTAGTGGTTGTTATTGGAGTCCAATTATTTCAGTCCCACAACAGTGGTTAAACTCCAGTCAAATATCCAATCATCTTTAGCTGCTTCTTAAATGATATTTCTTTCATCCAAAAATAACAATATCTGCTGCGGAATGTGATTCTGAGGAAAATGAAGCAGTCCTTGCCCACAAATCGCACAACATTATCAGGCTGAGGTGAGAAGAACCAAATAATATTTATACCACACAAATGTCGACAATAACAATGTCCACAAGTTGAATCCAAATCACCTCTCCTGCATGGATGATGGAATTTCCCTTCACCATCCATCAGCAGCGGGAATATAGGGAGGGGTCAGCATCAACCTGTAATCAGATTAAGAGCAAAACAATCCTGCTGGAGCAACCGTGGAGGCAAAGTGACAATTGATAGTTCGGGTCAAGACTCGGAATCAGAGCTGCTTTGCTTTATCATGTTTAGCATAGCACCATGTTGTTACAACACCAGCAATTGGGACTGGGGTCAAATCCCATGCTGTCTGTAAGGATTTTGTAAGTTCGCCCCATATCTGCATGGGTTTCCTCCGGGGGCTCTGTTTTCCTCCCATCTTTTAAAACATACAGGGGGTTGTAGTACCGGGGGTTGTTGGGTGTAATTGGGTGGCACGGGCTCGTAGGCTGAAATGGCCTGCTATTGTGCTGTATGTCTAAATTTAAAATATTAAAGCATCTGGAGCCTTCCGTGCTTCTAATTATATAAATAGTACTTCCATGAGAACAGGTCAAAAGCTTGACATTCTGTGCCAAGTGAGTCATCTCCTTCCTCCCCACCCTTTTCACCATCTTTAGATTATATCAGTATTTTGACAATTCTCCACTTCTTGGATAAGTGCAATTGCAAAAAAGCTCAAAAGTAGCTTATCATGGTTCAGGGACAGCAACTAAATTAATTGGAAATCCATTAACCACCATAAAAACTCACTCCCACAAGATATCATGGACCTATCAATGATACACGGCAGTAATTCTCCAAAGCTATCTGGGATAAAGATACAATGAACAAGCAGAATAGAAACACCACCATCCTGTACGTTCCTTGACACATTCTGACGTGGAAAATTATCAGAATCACGGAACTCACTGCTTAGTTAGGAATCCTTTCAAGTTAAAGACAGCAGATATTCCAGCAGGCAGCTCACTACAAACTTGTCAAGGCCACTTAGGGATATGATGTATGATGGTAACAAGTAGATGAAGAGAGCACTGGGTGGAGACAGTGAAGGTTGGGGATAACATGGGGTGGCTCAAGTTAATTAATACCGTAAAATTAGATCTATCAAGTAATCAGCAACTGGCTCAATTTCACACAAATGCAAAGTTCTTGACATTGCATCAATAAAACGTACAACTTCTTGTGCATAAATGACTGTGCAGATTCAGAAATACACAGAGCATTATTGCAGCATTTTTAATGGACATTGGAGCCAAGACACTAATGGCATTGTGAAGAAAGCATGTCAGCGCCTCGATTTCCTCAGGAATTTGTGGAGGTTAGGTATGACATAGGAAATCCCGTCAAATTTCTACAGATGGGTGCTGGAAAGTGTGCTGACCAGCTACATCACAGTCTGGTATGGGGACACCAATATCCCTGAACGTAAAGCCCTCCAAAAGGTAGTGGACACAGCCCAGAACATCCCCACTATCGAGAACATCTACGGGGAACGCTGCTGTTGGGGAGCAGCAGCAGCAGCTCCACACCTCTGAGCACACACTCTGTTCTCGCTGCTTCCATCAGGAAAGAGGTCTAGGTGCCACAAGACTCGCACCACCAGGAACAGCTGCTACCCCTCCACCATCAGACTCCTCAACTACTAAATCAATCAGGGACTCATTTAAGGACTCTTACACTTTATTGGTTTTTTTTTTAAATCATCTCCATATTGCACAGTTGTTTTAATTTGTTTATTTGTTTACAAGTGTACATTGTGTACAGTTTTTTTTTGCACTACCAGTTAAGTGGTAATTTTCCCTGGCCCACAGGAAAAAGAATCTCAGGGTTTTATGCGATATCATGCATGTACTTGGACAATAAATCTGAATCTGAAATCTAAATTCCCAAAGTACTTTGCAATCAATGAATAATTTTAGTGAAGCCCTTTCCTTTTCTCTCCCCTACCTACTCCTTCACCTACACCCTGTCCGCTCGGTTACTGAGCATCCATTATTTGATTCCACTCTTTCCTTTTCTTTCTTATCAGTTTCCCACTCTGCAGCCCTCATTATCTCCATTTATTGCCTCCCAACCTCTGTTGTTATTTCCATCTTTCACTCCTCCAACTGGATCTATCTGCCAAACACCCTTCCTCACCAGAATCCATCTCTTGCTTGTTCTGCCCCACAACTTTATATTGGCTATCTACCCTCTATTCCTACTGACCCATTTCTTTAGCTGAAACATTGACCATTTCCCCTCCCCCCCTCCAGAGAAGTTGCCTGATTCACTGAATTCCTCCAGCAATTTGTTTTCTGCTCCACTTAACTTACCCTTACCAGCTCCACCACAACACCCCCACCCCCAACTCATTTGAATAGGCCAGTTTTAAGTGAGGGAAACAAACAAATTTTCCAACAGGAGCACTAGGAAGCTTGAGGAAGATGGGATTGCCTAGGTGGACTCTATGAGGAGTCTATCAATGCAGTATAAGTAGCAGGTGCCAAGCCATGACACTGGGCATAAGATGACACTGCTGGTTTACACCCAAGGCCGCAATGGACATATAAAGAGAAGTGGTCCCACCATTAGCACTGGCAGCTAGTTCAAGGATTCTCAGTTGCAACATAGGAAACAACAACAAATTTCCTCAGAGCTCAGTTCCAGAACTGTATTAAAAAATTATCAGATAATTCTTTATATGAACTTTGGTTGCAGAACGAATATTGTTCCTGACACTCCCAATTCTCCTGACCATTTTCCAAATTGTGCAATGAGATGCATTGATTTGAAAGGACAGATGTCAAACAAATAATGGCATTATTGTCAAAGCAACACTCCTGCAGGGAACGCTTGAATAGATTTTGTGCTGAAGCTCTTGGGTAGAGCATGAGCTACTGACTTTAACAATCAACGGAGCTACTGCTCTCAGTTATTGGAAGGGTGCAATGATTTATCTGAATTAAATAATAAAGCCTTATTTTAATTCCAGCATTATAGAAAATTATTCAAAAAGGTAATAAATGTAAAACTACAACAAAAAGCTAGAAAAAATAAAGCTGCAGATGCTGGTAGCTGGAACAATCCTTCTTCCATCTGATGAAGGGTTCCTGACTGATTTCTATTTTCACAGGAGCTGCCGACTGGCTGGGTTCTTCCAGCATTTCTATATTTGTGACAAAAAAATTGTTCAAAACCATTCAAAACAGATGAACCATGTTTATGGGCAGAATTAAGAAGCAACTTCAATACTCACACATTTCAATGGTTCATCTTTGCTGTATAAAGTACAGAGTTTCTCCAGCGTTGTGTTTTTACTTCAATGCATATTAATTACTCTTTGCAGACAATGCCGCTTTAGTTGCCCATTCAGAGCCAGCTCTTCAGCGCTTGACGTCCTGTTTTGCGGAAACTGACAAAATGTTTGGCCTGGAAGTCAGCTTGAAGAAAACTGAGGTCCTCCATCAGCCAGCTCCCCACCATGACTACCAGCCCCCCCACATCTCCATCGGGCACACAAAACTCAAAACGGTCAACCAGTTTACCTATCTCGCCTGCACCATTTCATCAGATGCAAGGATCGACAACGAGATAGACAACAGACTCGCCAAGGCAAATAGCTCCTTTGGAAGACTACACAAAAAAGTCTGGAAAAACAACCAACTGAAAAACCTCACAAAGATAAGCGTATACAGAGCCATTGTCATACCCACACTCCTGTTCGGCTCCGAATCATGGGTCCTCTACCGGCATCACCTACGGCTCCTAGAACGCTTCCACCAGCGTTGTCTCCACTCCATCCTCAACATTCATTGGAGCGACTTCATCCCTAACATCGAAGTACTCAAGATGGCAGAGGCCGACAGCATCGAATCAACACTGTTGAAGATCCAACTGCGCTGGGTAGGTCACGTCTCCAGAATGGAGGACCATCGCCTTCCCAAGATCGTGTTATATGGCGAGCTCTCCATTGGCCATCGTGTCAGAGGTGCACCAAAGAAGAGGTACAAGGACTGCCTAAAGAAATCTCTTGGTGCCTGCCCCATTGACCACCGCCAGTGGGCTGATCTCGCCTCA
The DNA here is from genome assembly GCF_036971445.1 of Narcine bancroftii. Lineage (NCBI taxonomy): Eukaryota > Metazoa > Chordata > Chondrichthyes > Torpediniformes > Narcinidae > Narcine > Narcine bancroftii. The sequence continues at coordinate 9,079,908 of NC_091478.1, forward strand.
AACCGTGCATCTTGGCGCCTCACAGTTCGGTGGGCAGCAACCTCCTTCGAAGATGACCGCAGAGCCCACCTCACTGACAAAAGACAAAGGAGGAAAAACCCAACACCCAACCCCAACCAACAAATTTTCCCCTGCAACCGTGTCTGCCTGTCCCGCATCGGACTTGTCAGCCACAAACGAGCCTACAGCTGACGTGGACATTTACCCCTTCCATAAATCTTCGTCCGCGAAGCCAAGCCAAAGAAGATATTAATTGCTGATGGTACTTTGAAGCGTTATTAGAATCACCATTTGGACCAATGCTCCATGATAAACAAACTGCATAAATTGTAGTTTTGTTTTAGTTATTAATATATTTAAATTATTCTATTTCCATTTTGCCAATACAAAGCAAAAGAAATAACAATGAATTTGAATTTCTGCACAATGTGTCACCCAAGGCTCTTCTTCCACAGATCGGACAGGGTTGGCACTGTTGTTACCACCTCTTTGGTAACTATAGTTAGCAGACTATTATAGCTATGATAAGACTTTCCAAACCTATACTCTGCTGGCACTTTATCAAAGGAAATATGATATTTGAATGAGGTTCCTGAATTGGATACAGGCTTGTTTACTCATCAAAAAAATTGTACGGTCCGTGATGTGTGTTGGTTGGGCCATTTACACATCCATCTCAAAAGTACATATCAGGAGGACTCAAAAACAGAACATACAGTGGTGAAAGGAATGTATTGCCTCCCACTTTACCCACCCTCCCCCAGAAGCACACGCTGCAGCAAAATCTTCCAATCCCTCATGAAAATGGAATAAATGAATGGCATCCTTGAACCCATTGGCCTGTCTTGTGACTGGGAGCATAATGAATGAGGCAGGATCAGTGGAGGTGACGAACGTTATAAAGCTATCAGATACGCCTGCAACATTTGCTACTCTGGAGCTACCTGTGAACAGTGTTAAATGAGGAACAAATGAGTCGTCAGGGCATTTTAATTTAGATGCATTTAAACTACCATTTTGAAGTGTTACTAATATTGCTGCAGTGGGAACCGTTAACTAATCCCTTAGGGAGAAGGCTGATAGAGGGGATTTTTAGCAAAATGGTTTTTTTTATTTCAGCCAGGGCGAATTTCGTGCTTGGTTAATAGACTGAATATATTGTAGTTCACTAATAAGCTGCTAATGAGATGGAGATGATGGTCTTCCCAAGAGGGCCAGCAGTACCTACAAAGTCTCCGCACGACCAATATTTGATCACTGTGCATCGAAACAAAAAGACAAGTCGTGTCGTTTAACATCTGCTAGTCACAGAACCGCAGACTCGACGTGCCCCGCTGGGCGAACAGACTTCTCTTGCCATGTTCACACTCACCTTTTAACCGCTTCCACGGAACCTAAAATGGGAACCCCTCCTCCTTCCCCGCTGTCATACAGCACCCCACTAATATCCAACAGCACTCCCCTCACTCCAGCCGCCGGCTCACACCATTCAGCCATGACAGAAGCGAAACAGGCCGCACTCTGGGAGATGGAGTTTGTTTAGGAGCTGCCAGTTATTAAAGTAAGGAGAAAGGAACTACAGACACCAGTTCTCCGTGCGTTTACTCGTCGCACCAGAGCCCCAGTCACTAATTGGAGCACCACCAGGACTCCGCTGATTGTCCAATCGACATCCAAGCAGACGCCATGGCGTGTGCAAAAAAAGGAGCGAAAGTCAGAAGACACCGTCAGGCTAATGCACAAAAGTGCTGGAGCAATCAAGTCGCCAACGTTACCTGCTGAGCTTGTCCAGCTCGTTCGTATAATATAACTGTTTTGCACGTCTCCAGAAGTCAGTGTATTTCACACTATTAAAGAGGTGCTTTGAAATAACTTGTTCAATCGCCAATTCTGACTCATGAGTTTTACACCATAGATTCTGTCTGCAAGAAGATAGAACCCTTGCAAGCAGCCATAGGCCGAGCACTTTGAAATTACTATCCTAAGCTTCTAAAAGAAAGTGTTCCTGGCAAAATGCATTTTAGCACACGTATCATTGGTGGGAATGAGGCATTTGAGGGCTCTGTTCGTAGCTGAAAAGTTGCTTGTTTTTTCTAGATAAAATTCATTCAAAATGAAGTGTGGAGGGATAACGCACTTTAATCCATAGTAATTGTTTCTGACAGGACATATATTTTCATTTCAGTCTTAAACCGGGAACAATGCATGATCTGGTTATGTCTCAAGAATGCACAAACTTCAAGGATAAACTCGGAACATCGAGCAAAATCAAAAACTCATTGTCTGTTTATTCAGTATCGTCCCGATGACAAACGGGCAAAAGTGTAATATATCTGGAATATGTTACGATGAAGGAAGAGTGGGTTAACCACGTACTGAGAGTCCGTCATTTTTCCCCAGGGTGAGAGGGAAGTTTTAAAGGGGAATTGGCGAGGTTTTTTTTTCTTTCAACACGAGCTGCCTGGGGAAGTGAGGGAAACAGATCCAGCAGCGACAACGAAGAGGCATTTCGACATCCACATGAACAGGCAGGAAATAGAAGGGGAGCGACCACATGCAGGCAGAAGTGCATTTCAGTGGGCATCAGGGTCGACACAGAGATCATGGGCAGAAGGGCCTGTTCCTGTGCGGAAGATGTCCACTGAGAGGGGTACCAATCTTAACCTTTTGTCCATCAATACGTAATATGTCTTATAATTTCTCAATGAATGAATTTTATCTAGAAAAAAACAAGCAACTTTTCAGCTATTAACGGAGCCCTCAAATGCCTCATTCCCACCAATGATACGTGTACTAAAATGCATTTTGCCAGGAACACTTTCTTTTAGAAGCTTAGGATAGTAATTTCAAAGTGCTTTGCCTATTGCTGCTTGCAAGGGTTCTATCTTCTTGCAGATAGAATCTATGGTGTAAAACTCATTAGTAAGAATTGGCGATTGAACAAGTTATTTAAAAGCACCTCTTTAATAGTGTAGTATCTCGGCTGTCTACTTTGATAGTGAACATTGTCTTGGACAGTCTTATCAGTAGAGGACACCCGCTGTGAATATTGATTCAGGCCTGTTTCAAGCCACCAGCTACCATCAGGACAGGTCAGGTCTGAATCCCACCTGGCGTCAAAGCAATTTAAAGACAGCACTCACATTGAATTCTAATCCTTTGCTATAGCAGAGATACTTACAGCTGCCAAAAGACGGGCCTTTTCACCACAACTCTGCAGACAAACAATTTTTATGCTTTTAAATGCATCATTGCAGAACACTAATACCAATGTGGTCTAATTGCACAACAGAATTGACAATGCACAGAGTGTAAGAAGGAACTTCATTAAAGAAACTGCATAAGGCTCACTACAGCCCCATTGCACCGGGACGAGACAATTATATTCGTCTGAAAAGGCAACTCGCTCTTGCTTCATTTTATCTCCAGAGAAGATACTCAATAATTATCAATCCCATCCAAGCAAATATTGGTTAATGTGCAGAATCGGTTATTAATTGATTATGACGAGAAAATCCATCCAAAACTACAAATAAATAGCGTCGCTTTGTATACAATGCAGTTCTTTATGTATGTTATCTCCTTGGACAGCTTGCCAAAGTGACGATCGCTTGTCAAAATTAGATAACCATTTCACATATAACAGTTTATGGCATGGAAACAGGCCATCTCGGCCCTTCAAGTCTAAGTCGGGGAAAGGAGAACATTTAATGAAAGATCAATGAATGTGCCGCAAATAGAATGGTTGTCTGAATGCATGCAGTTCGCACGTGCATATGTAAAACCTCGAAACAAACTTTTAAAAAGTTAAAGGATAACAGATATTTAATTATACAGCCATTCTCATTTGCTGAACGGATGTCGTTGGGTCTGGCATGTCGTTTATAAGAGCAGGCCACCACAACTTTAAATGCCCAAACACCATAGATGAACATCTTAGCACCAGACAAACAAATAAAGTAAAAGCAGTTAACCAAGTGTTTTGGGATAGATTGGCGTACTGAATGTTAACCTGATAGCATTTTCTTAGGAGTTAACAAGGACTTTTTGAAAATTTGGCATACAGAAAATGCACATGGATATATGAAAAAGCTATGTTTTGGAGTAGGACAGGGCTTGCCAGGGCAGGATCGGCAAACTCCAGAGTATATATGTACAAAGTGAAGGGAGGGAAATTTAGGGGAATCATCAGGGGTAAGTTTTTTTACACATAGAGTTGTGGGTGCATGGAATGCCTTGCCGGGGATAGTGGTGGAGGCTGAAACATTGGAGGCATTTAAGAGATTCTTAGACAGACACATGGATGAAAGAAAAATAGAGGGTTATGGGGAAGGAAAGGTTTAGTATTTTTTTTAGGAAGGAATGTATGGGCCGGCACAACATCGTGGGCCGAAGGGCCTGTACTGTTTTGTGATGTTCTATGGAACAACATCGCTGGATCGTTAGAGCATTGACTTCCATCTTTATTTTGAGTTCATTCACGTCGATACTGAACTATCCTCGTTGTGCCATAAAGTTCCGAGTAAGTCATTTGTGAGACTGTTACATTATTTCACTTGCGATATTTTTATTGCTCTAAAACATCAAAAGTTTAAGCTTCTACATGCAAGAACACCAAGAGCCCAAATTCTCTTAAAAAGGTCCCCGAACTTGATTTGTTCCCAACATCTTCAAAGTGAGACATGACATCTCAAAATAAAGTTTCTATCTCCATCTTTCTGCTGTATTATGCTGTGGGTTATCATAATGTAGAGCGATATTTGTTATTAATCAGTTTAGTAGCGCTGCGATTAATGAATCCTCTACTGAAGTGCATGAGTTAAAAAGGACAAAGTCTCAAATATCGATGACATTAACGTCATAGGAGTTCAGTTCCGATGTCGTTAACTTGATGCAAAATCTACACAAATGAATGTTGATAATAGTATTCTAAAAAATGAACATTTAATCTGTGAGTCTGAAGTGCGTAAAAGGCTGAGTTTAAACTTTATTTACAACGCCAGATGGGTGCTGAATGGTTATAACATTGGCATATGATATATCCTCTAGTTCTCTGCGTTTCTTTCGGTCTGGAAACGTATCATCAAATGCAAATGATTTGACAAACATAATGTTTTTAAAAAGATCCAAGTAATTACAGCGGACAACAGGGTATAATTGAAGTACCGGATGGATGGTTAAAGTGCAATGCGAATTTGTTCCGCTGATTTGCAAGACGTCCCAAATGGGCTGGGTAGAATAGATTGAGTACATTTCTACTCAATGTTTAAAACAGGTTATTTTAAGTAACCCCCTTTCATTTCAATAAAAACGAAAATGAGTATAAATAAATGAAAGCTTTAATGGTGAATTGGAAAATACGTTTTTCTAGTCAAACATAGTCTTTTATGTACTGTTACAAAGATGAATGGATGCAAACATTGTGTCTTTAAGTGGCAGAAATTAATGCCCATCTGTATTGCGTCTGAGAGTTAATTCGTGCTCACTCATTTACGAGCCTGTACACCATAGAATCTTAAAGGAAATCTACACGAACATGGGAGAAAAATACTTACGTCTCTACAGAAATAAAGTTACAAAGTATTTTTCAGATTGTCCATAAACAAACAGCCAGGCATAAGGTTTTACAGGCGCATGTCCTTATTATCGTAATCCACACGTGAATTGTCACAAAATTAAATAAAATACGATGTTTGCAAATGCTTAATTGCAAGACTGTATGTAGCTAGGAAGAATTGATGCCCTTTACGAAATGAATTGAAACCTGCATGCCATCCTTGATGGAATTTTCAAACTGACAGATATTTACTGTGATTATTGTGTGCGTGTTGTTTAAACAATTTTTTTGCAATCAACAAATATCAAGAATATTACTGGACTAAACCTGTGTTGATGGATATCCACCACAATAACATTTTATGTTACATGCTTTCACCATTCCTCGTTTATTCGCAGCCGCAAATAAAACATACCATTGTTTTCCATCTATTGTAATGTCAAAGAAAATCCTTTTGAAGTTTGCCTAAACTTTTATTGTAATCACGCGCACGGAACCTGTCCATGCATATCCAAAGGCCTCTATAATGTTAATAGGGGACATCTGCTTATGGGCTCTGTACCACGTGCGCCCTTACTCTTAGTCTCTGTCACGAACCCAGGCATTCAACAGACCTGCTTTCCACTCGGAGAGGAGTCCGAACGGCTTAAGTGCAGTCTCAGAGGTTACACCTTCTTCATGAGGAGGCCCTGCAATTTGCTGTTAATTGCAAACGGTCCAATATTAGGAGTGCTCGTCTATCGTTACTCATTCATGATCAAAACATTAGCTGGTAATTGTTGTGTCATGTGTCAACTGCGATTCTCTTAAACCTCTGAGATCCACACTCAATTCTGGTGTGCGCCAACCTGTGACCAAATCGCTCTCATCTGTCCACAAGTTCGACCTCTTGGGTAGTATCTGAAGTGGAAGAGGGCGATGTTCGAGTATCCGGACAGTGGGGAAGAGATGAGCCCCACTCACAAGATATCCTTCTCCATCATAGATATTCTCGACCCCCAAAAATTTACAGGTAAAAACCAGGCGCTTGGGCTGCGAGACAAAGCGCCAAGTGAAAGCAGTGATATGCCCTTACTGATTAGTGCAGAAGAGACTTTCCAGGAGACAGCACAGATAAGTGCTGAAAAGAACAGCAATCAAATCGGCACCGATACGGGTGAGTCAATAATGCATGTTCTTATATTTTTTAAATCAGCATGAGGACCTTTCAATATCAAAACCAATTTAAATAATTCGTCGTTTGACTTATTCGGTCTTTTTACAGGATCGTTATTGAAATCTATAAGGAAATTACGTGGTGCTTGTTGCTTTGGTTTGTTCTTTTACCTGACTTTCTGACGAAAAATCAACCTATTTTCTAACCTAAACACATCCCCGCCTGGAAATAATAGCGTTTATGAAATTATCAAATTCCTTTCAAAAGAAACACGGAAGCCTTATGGACAAAAAAAGTTATTTACTGGCAGCGTCTGTTTGTTTTTACTTTTCACTCAGCAATTAAGAGTGAAATAATTAAATGTTCGGGTCAGAAACGTAATCTATTTGTTCAATACAGTACATTTTTCTTTTAAACCAAGAAACAGACTTCTTGAACCACATTTGTTGAGCAAACGTTTTGAAATGGAGAAAGAATATTTTGTTTCATTCAAAATATCAGACCATCTCGTGATTAGTGACAATTAATTTAATACTTTCCCTCTTATCGTGAAATCCATTGAAATCATAAATGTGACCCATACCACGCTATATCTTGAAAAACAATTACAGTTGTTCAATAACAGCTCTTTGCTGGGTGTGATTGGCACTGGGAGAGAGCTTGGGTAATTGTTTAAATCATCCCACGGATGCTGCTGCTCCAAATGATCGATATCCTATTACTGACTTGTGCATATCTCCTTCCAACAGCTTGCAGGTACAGGGTAAAGCCGTGAAAAGGCGAGCCTGAAGCAGATCGAAGGTCCAAATATTTTTCGATTAAAATTTATCTTTAATAGATGGTATTATCGATCTGTTAAAATCTGAAGCTCTATTTGCACATCGTGGCTGGTGCATTTTTGGACATTTTTCGAGCATCGTTTGGTCGGCTTGAAGTAATAACTGGTCTCATCCCAACCAGGACGTGATCAATACATTTGACCACGCCCTCTTGTATTTCTTTCAAAACAAAAATAAATACCTATAATCTGTGATTTCGACTCGAGTCCAATCACTGAATGGACGATAAACCTTGCCAATAACAAAACTACTTTATTTCGCTGCCTTATGGGTACAAGTGCTTTCGCTGAAGCGCTTGCCACAGTTCAGAATTTGGATCACTATTCTGTAACTTGGTGTCTCTCCCTCCAATTCACAAAAAGAGATCATTTAAAGTGGTCAAATGATACATTAATAACATAAATAACATAACATAACAATTACAGCACGGAAACAGGCCATTAGGCCCCTCTAGTCCGCACCGAACCAAACACCCCTTTCTAGTCCCACCTCCCTGCACAATGCCCATAACCTTCCATCTTCTTCTCATCCATAGACCTGTCCAACCTTTTCTTAAATACAATACTGACGCACATTTTACTAACTTAGTTGACTGAGGATATCAGAGCACTTGCGAGAAATTTTCAGTCGGGCAGTCCATTGACAATTTTGGGCCATGAAAGTAATTATTAAAAAAACATTTAAACCCCAGAAAAACGTGAATCTATATCATCTCGAATTTCCTGTAAACTTAAACAAGAGCAGCAGGAAAAAGGGGAGGGGGTCTTAAGGAAACACAAATTGTTAATCTATGCTTCCACATTATTTACTGCCTTTAGAGAGCAACCTGGATTCGTTGGATGTTGTCAAGACCAAAATGACCCATGGCCCCAAGGTAACCATATAACCTGGGTCCAAATAAAGATAGAAAATGTCACAGAAGTTAAAGTGATGAGGACTGATCAGGAATCCATAGATTTATAATTATTATTAATAATTGATTTCTGATTGAGGAACTCAGATATACATAACAAGCAAACAAGAATGATGAAAAAGAGGAAGAATATGAGTGTAACTAAAAAAACACTATAAAATATAGTAATTTGTAATGATTATTTAGATTGTTTTCAATAGCATTACCAACTTTAAATAAATTAGAGCTAAGGTAATGTTACTTTTAAAAAAAAAAACTTCTGTTGGGTCAAATTAGTTTTAAAATGGAATTTATAGTGATTGATAACTTATCAGGGTTGTGTACAAAAGGGACTATAAGTTACGTTAATATGAGACATAATGAACCTAGGGAAGCATTGACTAAACTATGTTTGCAATTTCCAGTAGTAAATGGAAATAAATAATGGATAAACAATGTTGATAATGAGTTTGTCATTACACATTGTAAAATGTACATATGGACTTCCTGCAGCTGAACAGATATTTGTTAAAAAAAAATTATAACAGTAAACTAACTGAATTATATTTAAAAAAGACACTAAATACACAAGATAGATAATAATCACAGTAATTTTAAATTTAAAAAAAATGTGGCTTGAAATAGTTTAGAAAGTCCTTTTGTGGTGTCAGAACAGTATTATTATCAGTCTATTCAAGAGTCCAAAAAGCTGTTGGAAAGAATCGGTTCTTAAACCCTGAGGTGCCGTTTTTCAGGCTTCTCTGCCTTCTGCCTGAAGGTAGCAGCAAGAAGAGGTTGTGACCAGGGTGAAGATGATCCTTTATGATGTTGGCTACCTTCTTGAGGTAGCACATCCCAGAAATTTCAAAAATGAATGGGAGGTCAGAGCCTTTGCAGCCTTCTGCATTCCTGGGCACATGAATTCCCAAACCGGATGGTGATGCAACCTATCAGTATACTTTCCACAGTGGACATGTAGGAGTTTGATAGACCATCCAACAACATGCCAAATCTCCTCAGACTGCTCAGAAAGTAGAGGCATTAGTGCGGCTTCTTCAGTGGTTGCCTTGGGGCAACCAGAAAAAGTCTTCTGAGATATGGTCTACCAAGAACTTGGATCTGACTCTCCCCACCTCCTTCCCATCAACCTCTCCTTCATAAAATAAAAAAATAAGTTCCTTGTTCTTGATTATATTGAGAGCTGGTTTGTTGTCCTGGCACCACCTGACCATCCTGTATTTTGATTCATCATTTCCAGTTATTCAGCTGTCTTAACCTGTTTGTACAAATCTCCCCTTTAGGCAAACAGAATTTAAATTTACAGTCGCTGGCTAACTTTGATTTCATGTTGATTCTTAACCATTTGTTTTTTTTTGGTTTGATGCCAAGGTTTTAGTCTATTCCTAATGTCTTCTTTCTTCAACCTTTCCCAGATTTGTAATCATGAACCTACTTTTTTTTGTTACACATAATTCACTAATTGTGTTGTCTGAGTGGACTTATTTAAGCTTTCTGTATTAAATAAATAATTTGAAATTCAAACCAATTACATTCATGAAGCTGAAAGAGGTTCATTAATTTTATTCAAGTAATAAATAAAATATTGAACCATGCAGCAAAAATGGGAAGGGTATAGGATAATGCTAAGGCTGATCCATTGTGTCAGCAAGACTAAGGTACAAATTGGGTTTGCAGACATTACGAAAAGCAGATTGAGGAATTCAGAAGGCTACAGAAATATTAAATGCTGTAGGTCAGATCCTGAATACTGATTCAAATTGCACAAGAGGCTAAGGTGTGTGTACTGGGTGGGTGGGTGTGTGCGCATACAGAGGGGAAGAACTTTCATGTCCTTTCAAAGAATAAGGCCATTAACCCATCATTTCTATGCTCCATTACCCTACTAATTCTCCTTGTAATTTATTATTCCCAAGTTCCCCTCTGTCCAACTCTAGAGTCTACCTGCCTACACCAGAGGCTATTTAAAGCAGCCACATCCTCACCTTTTGTGATGTGGGAGGAAAGAAGAGGACCCAGGATAAACCAATGTGGTCACAGGGAAAACATACAAAATTCACATAGACAATGGTGGAAGTCAGGAATGAACCTTGGTAATTGGCACTGTGAGGCATCAGTTCTACTTGTTCAAACTAATAAGACATTGAAATTAGAATATTGCTTGCGCAATGTGTGTGGGCATATGGAAAGGAGGCAAAGTTTTAAATGATGTAATGGTGTAATAGAGAAACGAGGTTCTCCTCCCTTCAAGGAACTAAGCTTGATTGAATGGCATGAGCAGTAACCTGCCCTGTTGCATGTTAAAACTACTGCAACCTACAAAATATTAATGAACTGCAATTTTACAAAATATAAACTTATAAATAAAACAACAGGTGTAAATAAGTCAGCCTTTGCAGATGCTTTTCAATGGAACCAAACGGTGCAAACAAAGAGCCTGTTCTACTAATCACAACCCTGCTTAGTATAGAATATGGGTTACCCTTTATATATTTAGGAGGTATAATTCCAGCTTCTAAAGAGTGAATTAATATCTGGAACGGCACTAGTGCTAATATGGCTGTGTCCATAATCATATTTGGAAATATGATATTGCTTCCTGAAATTGGCATGTAATAACCTACTTTGCACTTGTAAAATAAGGAAGCAAGGTCCATTGTCTATATTCAGTAATAAATGTACTATTAATCGATGACACTGTACTTGTTGTACATTATCATTAATGCTTAGATACATTCTTTTAAACTAAGTATTTTTTTATAACTGGAAGATTAATTAAATAATTAGGTGAGTTAAGGGTTATGGGCATTAGGAAGGGAAGTGGCCAGATCATTTATGGTCTGATTGAATAGCAGAGCAGGCTCAATGGGCCAGATAACTTCTCTTTCTCCCATTTCTTAGGTTCTTCTGTTTGTCAATATTTTTGTGAAATTCCATTGCATAGGCTAGTCATTGTTTCACCCACCAAATTTACTGGATATAATATAAATTTTTCTTTATACTTTGGGAGAATTCCAGTGACCAATACCAATAGGGTTTATATTGATTACTGGGATGAAACCTTCATTATTTTAAAATGCCACTTAATTACAAATAACAAAAAAAAAGCTAGTATTCAACACAATTGGATATAGGTTTCTTCTGAAAACATTCAGCTTCAAACCTAATTATTTTTGAAGGAATATATGTCTAGTTAAGGTAGTAGAGGGAAACAAATGGTTAAAGATTATATATTCTGAATCCATTATAAATGCTTGTTTGCAGATGGAAGTGATTGGGAACAAGACAGACATTCCAATGCTAATACTTCAAAAGAATCTCCAGAATCTCTTGAAAACTTTCAACCATTTATAAAGAATAATCATTCAACACAACTGGAATTAGACAAAGACCAGATTGCCTCCACTGATTTGGAATCCAGGTCTGATCGCGTTGAACCCAGACAAAAACGTCGTCGATCTGAACCAGGCTGTGCTAAACCAAGACGAGCTAGAACTGCCTTCACGTATGAGCAACTAGTGGCTTTGGAGAATAAATTTCGCTTGACCCGGTATCTATCAGTATGTGAACGACTCAATCTTGCTTTGGCCCTCAGCCTTACAGAAACACAAGTTAAAATCTGGTTTCAGAACCGACGCACAAAATGGAAAAAACAGAACCCTGGATCAGATAGCACAATTCAGCCTGCCCCTACTAGCCTGTCTCGAGTCAGTCCGAGTCCTCCTGGACCAAGTGTACTCAGCTTTCCGACCTTTCAGACTTATGCTGCAGGGAATGTTATTTGCCAGTCGGCAACACCAGTCTCTTTAGTATCGTCCACTACAGGTTTGATGTCTCCCTTCCTGAGTTCTGCCTACTTGACACCATTTTATGCACCACATTTGTGAAAACTAAACGGGCACCTCCCTAGTAATTATTTACCAGAACAAAAGGATGATTACATTTTTCATTAGGCCACCATTTTGTACAACTAGCGTGTAATAATATAAGCATCACCCTGAAAGTGGCTGAGCAATTCTAGTGATAGCTTTTAAATACTACTTCTAAATGAATTTAAAAGCCTTATATGGACAAGTTCTGAACTTTAACATCTAGAGATGTGCTGGTTCTTCATGTGAAAATAAGAAATAAACAAATCCTATAAGATCAGAAGTGCATCATCTATTGAGTTTTGTGTAGCATTATCTAAGATTATGAATTTTCAATCATGAAACTAAAACTGTAATATTTACAACTGTATTGGTGCTTATAAAGGCACTGAATTAATATATTTTGTTCACAATATCTTTAAACTCTCCTGTTGTCTCATACTATGTATTTTTAATCCTTTAAAGCTAGAATTATCAGAAAGTATAAAACACCAATGTGGACTATTTTATTTCATTAATTTGAAGGGACACACGATAGCAAATGGCAGCTATTAAGTACTGAGATGCACAAGATGGATATGCACTGAATATGGTGCTGCAGTTAGCATTTAAAATGAAACAAGAAAGGAACTTGTCATCAAAAAGTACCTCATTACCTGGTCCTAATGGTTAAGGGTTTATGATGTCTCCATTTAAGTATTCTATAGTTTTAAGTGGACTTCACTTCCACAAGGGAATACAGCTTAATTAGTTTGAATCTAGAACCTTTTATTGACAAATTGATAGAAGTGTCATCATTTATTTTTGGATGATGTTCATGGGAATTTGGCTTTGACAATCAAAACACATTTGCAAAAGACAAGTTGGCATAATAAAATACAATAGTTTTCATGACTTGGCATTGAACTTCTTGTCTTAAATATTTTTGATTTTTTAACATGTCAGATTGACCAATAAAAGATTAAGGATAATACAACAGCTTTGAAGTGTTCATGATTTGTAGTTCTGTAGACAGAAGCAATTTACATTCACCACATTTGCTGCCTTCCAGTTATAATGCAACTATATTGCATTTACTCAAATATTTGTTCAAGATATTTCTCACCATTATTAAACTAACTTTTGATAATGCTTCTATCGGTTTAGCAGGGCTTTAATTTACAAAGAAAAGTGAATTAATTGATGACAAATCGTGTACATTCTAAAAACCTGATTGTGGCCCATTCTATTGTGATATTCTGGAAAATGTCAGAATATTTATGCTTTTAAACAAAAAAGATCAAGGAACACATTTACTCCTCACTGCTTCCCCATATTAATTTTGATTAATTATTATCCACCCCACCTCAATTAAATGTAATACTGACAACATCTGTGATAAATCACAAATGATAATTGTATAAATACCAAACTATGGGCAAGTTTAAAAAAAAATTAACTTTAGGTTAAATATTTTATTCTATCAAGGTTTGTTGATTAATTTACATTTCAAAGACTTGTGCCCCATGTTGGTGTATCTGTTATTCAGGTGAATCAACAACATGAAATTCAAAGCTAAGGGAAACAACAGATGCTTTCTGACCATTCATATTTATCGATTTAAAATGATTCTTAAATTATACTCTGCTCAGAACAAATTAAATAAACTGGTAGAAGTGTATTTGATATTTAACTAGAAATGAAATGTTCTTGTCTGAAATGGAACTTTTTAAATTAAATGAGTACTACAGAATATCGTTTAAATTGAATTAATAGAAACAAGATTTAATAACCAAAAAAATCAACCATTCCAGAGCCAAAGTCCTGAGCATGGCAAAATAATAGAATTTTAGTTAAGCAGTTTTCATATCTTAGTGAAATTCTCAAATAATAATTTCACGAGTGTTATCATTATTGCTTTGTAAAAACAAATGGCAACCAATTTACAAACAGCAATGCCCCACAAACAGCAATGAGATGAATGACCAGTCAATTTATATTTGAAGGTTTCAATTCATGGATAAATGGTGGCTGAGGAGCATTCCTTAGATCTTCTCAAACAGTATCTATAGCCTCCATCAAGAACAAATGGTAAAACAAGTTTTCAATAACAATAAAGAAATAACTGAAGGTAAGCTACCAATAAAATAATTAGTAAAGGATAAACTATCCATCATATGTTTAAATCCACCTACAAAATAATGTTGAAAATATATTTTCAGCTTCCATCACACTTTCTGTGTATTGTCAGGAAATATTAAAGCACAATTTGTAGATAAAATATTTCATGATTAATTAAATGTTACTTATAAAGTTACTTTCCTTTGTTGACAAAGTTTGTCGAAAGATGCTTCCTCTTACAGGACAAGCCTTCTCAAAGCATGAGATGTTCCATCTTTTCTTTCCCACTGATATGGAGATTCTGTTGAGAAGATCAGATTACACTACTGTCATATACACCATGATTTCTTGAATCATCCACTAGTTTGTGAAAGCCACTCTGATGGATTATAACACCAAGGAATTGAGAGGATATTTTTGGCAAATAAGACCTCACACAATTTTCAAATGGTAGTTTCATTAATCATACATAAAATCAAGTGCTTAAAATGCATTTACTTTGGCAAAAAACTGGCTTTTGCAGTCATCTGAACAGAAATTGGAAATAGGTAAATGTTATCTATTTTCACAGCATTATCAAATAGTTGAAAACTGAAAGATCATGTATTCTTTTGCCTCACAACATACAATAAGTTACCTACAGAGAGAGCTCCAGCATGAGAGGCATGAGTTTTTCAAGTGAAATCATAACTGCAATTGAGAATGTTGGGATTCAATTTATACCAGTCTCACTCCACATACTAAAGAAAATATGAGTGATGGGGGATTTTTTTGTGGCTTCTATGCACATTTCTTTAGTTCTGAACTATTGTGCATCTTGTTTCCCTAAACCATTGCAAGCAGCCCTTCACTCAATTTAGACCTGCCACGAGGCATCTTGCAATAATTAATTGATATTTCTCTTAATGCTCAAAAGCCTCTTGGACATTTCATCTCCCCAAACCTTCTCCAACTCCTCCATGGAATTAATTCCCTCTCCTTTTCTTGAATATTGAGAGACTTTGTTCATTAAGGCTATTCTTAAATTTAATTTTTTTTTACAGTTTATACTCATTTTACATTGAACATAAAGCAGTAAATTTTGCCAGTTATTACTAGAAAAACTAGAGCAACATCTTCCTTGAAAAATAAAAACAGAAATTGTTGAAAATCTGAAATAAAAACATAAAATTCTGGAAAATCTCAGCAGATCAGGAAAATATTGTGGAAATAGAAATAGAATTAACATTTCATGTCAGATGCTCTTGGTGGCCAGACCTTTACTTTGTTGTTCAGCAGTACACCTTTAATATATAATGTCTAAATAAAAAATAAATTACAATATATATTATCAGTGCCCTCTAGAGTAGTGGTTCTCAACCTCTTTTATTCTATTCACATACCACCTTAAGTCATCCCTTACTATCCTTGTACCATAGGTGCTGTGTGGTCATAAGGGATGACTTAAGGTGGTTTGTGAGTGGGAAAAATAAGTCGAGAACCAATGCAATAGATCAACTTCAGTGATTACAAGCTAAAAACCATGAGAGTCTCGTATTTTACACAACTGTCTACAAGAGAAATAATGAAAAGATAGAAAACATTTTAAATAAAAACAAAATATATTATCTTTAGTAGTTTGTAGACACTGAAATTAATGCATGTGGTCTTCAATCTATCCACAAAACCTTTGACTGTGTGACAACATGATTTTCAATCAACAATAGAGGAGCAAAAGTTGATGCTGGGGAGGAAGTAGGATACAGATTTTGGATCAGTTCCTGAAGGATTGGGCTAATAAAGGTACTTTGAAAAGGTGAAGTCCCAGTTTATCTTGGCTCCAGGAAAATAAAAAATGAATGGATTAACACACACATTGCTTCTAGATTAGTATGCTGAATCATGAACTGATAAGTAGTTTTCCTGCAGAAAATAAGCAGTGGAGCATAATCTAAAGAAATACGATGCCTCATGGTACTAAGTGTATAATAATTCAATTGAAGACAACTGTAGTTTTCTTAATGAATTCACTTCGGGTTTAATTTAGTTGCAGGAAATAATTAATCAGAAAATAAATGAAAGTCCAAGAGATTACAACAGGAAGCAAAAAGGTTGAATTTTAAGAATAATTACAATTAGTGAGTAATTGTATACAAAAATATGCAGAATAAGGAAGATAGTTTTAGGTGATATTTCATTCATTTGAATGGCTAAATTTAGACTGGTCACCATGGATTTTGAAAGTGGGATTCATGAAATTTCCTAACTTCATGTCCTAGTGCAAATACAGTAAAACTCATGGTACGGTTGGCACGGTTTGCATAATGCTGTTACAGCACCAGCAATTGGGATCAAAGTTCGAATCCTGCGCTGTCTGTAAGAAGCTTGTATGTTCTTCCAGTTTCTGTGTGGGGTTTCCCCCGTGGCTCCAGTTTTCTCCCACCTTTCAAAAACATAGTGAGGGTTGTAGGTCAATTGGGTGTAAATGGGCAGCATGGGCTCATGGGCCAAAAAGGCCTGCTACCTCACTGTATGTATCCAGCACCTATGGAATGTGGTAATGCCAGATAAGTGAATTTTCTGGTTGCTTGAGATTGTGTGTGGCGTGATTGACGAACTAATGACTAGGGGGCACCAAATTTTAAACTTTCGTGTTTTTTACATATATTTTCAGCATTTTTTTGCCGATTGCTTGAATTCAGGATAACGGAGATATTATATCAGATTTACATATATATTAATTCATTATACATTCACTCGATTCTGCACAGTATTTTGTCACTGTATTGTAATAAAATGGCTGAAGCAGCACTAATTTCACCGGTTTATTTTATTTGGAATCTAAGAAATTAATTCCTCAGGTCCATGATAATTTTTGCAAGGGTGATTCCTGTGAATAGATATCCATCTACAAAAGTTCCTAATACAACAAAATATTGAGATGAAATTCAAGTAGAAAATTGTATTTGTTCAAAATAAAATAAATTCAAGTGTTTTTGACAATAAATTGAATGTGATGGATAATTTAACTTCAGTGGTTGTGACATTATATTAATTTGTTTTTTGCTTGGTTATATTATTAAATAGCAATAATTACTGCATGCTTGTTTAAATTGGTGTAAAGGTCCTGCAATATATAAAACATATGTATATATTTTTTGTACATATGGCGCAAGTGTGAACTTGAGAAGAATGTCAGAACTTTCATTGAATGAGAGCATTTGTACATAAATAAATAATTGTAAGAAATGATTTTTGTTTTAATATGGATAGAGTGACAATTTAATAAATGATGCTTAATGTCACAATTATTCAAAGTTGTTATTTTTAGCTGTTAAATCAAATCATGCACTTAGTAGCTGAGAACAACGGGAATTTCCACCTCCAATTTGATGAAAGGACACATTCTGCTTTATTTTGCTATTTATTAACCAAATCACCTTCAAATCTCTCAGCACACCTTACAATAAACATGTCTTCCAATAACACTGAAGTCTATTGCAAGTAATGCTGGAAAGTGCTAGTTACCAGAAGTAATGCTGGAGAGCGCTAGTTACCAGAAGTAAGTAATGCTGGAGAGCGCTAGTTACCAGAAGTCTTTTTTCCTCGAGTTGTAAATCTTCATTGATACAGTGATTAAAATTGTACAACTTGTTATTTCAGATTTACATGATTCAAAATGGAACAAAATAGAATGTGGATTCAATTCCACTTGAGAGACTTAACTGTGTAAACTCTGATGCTCCTGAGGAAGTACTTCTCTGTCATTGGTGCCAGCTTCTGGATGAACCTGGGGCTCAGTACAATCCTACTGGTGAGCATAAAAGATTTCAAAGAAACGGGGATTATTCCTGGGGCACTAATAAATATGAATCCTTCATTTAGTAGTAGCAAAAATTATCACACTGCTCCTTTGTGGCCACATACTTTTGGCAACAACATTTTCTAATCAACAATACTAATTATAATTAATTGGTCATAAAGTATCTTAGGATATTTTCAAAGGGGTTTGAAAGACACAATATAGACCAATAAATGAATGAATTTGGTCTGTTTCTTTTGTTTTCTCAATCTCAAATGATTGATTTCACAAGTTAGTTGAGACTTTAAAAAAAAATTTACCATCATTTGATCAATGATCATTCTACTGAGCAAATATTTTCAGTTGTACCAATTAATGTTTCAATTATATTATTTTTTATATTATACAATAAAGTACTAAATATTTGTAAGGCTGCTAATATTATATAAGTATTGTCAAAATGAAGGATATGGAAGATACAGTGGAACCCCATTATAATGTGATGGTTTGGGTCCAAAAAAATTGCATTACTAAAATAGTGGGATTGCACTAAATCGGGGTTTCAACAAATTGTATTAATTACAATTGAAATCAAAACACAAATTAATTTTTTGTCAACTGACCGTCCCCGCTGCTTGCGGTAGGCTGGCAGCAGCATGAAGCCCAATCCAATGACTCATCACGTTATATCCGAAATCGCTTTAACTTGGTCGTGTTAAATCGGGATTCCACTGTATCTGAGTTTTTTTTCTCTGTGTAATGCAAATGAAAATCAATTTAGTCAGAAATAAAAACCTTATTTATTTATTTATATATATATCTGTATTTTTTAAAATTACCCAGTTTAGTGCAACCATCTCAAAAATTAAAAAGCTGCATTTTCATAGCGATGGAATATTATTTAAATAAAATACATTTATCTATTTTTCCTGGCTTTTACAGATATAATGTCATGTTGCAAATTTCTAGTTTTCAAGTTATAGTATTACAATGGAACACTCTGGCTGGAAGATCAGTTCACTTTCAGGCGTGTCTCCTTTTACTTTTCATTATTATTTTTAAGACCTTGAAGAAATCACACCAATGTCTGTTCTGAGGAAATTAGAAGTGCCATCAAATGCTCCATCAATCCTCTCTGGTTGCATCACAGCCTGGGCTGGTAATTCAAGCAGGAGCAAACAAAACGAGGTCTATCACAGGCTTCAATCTCCCATCCATTGAACACATCTATGTAAAGTGCTGTCTCAGGAAGGCAGCCAGCATCATTAAGGAACCCCATTACCCTCGCCACGAGTTACAACCTCTTCTCACTGCTACCTATGGGTAGAAGATACAGAGCCTGAAGACGAGTACACAAGAATAGTTTTTTTTCAATAGCTATCAGACTCTTGAACCTCCTCTTGTTACACTCATCATTAGGTAACATTCATGCCCACTATCATCCACAACTTTAATTGTGATATTGTTTACAGCATGTTTTTTCTTTCACTGTTTAGTGACTGCCCTTCCTTTTTGGTATGGAAAATATTTTAGAGTTATTTGCCAAAAGAAGACTAGTATCTAATCAGCTCACAACACATCATTTAGATGGCCAATTCAATTAAACCTCTACACAATGTTCCCACAGGGCTATTGATGGGAAATGGCTGTGACAATTGTGATGCAACAGAATGTGAAGAAGTTGTGGCAAGATTCTGTTGTTGAATACAAGTTTTGCTCTGTTTATGTGGCACAATGAGGGCTAAGGAAATAACATTTGCTGAACATCCAGGCAAAGCACCTTTATTACCAATAAGACTGGATCATCTCGCCCTGGGCTTCTAAACCTTTTTTTAATTCACCTGGCGGCCACCTTAAATGTTCTTTTACTTATCAGACTACCTACAAACACACGGACCACTGGGAGGGAGGGAAGAGAGCAAGGTCAAGGCAACCAGACAACCAATGGGAGTTTTGTTTTGTGGGGAAAATGTTTAGACTTTTTTTGTTGTTGTTGTCAATTTTACAACTCTGTGCAACATATTATTTGTCTCCACCACAGATCAGCTATGACAAACAAACTGCCCAGACCCGGTGTAATTTTATTGTGTCCCCTTTGCTATCTACCCACTGCACTTTTATACTGCCTTGCTTGCTTGCTGTTTTAGTATGAGATATCCAGCTGAACAATAAACTTGAACTGGAACCTGAACGTCCAGAGGTAAATAGCACCAGTCACCACAGAATACCTCCATACCCAGATAAAACCATCACAGTTGCATTCCTTCACCTACACTGGATTAACATCCTGAAACTCCCTTCGAAGTTAGCCCCAGAAGGGTCTTCACCGAGGCCTGGCTGCAGGGCTGAGACAAATGCACTTGTGCTTGGAGGAAGAAAGGGGGTGGGGAGTGAGATGTGGGGAACGAGCAGGTCAAGGTGGGCATGGGAGGGGAAAGGAGACAGAGGAGGAAAGGGGCCAGAGAGTAAAGGGGTGGGGGTAGGGGGTGTGGGTAAGGGGGAGTGGGGGTGGGGGTATGGGTAAGGGGGAGTGGGGGTGGGGGTGTGGGTAAGGGGGAGTGGGGGTGGGGGTGTGGGTAAGGGGGAGTGGGGGTAGGTAAGAGGGAGTGGGGGTGGGTGTGGGTAAGGGGGAGTGGGGGTAGGTAAGAGGGAGTGGGGGTGGGTGTGGGTAAGGGGGAGTGGGGGTGGGGGTATGGGTAAGGGGGAGTGGGGGTGGGGGTGTGGGTAAGGGGGAGTGGGGGTGGGGGTGTGGGTAAGGGGGAGTGGGGGTAGGTAAGAGGGAGTGGGGGTGGGTGTGGGTAAGGGGGAGTGGGGGTAGGTAAGAGGGAGTGGGGGTGGGTGTGGGTAAGGGGGGGTGGGGGTGTGGGTAAGGGGGAGTGGGGGTAGGTAAGAGGGAGTGGGGGTGGGTGTGGGTAAGGGGGAGTGGGGGTGGGGGTAGGAGGGTGGGTAAGTGGGGGTGGGGCTGCCGCGCCTCCTCCTCCTCCAGCACGAATGGCCTGCAGGCGCTGACGCAAGTCATCACACGGCCGCGCGCTCAGCCAACTCGGGTGACGCAACAACGGTCACGTGAACGGTTCAATTAAACGGTAGCGCTGGTATTGTCGACGGTGAAGCAGGTAAGGGTGCGGCTGGCTGGCTGGCTAGGGGGGGGGGGAGAGAGAAGAAATGGGATGGCTCGGGGGGGGGGAAGAAATGGGCTGGCTCGGGGGGGGGGAAGAAATGGGCTGGCTCGGGGGGGGGAAGAAATGGGCTGGCTCGGGGGGGGGAGAAGAAATGGGCTAGCTCGGGGGGGGGAGAAATGGGCTGGCTCGGGGGGGGGAGAAATGGGCTGGCTCGGGGGGGGGGAGAAATGGGCTGGCTGGGGGGGGAGAGAAATGGGCTGGCTGGCTGGGGGGGGGAGAGAAATGGGCTGGCTGGGGGGGGGGAGAGAAATGGGCTGGCTGGGGGGGGAGAGAAATGGGCTGGCTGGGGGGGGAGAGAAATGGGCTGGCTGGGGGGGGGAGAGAAATGGGCTGGCTGGGGGGGGGGAGAGAAATGGGCTGGCTGGGGGGGGGGAGAAATGGGCTGGCTGGGGGGGGGGAGAGAAATGGGCTGGCTGGGGGGGGAGAGAAATGGGCTGGCTGGGGGGGGAGAGAAATGGGCTGGCTGGGGGGGGGAGAGAAATGGGCTGGCTCGGGGGGGGGGAGAGAAATGGGCTGGCTCGGGGGGGGGGGTGGAGAAATGGGCTGGCTCGGGGGGGGGGTGGAGAAGTGGGCTGGCTAAGGGGGGGGGGAGAAGTGGGCTGGCTAAGGTGGGCTCGGGGTGGTTTGTGGAAGGGTGGGCTGCGGGTTGATAAAATGAGTAAGCCAGCTATCCTGGAATTTCATTGAGATCCAAGAGAAGTGTTGTTGCAATCTGGGGGAGGGGTGGAGGGAGGAGGGGGAGATGGGGAGGGAGGAGGAGGAGCAGGGGAGGAGGGGGAGGGGGAGAAAGAGAAGGGGAGGTGGAGGGAGGGGGGGAGGGAGAGGGGGAGAGGGGGCCTCGAAGGTCTCAATTGGAAATGTCTTTCAATTTCCTTCCACAGATGTTCGCTCACCCGCAGAGTTCCTCCAGCAACTTTCTTTTTATCTTTGCTGTGGAGCTACTATTGCTCTGGGTACAAGACCTTCAGAATCTTGGTGGGCTTGGCCAGTGCACATGTCGGTTTCTTGAACAGCCATTGTTGATTTGCACGTCTTGTTTCCACTTTGACGCATTTACTCTCTCTTCACGTTCGATGATTCGCAGCCGCGCTCTGCAATTTCTGTCCCCTGTTTGAGGACTGACCTATGGACAGTATAAGAAATTTTAGTCCCCACCTCTTTTGCAGAAAGACAATGGATTGAAGTCAATGTTTTTTAAACTGTTGTGGAAATTGTATGCATCTTTTTGTTGTCTTTGATCCTGATTGCAGTTATTTGCAAAAGATCAAACAGTCAACATTGGAGACACTTTTTATATATCTAAAATCTACAAGCACAAGAACATAGTAGAAAGCTGTTTTAGCCTCTCAGCTGCTCTGTATTAAGCACACACAAGATGTTAATCCACAAAACTGCTGGAGAAACTCAGTGTGGGGGGGGGGGGTAGGGAGTGAAGAAATGAAGTGGAAGGAGGCAGAGGAGCATAGACCAACAGGCAAGGGATGGATAGGAGGGCAACAAAGAAAAATTGAGTTGTTGGGGAGGGAGTTAGCTGCTGAGTTGGGGGAAAGGAGACAGACATGGGGGGGGGGGGCGGAAGAGAGACAGAGTCACAAGAGGAGACCTGTTGTGTCTGGGGTTGGAAGGGGCCAGGGAAGATGTGCAAGTAATGGGGATTCCAAAATGGCAACAGTGGGTTTGTGTCATGATGCTCATATTCACAGTTACTTGTATGTAGCACTTCTTGTAACTTCTGGTTAGTGATTGATTGGACTTCATTGGCTTTGTATTGTACTTGGCACAATGATAATAATCCAATCTAATGTAATATGGGGGTGAGAGCTGAGTTGATTGTAGTAGAGTGGAAGGCGTGCTTTTTTGAAGGAGGAGGACATTTTGGATGCTGTATCATGGGATTCCCCTTGTTCTCATCCCCCCCCCACCAGCCTCAGCATCCAAATTATCTATAATTTCCACCACCAACTATGTGATCCCATCAGCAGGCACCTTTCCCCTCTCCACTGTCCACAGGGACTGCTCTCTCTGGTTCTCTCGTCTATTCAGCCCTTCCTGCCAATTGCCCCCTTCTGTGACTGCAGGAAATGCTACGTGCACCTATACCATGCCTCACTGTCATTTGGAGCCCAAACAGCTCTTTTGAGTGAGACAACTGTGAATCTGGAGGGGCTATCTGGTGCTTCTGTTGTGGTCCCTTCTACATTGGAGAGATTGGATGCAGACTGGGAAATTGCTTTGTTGTGCACCTTTGTTCTGTCCACTGCAATGGCGTGCATCTCCTAGATCTCCTCGAATTGGAAATCTCAGTTCACTGCCCCATTCCCAGGCTGATATATTTGTCCAGGGTTTCCACATTGAAGGAATAACAGCTCGTATTCCACCTAGGCACCCTCAAACCAGACAGCATTGGCATCGACTTCTCTGGTGTCTGTTAGGCGCTCCTGATCTTTCCCTTTCCATTCCCCATCTCTCTGTGTCTTATTTCCTCTAGCTCTACATTGAAAGAGCTACACCCCTCCCTGATCATATCTTTTCTCTCCTGCCCCCCTATCCATGTCCACCTATGGCTTCTTACATGTTGGCCTGTGCTCCTCCCCCTGTCTTTTTATTCAGGTGCCTGGTTGCTTTTTGGTCATACTTCGATGAAGGCCTCAGGCTTGAAACTTTCGTTATGTATCTTTGCCTTCTATGGATGCTGTGGAATCTATTGTGCACTGCACTTGCAGGCTTTCTTGTTTCACAACAAGAATTGTTAGCTGCCTGAGAATCTTTTTTTCCTAATTGTACATTGGTGGTTTTGAAATATCTTAACATTAGTGTAAAAAAAAAAAGTTGTGACCTTCTCTGGCCCATTGGAGATTTTTTCATTTTCCTTTTGAGCATTGAAATACCATCTGCCAATATTTGAACAAATTCGGCTAAGCATTTAGGTAGGGGTGAACCCAGGAATTTTGTCTGTTGGAATTTCCATGTGGGTCTTGTCTTAGAAAGCAGTGAGTTTTTTTCTAGTTTCATTTGGGTTGGCGTTGCATTGAGGAAGGTTGTGCATTTGTTAAAGGGGATTGTGAAACTTCAAACAAACCTGAGGTATGCTACTGAATTCTGATTCAAGGGATATCTTCCAAAATTTGCTGCATTTCCATCTATCAACAAATGGGCAGGGGTAGGCAAAATGTAATGTAAAGTGCATGCTGTCAGTGTATCGAGACTGATTTCAAAATTCCATTGAATTGCATGGTTTTATACAACACTTTTAGAAGTTCAGTTCACTCTTTCTGGTCCAAATGTGTGTACCTTATAGAGTTTGACGGTACAGAAGCTGTTTCTAAAGTACTGATGTTATTGAGGTAGAGCTTGACAGGTTTATGCTTGGCTTTGTTGTGGCCTCAGTGCGGTGTGGAAAGTTGTTGGAATCCACCTTAATTTTACTGAGCTTACATTGCACATTTTTGCTGCAGTTAGCCACTTTCAGGACTTGTTTAGTATTGTTTAATGGGGATAAAATCCAGTGCTCTTTTGTGGGTTATTGGTTTGTTTCACTTCTGAAAACTTATCTATAATGTTGAAGGGATTGTGTTGCCAAAACATATTCAAACTGTGTAGTTTATCAGATTGATGGTATAAACGACTGTATCCTGAGGCTGGTGGGATTTTTCTTTTTGCAGTGTTGGGGCAAACTGAATCCATAATCATCTTGAAGATATTCCAATGCCTGTCATTCAGCATTGTCTGTAGTACGAATTGTTTTTTGCAGTTTACAATCTTAGTTGGTCTTAAAAGGTATTTGAAATTGAAAGCCTGTGTCTTTCTGGGGCAGAAAATCAAAACTGCAGATGCTGGAAATAGAAAAGAAAAATTGAAAATTCTTGAAATACTTAGCAGCTCAGGCTACATCTATTGGAAGAGAACAACATTTCAGGTTTGAGACAATTTGTCAGAATGGCAGAAGAGAGAGTGGATGTCTGATGGGGTGAAACGGATGACCTTGGTGATAATTTTAAACCAATTTGGTTTGAGACTTGAGAGTGCAAGTGCTGGAATGGAGCAAAAAGTGTTTGTGTTCTGACCTGAGTGATGGTGTTCAACCTGCTGAGTTCCTCTAGCAGATTACATTTTGCAAACATCATTAAAGTTTGCCACTGAGAACATAAACAAAAAACATAGGCAAAATAACTTGGATGACCTTGGCACTCAGATAGCAACTTTCAAAACATGATCTGGCCACCAAGAGGACAAAGATTAGGGTGCCTGGGATCATTGTGTGCACATTCACTTCCAAGTTGCACACCATCCTGACTTAATTATATTGCTTCATTGCTGTGTCTAAATTATAGAACTCATTCCTTAACTGTGATTTGGGTTGGACTTGGAATGGAGCACTACACTACCTTCAAGGGAATTGGGGATGGGTAATTAGCCTTTCTAGTAATGTCCAGATGCTGAAAAATGAATAAATTAGATGGGAAAAGAAAAAAGGCTGTGAGCGCTGAACATAATATATCACTCGTGACATCACCACTGGAGGTGGGACTCACCCCCCCCTTTAAAATCTTGAGTAGCAGAATTCCCTGCAATTAATAATGCTGTGTGAAATGCTGCCATGTTCAGCTTGCCCTGCAATTTTTCCTGTTCCCTCGACAGGTTGGCAATGACTAAAGGGCTAGTGAGGATTCTTGACTGAGGCAGCTTTCTTGAGACACTACTTCTTGTAGATATCTTTAATGGAGTGAACAAGTGCCCGCAATGGGGCTGACAGAGTCCATAAACTTTCTGCAGCTATTTCCTGTCCTCTACATTGGCACCTCCATACCGGACAGTGATGCAACCAATCCAAATGCTCTTCACTGATCACTTGTAGAAATTTGCAAGAGTCTGGTGACATACCAAATCTCCTCAAGCTCCTCATGAAATATCGCCACTCGACAGCTGCCTTCATGATTACATTGACATGATGGGCACAGGATGGTTCTTCAGAGATGTTGACACACCAGAATTTGAAGTTCTTTACCCTCTTAACTGCTGACGCCTCCATGAATTTAACGTGCAGCTGGGGGAAATATTGCATAAATTGCATTTTAACACTGGTTATTTTCCTCATCAGGAAAGTTTGAAGCATGTTGTCCAGATTGTCACGTTACATAAATTCCAGTGCTTTGGTATTGAAGCAAAGAATCAAGGCAGTGACTTATTCTGGAGCCACGGAAACTTCATTGAAAACTGAGAAGCTGATTACTTCTGAAGATATTTATGCTCGTGAGGAAAAATATGGTGCTCATAATTACCAGTCTCTGCCTGTTGCTTTGGCCAAAGGGGAAGGTGAGCAATTCTGTGCTAAATTGTAAACTAAAAAGAATTCTACAACAATACTCAAATTATTAAATAACTTGGTGTTTATGACTAAATACATTTAGAACTTTAAATGAGTGTTTGAAGTGAATGCAATTTAAATAAAATACTATACTCCATTGTAATTTTGATTCATTTATTTGATACATGATCTCATGAGATGAAATTCTACTCTCTATCATCCATCCAGAAATATCATGCCATACCTCCTGAATGGCTGCATGCAATTTGATCTTACAAACTTTTAATGAGGTCTACGTTAAACATGTAGGTGTGCAGACTTGCTCAAGGTTGTGAAACTTATGTTTTTGTCATTTTAACCAAAGCATTGCAATTTAATTTCTAACACTTCTGTTTATTTTGTGCACATCTGTAAAAATGTTACGCTGGATTCTCTTGAGATTGCAATGTTTATTTATGTAACTGACTTCCTCTTAAATCTTTAGAGTTCAACTTGGTGATCTTTCTTTCTTCTTGCCTAATGTATTTAGGTAATTGGAACTAAAAAGTTAAGATTGTATCAAATTTATATTTTGTAATTTCTTGACATGTAACAAACAACTCTATGCAGTTCTGTATTTTTGTTATTTTGCAATATGGAAATAAACACTTAGGTTGAACTTCACCTACTTATGGGCTATATGCCACTAAACTTCCTTATCCCTGTACCTGTATAAATATATGTGAACATTACAATTGTTCCATCTCCTTCCTTTGGAAGCTTTACTATATTCACCCCTCTGCATGGGGAAAGTTAGCATGGTTAGCACAGCGGTTAGTGCCGCTGTTTACAGCACCGGTAACTGGGGATTGAATCTGGCACTCCCTGTAAGGAGTTTGTATGTCCTCCCCATGTCTGTATGGGTTTTCTCTGGGTGCTTTGGTTTTCTCTTTCAAAAAAAAACATGGGGATTGTAGGTTTATTGGGGTATTTGGGTGGCATGGGGTTGTGGGACGGGAAGGCCTGCTTCTGTATCTCTACCATCCATGTACCTATCCAAATCATTCCTAAATATCAAATTTGAGCCCGCATTCAATTAAACTGGCAGCTTGTACTACATTCTCACTACTCTTCATAAAGAAGTGCCCACTGGTGTTCCCCTGAATATCTTGCCCTTCACCCTGAACACATGTCTACTAGTTCTAGTCTCACCTAACCTCAGTGGAAAAAGCCTGATATAGATTTACTCATCAAAAGCCCTCAATTTTTTTTATACCTCTATCAAATCTCCCTCATTCTATGTTTCAGGGAATTAAAAGTCTTAACCTATTTAAATATTTCCCATAACTCAGCTCCTTAAGTCTTGGCAAGATCCTAATAAATCTTCTCTGCACACTTTCAGTCTTGTTGATAATTTTGGTGTCATGTGCCAACTATTAACCATGCTAGATTTGCTGACTATATAACCTCGAATTTCCTCTTTCTTTCCAGTTAATTTAACACTTGAGTGTACTGTATAAATTGATGTGCTTTCCATATTTAATACTAGTCCCCCTCATATTTCTGGGTGCAAATTTTCTGGCTATTAATTTTCAAGTGTTTCGTTTGTAGTGATTATTGATTTGAATTACACAGCACAGGGGTCGTCCATTTAGCTTGTTAAACCTGTGCTGCTGAATTAAATATCTTTGTTAACAGTAACATGGTAGTCTTCAAAAAAAAGTTATCAAATAATACCTTTGATTAAACTTTTCAGGAATTTATGTATGGGATGTAGAAGGCAGGCGGTACTTTGACTTCTTGAGTGCTTACAGCGCTGTGAATCAAGGACATTGTCATCCAAAGATTATTGCTGCACTCAAATCTCAAGCTGATAAATTGACCCTCACTTCACGAGCTTTCTACAATGATGTACTGGGAGAATATGAAGAATATGTTGCTAAACTATTCAACTACAAAAAGGTGTTGCCAATGAACACAGGTTAGTATTCAATAAGTTTTAAAGATTTCTTTATGGTCATGTACTAATACAAACTGTAATAATATACAAAATTTGTTAACTTTTTCCTGCTTTAAAGACACCACTAGCATTGCCTAGTGTCCATAATAGGAGAAAGAGAAGAAGCAAATCCCTTCAGAGACGGTCAATGGATTTGCCTCCTGTGTTCCTGCTGCAACACAGCCTTCTGCTTGATCCACTGGCAAACTCAAGCACCCAGAGTCAACCTTTGATACAGTCTGGAAGCTTTCAGTGCCTGAAGCTTCTTTGGGAGTTTTTCTGGCCCTTGGTACCCTCTTAACTCTTGATCCTGGTACTTGGTTCCTTTAAGCCAGTCTCCAGCAACCTGTCTAAGTCCTTTGACCACTGAGCCCTTCACTAATCTGCTGCTTTGGTCACCAATTCTGTTAGGTCATCTCTCTGGCTTCCTCAGTGGGGGCAGGATTGGAGGGGTGTTCCCACTTTGGTGCTCTTTCCAGCTTTTTATAAAGACTGGATTTCTTTATTTTTGTTTCTTGGTGGTGTCTTCACCTTGACAGATATTGATGTTTTAAAAGTCCTGCAAAGCAGATCCTTGTCTTCTGCCCAGAAGTAGAGCATTAAGAACCCATCTCCTTTCAAATGCAGATATTTGTGGCTTTCAAACTATCAAATTTGGTATAGAGAATATTTTTAATAAGAAACTCATTTAAATGCCTTGCAAATATTGAGATGCTTTTAATCACTGATATGCAGCAGGCTATTTGATTGGTCCAAGGAGAAAGTTCAGATTTTAGAAATTAATTCATATTTGATCCTATGAAATTAACTTTTTAAGATGATACTCAAGTACGATGGAGAAATTGCTTGTTAACTTGGAATTGTCAAATTTTCATATCTTGAGTTTTTAATCAACTGTTTAACTAATTTGCCAGGAATTACTTTAAGACCTTTGTGACTCTGCCTTCTGTTCTTTACAGTAATTCGATTTGCATGACAACTTTGTCATTGCAAGAATCAAAATGTATGTGTGTATGATATTTCTCAAATGTACACTCAAGTTCATCATTTGACTGTGTGTGTGTGTGTGTGTGTGTATGTATATATATATATATATTCAACCAGATGAAACTGCTTTTCTCTGGACCACAGTGCACGCACAATACATTTCTCGCACAGGACATGATAATCACATGCATATGTATAAATATTCTGGAATAATTTACTCAATATCATTAAGGAGGACCCAAAGTTAGTTCTCAACTAGAACTTCTTCAATCAGGCATGAAAAAAATCTTAGAATTGTTTTAAAAAGCAAGTTAATTATCTGCTAGTCAGTCATTTGCCCATTAATTTGGTTACTTATTCAAATAATAATGATTTTGAAGAATCTATTTGACTAATGATTGGGTTAACATTTTAAGAGAATTAAAATGAGAAATATTTAAACATTAGGTATTGCTCCTCTTGGTCTAGTTGGACTGTCCCTAATCAGTTTGTTCTTTGTTTGGAGGTTCATGACCTGCTAGTATTGAACCATGAATTTTGTTTGCTGATTCATTATCAGCAATATGTGAACTGGATTTGTGTATTTTAGTTATTGAATTGATTGTTTTACATATTTCTCTGATAGATTAAGATCAGAATATTTTTCTTTAATTCCTGTATTTGTGAAAGCGATGGTAGGTGTAGCTAATCTTTCAACCTTTCTAAACAGCCCTGAGTAATGTAGCGTCACTATTTGAGGACTTGCATGCAAACTCTTGATGTGGGGAGGGTAGGGAAGCCTAATTTTTGATCTTGCAAGCTTCAACTGTAAATTCAGTTACCTTTGGGTTAGTACTATGTCCTCGTACAAGAATCAATTAGTTGCTGGTGAAGAGATTCTGCACCTGTTGTACGTTGACAATTCCATCAGAGACTTGCTATTTTCTGAGGAGAGGGAAAAATGAGCATTCACTGGGATGGATAAAGATCATAAAATACCCACTTTTAAGTAAATTGAAAGGCTGTTGAAGTGTCTAGAATTTTGCCACTATTCTAATCCATTCTTTCTAATTCTTACACTTGTTCTGTACACCATAATCATGTAATATTCTGTGTTGAGCTCCAACTTAAATCCTTTAGGTAATTTTTAATATTTG
The DNA here is from genome assembly GCF_036971445.1 of Narcine bancroftii. Taxonomy (NCBI): domain Eukaryota; kingdom Metazoa; phylum Chordata; class Chondrichthyes; order Torpediniformes; family Narcinidae; genus Narcine; species Narcine bancroftii. The sequence goes on from NC_091478.1 coordinate 9,110,708, forward strand.
GTTTATTTTGAGGACTAAACTTAACATTTTTATTGTGGACTAAACTTAAAATTTTGCTTTAGGTGTAGAAGGAGGAGAAACCGCCTGCAAGTTGGCTCGCAAATGGGCATACGAAGTGAAAGGAATTCCTAAATATAAAGCAAAAATTCTTTTTGCAGGTAAGATTTTAAAAGAAAGTGCATGTATTACATTAAAGTAATCTTTTTGCCGACCTCCAGGGTCTGTATCAAACTGTAAATTTAATTCCTTTTTATTTTGAGGAATTATAATCCCAAAGGACTTTTATATTTTAAAAAAAAAGGTCTCAATGATGCATATTTTCTTAGTTATCTTTGTATTGTTATGATTCCAGTGATATCATGGAACTTAAAACTTTTATTTCTCCTTTCCTTCAGCTGGTAATTTTTGGGGTAGGACGATGTCTGCCATTTCCAGTTCAACAGACTCCAGTAGTTATGAAGGATTTGGCCCATTTTTACCTGGATTTGAAATCATTCCATACAATGATCTACCAGCAATAGAGGTATTGGAAACTAATTAAATTTGTTTTGATGCAGTTGATACTTCAATTTTTAAAATTATTATTTGATAATTCTAACTTTTTTTTAAAAAGCGTGCATTCCAGGACCCTTGCATGGCAGCTTTTATGGTGGAACCAATCCAGGGAGAAGCTGGAATAATTATTCCAGACCATGGCTATCTTCAAGGAGTGAGGGAATTGTGCACCAAGTATAATGTGAGTTATGGTTAATGTATTAGGGTTTACCAATTTACTGAATTTGAGCATGAAGCCCTCAATTTAATTGTGTGATTGAATAGGTCCTATTCATTGCCGATGAAGTGCAAACTGGGCTGGCGAGAACTGGTCGCAGATTGGCATGTGATCATGAAGATGTGAGACCAGATATTGTTGTTCTTGGAAAAGCTCTCTCTGGCGGCGTGTATCCTGTGAGTAATGTCTTGCATTGCCAAATTTATCATCTATGGATACTAGCCATTTTAAGAATGATAAGATGTGTGAACCAGGTGATTATAAATGACTAAGTTGAGCAACAACAATAAAACCCCTGCTATTAGGAATTCAAGCAACCGGCAGACTCAAAGGAAATGGCAAAAAAATTGCAGAAAATAAATAGGTAAGAAATAGGCATGTTTAAAATTAGTTCCCCCAGTACAAGCACCAGGAAAATTCACATCCTGCATCTACCAATCACCAAAGGTGCTGTATACAGGGAGGTTTTACTGAATGAAGGAAAATTTAGAATTTGTTAGCATAGTGCAATTTAACTGTGATTTATTTTTTGAGTGGGTGACTAAAGTAATGAAATATCTAAGGTGCAGTCTTCAAGGATATCTGAAAGCACAAGTTCCACAAAATTTTTAGTGGTCTTTACTAAAAGAATATGTAACCCATGAAATTGAAGGTAAATTAATGGAAAAGTGGCTGATTAGCAAGAAACCATCTGACTGAATAGGAAACAAGGTTTGTAATCCTCCGCCAGCACCAGCACCTCATCCATGAGGGCCGATGGTGTGCAGTCCCAAAGCCCGTCGAGGTGCAGGAGCCTGGAGGCACGCTAATGAGGGGAGAGCCCAAAAGTGCCAAGGAGCAGATTCTTGAGGGCAGAATATTTACCCTCGGCTGGTGGGTTGTGTATTAGATCGTCCACCCTGGGTGCCGTTTCTCCGTTCAGCACGTTCATGACGTGGTAAAACGTCGTGGCGTCTGCTGAAATGTTCCTCAGTCCACCCTGGGTGCCTCCGCCTGCTCGAACCATGTACGCGGACGATGGGCCCAGAAGGGGGGCAGTTTGATGGCAATGGCGTTGATCTCTGCGACCAGAGATGTGTCTGTGCTCAACGGGGTCACCAATGTAGTGCTGGACACAGCCAAGAAAGACTCAGCCACCACATTGAAAGTCGTTAATGACTTTTTATTCAAATTCAGTGTGCGCCCTTTTAAGGGCAGCATGAGCTCAGTCACCTCGTGGATTGTGACCTCGTAACCGCTGCCCCAGGCATGCGCAGGGCAGGGAGAAAACCTTGACAGCGCCATCTTCCCATGGCTGCCCCACCACGTGGTGTAACCCGCGGGGCTGGTTCGCCATGAAAGAGTGCACTGCCACACAATCAATTGCTCCAAACAGTTTTGATCTGAGCTTCAGCTAATTACTGTTTGTAAACGTTTGTAGATAAAGACATGTGTTCCTGTTTGCTGATGCTGGGTAAATGTGAGGCATAGGAAATATTAGAAATGGTGCCTTTTACAACTTTTGCACCTACACAAATGATGGAACAGGTGGTTGTAAAACTAGAGATAGTAGAAAACAAATTAAAAAAAAAAATTGTGGTTCATTCCAAATCATTAAAATATCCTGGATTAATTAGAACAATATATTTGTGCAATAAATACCAAATACACTTGTAATAGTTGAATTTTTTTTGGATCATTGACCAAAAAAAGGGGAGGTTGACTCTTGCACAGGTCAAACTTTTGACCTTTTGAGTACCTGCATCGTTCAATAAATAATATTTCTCTATAGAGGATTTGTCAAATGTTGCTAGTGTGCTGTCGAATAGTAAAATAGTAAAATCTGAGGGCTATTGAGAATGTGGGAGAATAACATAACATGATTCCTGAAACAATCCAATGGGTGACTGATTGTGGGCATGAACTCTAGCAGGGTTATTTGCCATGCCCTTTTTCCATTGGTACAGATCTTTGGCTTGGCTTCGCGGACGAAGATTTATGGAGGGGGTAAATGTCCACGTCAGCTGCAGGCTCGTTTGTGGCTGACAAGTCCGATGCGGGACAGGCAGACACGGTAGCAGCGGCTGCAGGGGAAAATTGGTTGGTTGGGGTTGGGTGTTGGGTTTTTCCTCCTTTTTCTTTTGTCAGTGAGGTGGGCTCTGCGGTCTTCTTCAAAGGAGGTTGCTGCCCGCCAAACTGAGGCGCCAAGATGCACGGTTTGAGGCGATATCAGCCCACTGGCGGTGGTCAATGTGGCAGGCACCAAGAGATTTCTTTAGGCAGTCCTTGTACCTTTTCTTTGGTGCACCTCTGTCACAGTGGCCAGTGGAGAGCTCGCCATATAACACGATCTTGGGAAGGCGATGGTCCTCCATTCTAGAGACGTGACCCACCCAGCGCAGCTGTATCTTCAGCAGCGTGGACTCGATGCTGTCAACCTCTGCCATCTCGAGTACTTTGACGTTAGGGATGAAAGCGCTTCAATGGATGTTGAGGATGGAGCGGAGACAATGCTGGTGGAAGCGTTCTAGGAGCCGTAGGTGATGCCGGTAGAGGACCCATGATTCGGAGCCGAACAGGAGTGTGGGTATGACAACGGCTCTGTATACGCTAATCTTTGTGAGGTTTTTCAGTTGGTTGTTTTTCCAGACTCTTTTGTGTAGTCTTCCAAAGGCGCTATTTGCCTTGGCGAGTCTGTTGTCTATCTCATTGTCGATCCTTGCATCTGATGAAATGGTTTACATTTTGATTTACAGACTTTCAAGTTTTATGCCTAATGAGCTTGTATCCAGGTGCAGGACCATTTTTAACCAGGAATACATTTATCACTGTGACATGAAACTATTGGAAGATCGTTTTATCCTGAGATTAAAGTTCATAATACTTACTCAGGCCTGTGTGCGGGAGGGCGGGGTTTGCGGGTGATCGGGTTTGACAACGACAGTACGGGGGCATCGGCTCTCGCTGCAGGGCGGCATCTCGGCGGATCAGCGGCCCCGTCACCGTGAGTTGCGCATCGGCCTGCGGTAGGGAGGGGGAGTGGGCAACGGTCCTGGCGAGGTCAGGCCCAAGGCCTCCGGTTCCGGGCTTCCCCTGACACCGGCCAGGCCCCAAAACCAGAGTCCATGGTGAGACCCTGCAACGTAAACAGAGGAAGTGGGGGCGATTAGCAGGCTGACGCCAATGCATTCTAGGATTTGTTGTATTACTGTGCATGCGCTATACTGGCGCGGTGGCCAGCGGGCCACCTCTAATACATTTTTGAAATGATCTTGCGGGCCAAATATAATTATATTGTGGGCCAAATTTGGCCCGCGGGCCAGAGTTTGACATGTGTGGTCTAGAGTGTGAGTCCTTTAGGCAGCGTGAGATGTAAATGGAATCGATAGAGGGGAGGGTGATGTTTTGAGCTGCATCTATTGTTGCTTTTTAAAAATTTTTAAACCACACAAAGCATAATTAAAGATGATTCAAAACAATAAAAATACACGTGGAGTGGCAGCACGCCATTAGGCAGGCGAACCGGCCCCATTTGTAACACGCGGCGGGGCAGCTGTCCAAAATGGCACCGTCGGGGGTTTTCCCTTCGACCTCGGCACTGGGCAGAAGCCTGCGCTTGGGGACCCAAGTGACGCCCTAGTGATGTCAGTGCTCCCAGCGTGGTTTTCAGCCAGGTCCGGGCTTGGAGTACAAGGCCAGCCAGGCAGTCTGCAATAAATCAGTTCTGCTCACTGAGCTCAACCCGTTTGGTTGTGTGTTATTTCAGTTAGCAGTGTAGCTGCCGCTACAATTGGAGACCCCGACAGGTTCAAACGTCTTTGAACCCAACATGAGTGACCCTTCGATCAGTGCTGTAGCCGTCAAGCTCCCTGACTTCTGGGTTCAGGAGCTGGAGATCTGGTTCAGCCACGCAAAGGCTCAGTTTCACCCACCCACCCGCGGAAGTTAAATACGGGACCATCAAGCGGGTGCTCTCTTGGACTATCCAGGCGCCAGCGTGCAGCTCGGGTGCTGCACCCTGATGCCTTGGGGGACAGGTCCCCGATTGAGCTAATGGACGAGATGCTTGCACTCATGGGTGATCACACCAACTGCTCACTCTGAGCACATCTTTCTCAACCATCTGCCTGAGTACATCCGTCTGCTACTGGCCCAAGAGAGCTTAGCTGACCCGAGGAAGGTTGTTCAGAAGTCTTGAGTGATTTCCAGAGGTCTTAGCAGTCCATCAGGTCGTGAATCACAGGCATGACCGCTCCAAGCCTTCCTCTAGCGCTGCGGTAAAACACCCAGTCCCTGCAGGGGTCACAAAGAGCATAACCAGAGGTAAGGCATGTGCTCTGGGCCTCTGCTTCTACCACCAGCGCTGGGGAGCCAAGGCTTGGAAGTGTTGTCATCCCTGCACGTTCCAGGGAAATGAGCAGGCCGGCCACTGTTAATGGCTGCGGCGGTTGGCCAAGGACACAACCTTCCCTACCTGCGGGACTCAGTCAGCGGCCGATGTTTCCTTGTCGACACTGGGGCTCAGATCAGTGTCATTCCGGCCACGGCCATCGAATCCAGGGACCAGCCTCAAGGACCTCCCCTCCTTGCGGCCAATGCAACGGAGATCTGGACGAATGGAGACAAGACCGTCCACTTCCAGATCGGCCAGCAAAAGTTCTCGTGAAGGTTCACCATCTCGTCCCTTATGACTGCCATCCTGGATGCCGACTTCCTCCTCTCCCCCGAGTTGACATTCGAAGTAGATGCCCGTACCTTCCAGGCAGTTCGCGTCAACGCCTCCCGCAGAGAGCAGCTGCAGATGGCCATGATCAGCACGCCCAAGGACTAATTCCAGCGTATCCTGGATGAGTTTCTGGCCCTCCTCAAGCCACAGTTCTCCGTTGCCTCACTGCGCCACGGGGTGTTCCATCACATCCCCACCCAAGGCCCACGCCAAGGCATGCCGGCTCCCAGGTGGCAAAGGAAGAGTTTTCGCATCTAAAGGAGCTGGGGATCATTTGGTGCACCGACAGCCCTTGAGCTTCACTCCACCTGGTTTCGAAAGTCTCCAACAGCTAGCGCCCCTGTGGAGACTACCGACAGATCAACGAGGTGACAATTCCTGACCGCTACCCGATCTCTCACATCCAGGACCTTATGGCCAACTTGCATGGCGTGAGGGTATTCTCCAAGGTCGACGGTGTGTGGGTATCACCAAATCCCAGTGCACCCCAAGGACCTACCCAAGACAGCCATCATCACCCCCTTCAGCTTGTTCAAATTCCTTCACATGCCCTTCGGGCTCAAGAACGCCGCCTAGACTTTCCAGTGCCTTATGGACTCAGTGGGCAGGGACTTGGATTTCATCTTCATTTACTTGGATGACATCCTTGTTGCCAGCAGGGATCGGGCGCATCACAAGGCCCACCTGTGCACTCTCTTCTCCTGACTGGCTGACTTGGGCCTCACGATGAACCCAGCCAAATGCTAGTTCGGGAAAGAGTCCATGCAGATCCTGGGCCATACCATCACGGCTGAAGGAACCACGCCCGCCACTATGAAGGTCGCCGCAATCGAGGAGTTCCCACACCTGGACAACCTCAAGGGGCTGCAGGAGTTTGCGGGTATGGTCAACTTCTATAACCATTTCATCCAAGGTGCCACGTGCATCATGCTCATCGCGGCCAAACACAAAACGCCTGCACTCCAGAGGCCTGCAGGGCATTCGAGGCCACGAAGGATGCCCTCGCGAAGGCTACCATGCTCGGCCACCCACACACTGACCTGCATATGGTGCTCTCCATCGATGCCTCTGCCACTTGCTGGAGCAACAAGTGAATGGACAGTAGAAGTTCTTCAGCTGGCTTCTTCATCCACCAGAGCGCCCGTACAGGAGTTCGAGCACATCCGGGAATGGTTCAGCCACATTCAGGTGGACATTGTTGGGCCCCGTTTCCCAGGGTAACCGATAAACTTTTGCGGGGGTGGACCGCACCACACATTGGCCCGAGGCGATCCCAATGCCAGATACCGCCAGACTCCTGCTCCTGAGCGCTGTTGCACGGTTGGGTTGCCCAGTTCGGCATCCCGAATCACCTCACCAGTGATCGGGGTGCTCAGTTCACCTCTGCGCTCTGGGCATAGCTCATTAACAGGCTGGGGATCGAGCTACACCGCTCCATATCCTATAACACGCAGACCAATGGGCTGGTCAAGCGACTACACTGCCACCTTAAGTCGGCACTTATGGTCCACCTCACCGGTCCCGACTGGGTGGACGAACTGCCTTGGGTGCTCCTGGGCATCTGCTCGATGCCCAAAGATCTACAGGTGTCATCAGCCGAACTGGTCTACGGTGCACCGCTGGCACTACCCGGTGAGTTCGTTAACACACCTCACAACCCCCAGTGGTCACCGCATAAGCTACTCCCCCACCTCCGGGCCCAGTTGGGCTCCTTCGAACCCCTACCACCGCCCAGATACGGCACACGGGCCTCTTGCATCCCCAGGGAGCTGCATTCCGCGGAGTACGATTTTATTCGGCGAGGCCCGTCCATGTCACCTCTGCAGAGGCCTTACGAAGGGCTGTACAAAGTCGTCCAGTGTTCAGGGTCCAGTTCACGCTGGGCATCGGCGGTAGGAGGGAACTGTTTACAGTGGCCAGCACACCGACCCCACTGAACCAGTAGTTGTGGCCCAGCCCAAGAAGCGAGGCCGTCCAACTAAAAAGGACATCGGCCCCATTTCTGGGGGTGCTGTGTGGCGGCAGGTGAACTGGCCCCGCTTGTAACACACGCGGTGGGGCAGCTGGCCAAAATGGCACCGTCGGAGATTTCCCTTTGATCTTGACACTGGGCAGAAGCCTGCGCTTAGGGACCCACGTGACGCCCTGGTGATGTCAGTGCCCCCAGTGCGGTTCTCAGCCAGGTGTGGGCTGGGAGTATTGCAGGCTGCAATAAATCAGTTCTGCTCACTGAGCTCAACCCGTCTGTTTGTGTGTTATTTCAGTTAGCAGTGTAGCTGCCGTTACAGTGGTATATAAAAGAAAAATAAGAACCCCCCTGCCCCCCCCCCCCATCCCTCTTCAAAAGCATTTTGATCTGGAACACATCTCCTGTACTACGCTATAATGTATCCAGATTTTGATGGAATACCTCAAGTTGTTTAAGGGCAGTCTGAAGTTCTGTTGTTTTCTAATAAAGTGGAGTTGGTGTGTTTCCTTGGGGAATGTATCAATATGCTTGTGGATGGTCAGATCATTGGATAGTTAAGAACTTGTAGATATGTATTTCTGTTTCAGTGCCATTGAAGTGAACAAGGATGTGATCTCTTATAAATTCAGTGATAATCTTATTGACATTCAGAAAGAGGTTATCTTGGCAGCATGCCTCTAGACTGTTAAAAGATTATATTTTGAATTCACATCTTTTCCTTTCCCACCCTCCAATTTTGCCAACAACAGTTATTCAACAGTCAAAATTAATTAATAAGCATTGGTTTCATTCATTCATGTAACTTGAAAAAGCAATTGGATTTCATTGAACATTAGCTCATTTACTATGATCTGTTCTAAAATTTACTTCCACAATGAACTGTAAATGTTTAATTGAACACCATCCAGTTGGCACAAAATATTGTACCTCCTCATGACTTCAGATATTTTCAGTTAATTTTGGTCATGCCTATAATAAAATTTTGTTTCAAGAAAAATGTAGTTGACATATTTAAGTTGAATCTTTATTTCTTTTGTAGGTTTCAGCTGTTTTGTGTAATGATGAAATTATGTTGACCATTAAACCAGGTCAGCATGGATCTACATACGGTGGCAATCCACTAGCATGTCGTGTTGCTATTGCTGCTCTTGAGGTTTGTAAGAAATTCACATTGGGATAAGATGGTTACAGCAATCCCTCTCTCACATCAGCATATCCTTTCTTAAATGAGGAGCTCAAAACTGCTTGCAATACTCCAAGTGAGGTCTTACCAATGCCTTAGCCCCAAAACCACATCCCTTTTCATGTGTTCTATTCCTCTTGAATGCCAGCATTGCATTTTCTGCCTTCACCATCTGCAGGTTTGTCATCAGGGGTATCCCATATAAGGTCTACCAGGTTCCTTAGCATCTGGGAATTTTAAATTTTCTCCCCATTTAGAAAATGGTCTGTTCATTTATTTGTTCTACCAATATGCATGACCGTACATGTTCTGACATTGTATTTCATTTGCCACATCTCTGTCCATCACTCATCTACTCACAGGATCTATCACTACATTTTGTATTTTCATTGGTGTATTTTTTTAACCAAAATAGCTACTTTTTAAAATTAAAATAAGCTGCAACATATCTGACCCAATCTCTCTTTAATTTCAAATGTTCTTTCTCTGATGAGTGAGTTTCTTGGAAAAAAAAAGCTATATCTACACCCACTTTCTTTAAATGTTAAAATCATTTTTTTTTCCACTGGCCTGTTTAAACTATTATTATAATTTTCAAATTCAAGCGTTTTACTCATCATCCCATAAAGTTTTCTTAATCAGGTTAAATTCCCTTCTTCGTAGAAGTAGGTCAGCACTTGCATCTAGGTAGAATAAAACTCTTGTCATCATATTCATTTGCTGCCCCTGCCATTCTCATCTTTGCTGCCTGCCAATGACAAAATCTTCTCTTTATCTTGAAAACAAAAAAAAATGGTATAGAATGTGGGCTTTGATTGAAAGGTGGTTTAGGTCTCAAAGCCCATTGCACTCTTTCTGTCTCTATGGAATGATTAAAACTTTCAGCACCAAACATTTCAGAAAATCATTCCAGAAGAAAAACAGACAAATCTTGTTTATCAGCGCCTTCTTTTGAGTCCCACAATCTTAATAGTATTTCTTGTACTAAAGTTTTCCAAAACATCCACTTTTTGCTGCAGCTTTTTATTTTCCATTGCGAAAGTAGTGGAAGTATATTCAACAACAATAATTCTATTTTCCATCTTCCTTTATCCCTTGCATTGAACTTTCTAGTTTATTCAACTTTTTCTCCACTTTATTAACTGCTTCCAACACTCTTTCCTACCTTACATTAAACCGCAACTCACTGATAGTCATCTCTTTTTCTTAGCTTGGGATTTGGCAATTGTGGTACTTTTCTCTCTCTTTGCCTCCTCCTTCTGAGTCTTCCTCCTCACTAGTTGATGTCTGGCAGCTCGAAGCTTCTAATGCCGTCGCTGAAAGCCTCCGTAGTTCGCGCATGCATGCCACTTCACTTCCAGTTTCTTCCTCTTCGACACCATCTCTGTTGCTGAGGGAGAGCAACATCAAGAGGGAAGGCTGTAAACAGGTCACTCAACAAGGGAGCAGTTGGAACTCCAGCTCCCTGCCTCACAACTACTACTTTTGTTTTCCCATCTCATTGGGCTCCAGTGGTAGAGAGTGCTTTAAAAATGAAATTTCTAATTGAACTTTTTTTGGATGATTTCTCTTATACCATTGAACATTTTGGCACACTGCTAATGTCTTTGCTAATTCTGCATCAGTGAAGACTGATGCAGAATACTCATTTAGCTCCTCTGCCATCTTGTCTCCCATTATTATTTCTCCAGCACCATTTTCTAGTGGTCCCATTTTGTTTTAGGGAAAGGTATCGGATTATTGGGCTCACAGAGAGAGAGAGAGGGAGAGGGGGAGAGAGAGAGAGAGAAGAGAGAGAGAGCTTAATTACTCTCACTAATTAATAGCTATCTAGGCATTCAGGCTGGATTCCAATACTGGTGACTGCCTCTTCTATTCCGTATGACACAAAACTAACAGTGCAAACAGGTACATTGGGTGCAAGGGACCTCAATACCAGTGGCTGCTTACCCTACCGCACTTTACCGCACACATACAAACTTAGACAGGGACTTCCAAACACACTCCCGAATCCCTTTACCAACTATTGCAATACTATGGCTCAACTTAATGTAGTGCACACCTTCCCCAAGACTTCTCCAGCGATGTCTATGGTAGTGAACTGGTGTGAAGTGATTTTTGTGGCTTGGACCAAGAGACAGAGAGGCTGAACTGTTGCATGTGTTAGAATTTGTTTGGTCCGGAGCTGGGCCTCTGGCCAATGATGATGCTGCATCATTCAAATGAGCCAATGGTAAGGTGTGCACTAACTAGGTAGCCAGAGTCCAACCTTGATTGACAGGTGATGCAACTTCCGGCAAGGTTCCAGGCTGGGAGGTCTCATGGTCCTCCGCAATCCACATGGATCCAGACAGGACGTGTGACCCTCTGCAATCCACATATAACATCTACTCTCTCCTCTCTTTTTCTCTGTATATTGAAAGGTTTGTGTACACTTTAACAAGCTCCTTGTCACTTTTTTGTTGCCTTCTGCAAGTTTTTAAAAAAACTTCAATTTTCCCATTAATTTTTGCTTCCTTGTATGTCTTTTGCGTTTACATTGGATTCTATTCCCTTTGTCAGCCACAGTTATGATATTTTTCCATTTAAATGCAGTACAACTCTGATTATCAGAAATGGTTGGGACCGGGCCTATGTCAGATAAACCCTTTTCTCAGATAACTGGTAGTTTTTTAAAAACAGCTCAGTAGCAACAGCAAATCATTTGAATCAATGTTTAAACAATAACAAACAACAAGGGAAGACTTTTTAAGCATTAAAATAATGTTTAATTTTCACAAAAAAAATGCTGGCTACATACCACTGCCGATCACAGAGCCCTCCCAACCGCTGCTGTCGATCCCTGGGGAGGCTTCCTGGGCTGGTGGAACACTCATTGACAAGTCGGTGGGCTCCTGTCTCCCCAGTCACTGGAGCTCCTGACTCTAAATGCTTCCCTAGGTCTATCTCCCGCACACCGGGAAGTCCAATGTGCATGTACAGTTGTAAGCGGAGGGGATGGTTCGGAGTCTGCGTTGGGTGTTCTGGTGTACCGAGGGGAGGGAACATGACTGAGCCTAAGGGCCCGCTCCTGAAATGGGAGGGTGCTCTCCTTGATGATGCCGGGACAAGGGATCCTTCTGACCACTTTGCAGCTGGGAGACTTGCACGCAGTTTGAGAGGGAGAGCTGGAGAGAAAAGTCAATGGGGAAGGTAAAGGAGAAATGGAAAGAGGGGGGAGGGAGTCACCTGAAACAAGGACAATCATCATTCTAATTTCATGTCAGGTGAGTTTTTTCAACCTGAGGGGTCAGTTTGGCTCTGAAAATCTTCAGACCAATGAGGATTTTGGAGAATTGATTTTGGGTAATTGGAGTTGTACTGTATTTCCTCTTTTGGTACCTACCTGCACCTACCTTAATTCTTGCAACAACAAAAAAAACTCCATCCATTGCTGCTCTGCTGTCCTTCCTACTTTTGCTCTTTCCAATGAGCTTTTGGCCAGTTCCTCTCCCAAGCTGCTGCAATGCCCTTTACTCCACTGAAATACCAACACATCTGACTTTAGTTTCCCCTTGTTAAATCTCAAATTGAAATCAATTTTATTGTGATCACTGCTTCCTAACAGTTCCTTTGCCCTAAACTCTCTAATCACCCCTGGTGCATTACACAACACCCAACCAGTACAGCCAATCCCCTAGTGGGCTCATCAACAAGCTGCTCAAAAAATTCTACAAATTCTCTTGATCCATTACCAACCTCATTTTCCCAATCTACATGTGGGCTTTAATCCCCATATTTACCAAAACATTGCCCTTCTGACTCACTTTTTCTATTTGCTGTTGTAATTTGTTGTCCATATGCCAGCTACTGTTTGTACGACTGTATAACTCCCACAGAATCCTTTAGCTTTGCCATTTCTTAACAACCCACAAGGATTCTCTGTCTTCTGGTCCTATGTTGCCTCTTTCTAATGATTTAATGTTATTCCTTATCAACAGAGCCATGCCACACCCTCTGCTGATCTCTCTAAGCTCCACATTGTATCCTTTGACGTTCAGCTCCCAATGATTCCATCCACCATTAGTATCAACTCCAGATGTTCACAACATATCTGCCAATCTGTGGCTATTCTACAAGGTCATCCATTTTATTTCTTGTGTTATCTTGCCCTGTATTTGTATCTTTTTTTGACTGTGTCCCTGTTGCAAGGTTCCAGTGATGCAAGAACTTGAAACCCTGCACCATCTCCTTAGCCACTCATTTGTCTGCACGATCTTCCTTTTTTTGACCTTCCTGAGTATGTGCCACTGGGAGTAATTCAGAGATTACCACCTTGGAGATCCTGCTCTTTAGACTCTTTCCTAAGTTCGTGAACTTATTTTGCAGGATCTCTACCCTATTTCTGCCAATGTCGTCGGCACCAATATGTTCCATGGCCTCTGGCAGTTCACCTTCCCCTTCAAGAATATTCTGCAACTGCTCAGAGCATCCTGATCCTAAGCACCCAGGAGGCAATCCACCATTTTGGAGACCCTTTGGTGGCCTTGCCCAGTTAGGTCACCCCCCACCCTCATCAGTATCCAAAGGGTTGCTGAGGAAAATGGCCATATGGTGACTGTGCACTGATTTCTTTCTCCCCTTACCTCTGATCCATCGACTAGGTGAATCTGCACTGAGGGGAACCACCTGCTCAGAAGTCTTATCTATGATCCTCGAGGATGATCCTTAGTTCATCCAACTGCAGCTCCAATTCTTTTATACAGTCTTTCAGAAACTGGTGTTATCTGCAACGCAAATGTGGTCATCATATTCCACGATGGACAGACCCTAACCCTAATGTTTACTAATATCCTAACACTTACTTACTTTTTTTAAGAGTTGCACAATAATAATTTTCCAGTGAACCACAAGTTTAAAGGGGTCAAGGGATCTGGATCCTGATTGGTGAAAAGTATCAACCATCACCTGATGTGTCAAAACCCAATCTTATCAGAATTTCTGAAAATTTGGATTATTGGAATTTTACTGTATTTGACTTAAAGGATGGCTTCTAAGGCACTTTTGGTTTGTTAGATTTTCATTTAGTAGAACTTTTTTAAAAAAAGGCTAAACTTGTGTATTTGATTTTTTTTTTCTTTTACTGCATTTATATGAAATTTACAGGTACTTGAAGAAGAAAATATGGCAGAAAATTCCCAGGAAATGGGGAGGCTTCTTCGAAGTGAGCTGATGAAGCTGCCATCAGATGTTGTGACTGCTGTACGAGGGAAAGGATTATTGAATGCCATTGTAATTAAAAACACAAAAGGTACAAAATGTCTGTTCAAACTCCATGCTCTTGTACTTTGTTGAAAAGGCTACTAAGCAAAAGAAATTAAGGGAGACCACTTGAATTTTATTGATGCCATAACTGAATACAGCTGGGATATCTGAGATGAAAGTAGATGTCAAATTTGACCAGTGACTCAATTAAAAAAAAACTGAAGAGATAGTGCATAAATGCCAATGTGTAAACTTTCTCAAAAAAAAAGCCACAGTGGATAAGTGATTTCTTTCCATTACACTGGAGCCTTTGGAAAACTACTAGTTTTCATGTTATTGCATAACCAGGATTAACAAGATTTTCTTCATCTCGTCTAGTTTTTCAAAGAACAAGGTTCTTGTTAACTACAATAATTGAGGCATAATTTCCTGCAGAAAACAAAACCATTTAAGGATTTCTTCTTTTGTATCAACTCTTCACAAATGTCCTCTATAATACCAACATTAATATACCAGAAAGTTGAAGTACCCAAAATGAAATGACATCAGCACTAATCTACAAACATGACAATCATTTTTAAATCTCATAATTTTTTTGTCCTTTCCATCTAGCACAATGTCGTATTCGAAGTTGCTACTCAACTCTTCCATAATCTATTAGAATAACAATTGGGAAATTTTAACTAGTCTAAATTGTTTTAAATATTTAATATAGGCATAACAGGCCCTTTCTGCCCATTAGCCCATTCCAACCATTTACACTTGATTGACCTACAACCCCTGATGTTTTGCATGGTGGGAGGAAACCAGAGCCCTCAGGGAAAACCCACACAGTCACAGGGAAAATGTACAAACTCTTTATAATGCAGAAAAGTTGAGCATTCAAATCTCCATGATGACAGAGTAGATGTGGCAAAATCGTTTACCATGATAGGGGAGTTGAGGACAAGGGGATACAACTTCAGGATTGAAGGGTGCCCATTTAAAACAGATGTGGAGGAGTTTCTTTAGTCAGAGAAGTGAACCTCTGGAATTTGCTGTCATGGGTAGCTGTAGCCAGGTTGTTGGGTGTAATCCCAAGTTAAGGCAGAGATTGATAGCTATAAATTTAGACATACAGCACAGTAACAGGTTAATTCAACTTAGTCTGTGCCACCCTATTAACCTACACCTCCAGTACGTTTCAAACAGTGGGAGGCAACTGGAGCCTTGAGGAGCTGGAAGGCTACATGTGAAAGATGCAGCATTAAAAGATAAATCAGTCAGTCTACTGCCTATTGAGGTTGAAGTCATTGGTCATGTGAATAGTCTCAGATGAGATGTACAAAAATACCAATGATAGCAATGAACAATCACAGCAAAGAAGCCAGTATTACAACTGGAAGAGAATAAAAATGAATGAAGATGTTTTTTACTGAGAAAGATAGCATGTATTTGTACCACATTGGAAAGAACAGATGTTATCACCATTAATCCTTGGGAGGAGAATGTATAACTGGACTCCACCTGCTGCAGAGTGATTGGGGTTTTAAATGATTTATAATTTGTCCATTGAGAAGTAGGCTAGAGTTTGTTTTTTTAAAAAAAGCTAAAATTTACTGGTTTCCAGAATGCACTGGCACAAACATTTAGAGCGAAAGATGCTTTTGAGGTGTGTGTTTTACTAGTATGAGGATTTTAAAATTCAGATGTTGGCCAACTTGGAGTTGAAAGATAAAAGTGAACAGGACTTGCTCTTTATGATGGTTTTAGATGAGTTCTGATTTTCTTGGGGAAGAGAGATTGGATGACTTGGGGTAGTAAAGCATTGGTTTTTTTTTAAGATGTGCAACTCTTAAACTCTTCAGTTTAATGTCTGAATAGAATTACTATGAAGGCCTGTCTCCATGCTAACATCAAAAAGGCAAAAAAAATGATGACAATGAATGAGGATCTGTTCAATTGTTAATGTTTGAGAATAGATTGGGATAGTGTGTAGGAAGGTGATTTAATCCTGTTAATAAACAGGGTAAAACTTTGTGGCTAAGGGGCCATAACTATATAGTCCCAATGTTGCAAGGTGAAATCCTGGGGTCCACACAGCAATACAGCCCTGATATTATTTAAACCTGGCATCAATATAATGATAATTTGATTAACTAGGCTAAAACATAACCTGTGATTATGTAGCTGAACTGAAACATTTTGGATTGTAGTACCCAAGGAAAAGTCTGGCTCTATCTCATTGCTAATTCTAGGAAATTAATGTGGTCAAATTGGCTGCCTTGTTCCTTGAAGAACATCAGATGATTTCACTTAAAATAAATTACTGACAATAAACAGCTTTGGGAAGTCCTGGATTTGAGAAAGTTCATGCAATGTTTTGTCTTTGTGATTATAGTTTGATATTGGTGCTTGCATTACTGAAATATAGTTGGTAGGAAATGATAAAATATTAATATTCTCAGATGGCTTTGGACAAGTGCAAAAACTAGGATCCCAGTTTATTGAACCTTCCTGTTTCAGATTTTAATGCCACAGATGTTTGCCTTCGTCTCCGTGACAACGGGCTGTTAGCAAAGCCAACACATGGGGACATCATTAGACTGGCACCACCTCTTGTGATCAAGGAAGATGAAATTAGAGAATGTGTCGATATCATCCAGAAGACTATACTCTCTTTTTAAAGAGGACTGAAGTTATTAATATGACATGGTTTCTTTCAACAATGTATTATTCCTTGTTCATAGTACCAGAATTAATTTGAAGCTGCAGATATTGATCAATCATTTCTCAAATTATTATACTTAAGAAATTTAACTTCATTGAAATATAGTAACTTTAATCCAGTAATTTATTTTGGATTACAAACCTACTTTAAGTTCTCAGAAATTAATAATTTGTAGATGTTGGAAATTTTTTGCCTTGACAGAATTATTGAATGTTGTCATTCCAGTTAAAACTACATTCTCTGGTGTGAAACATTTTTTCATTGACATAATGTAATTCAAATCATCCCAGGGAACATTTTGACTTATTCATGTGGCTAAAACATGATAGTGGAAGTGAAACACTTTTCCATTGTTGACACAGGGTTTTCACCTCTGAGTCCAAGCAATAGTCAAAATACATAATGGTGTGTTATAGCATCCTTGATGTAAGAAAGTCTATTGACTTCATAGGAGGGTTATATACAATATGATGTGTAATTCAAGATGTTTTCACCTTGAAAAGGGTTTAAAGCAGTGGTTTTTTTCTTTCCATTCACATACCACTTTAAGTAATCCCTATGCCATTGGTGCTCTGTGATTAGGAAGGGATTGCTTAAGGTGGTATGTGAGTGGGAAGGGAAGGTTGAGAATCACTGCCAGATTGTTACTGAAGTATTTTGCTTGAGAAAAATTGTCATTGGCCCATTTCCTTTAGAGCTATGAAACTGAACATAATGAGTTAATGAGGTACAATTAAAACAGTGGTTTTCAAACTTTCTTTCCACCCACATACCACCTTAAGCAATCCTTTACTAATCACAGAGCACCTATGACATAAGGAAAACTTTAAGTGGTATGTAAGTGGAAAGAAAGATTGATAACTATTGGTTTAAACTATTTTTGCATAAAGAATAAATTATTATTCTGAATGCAAAAAGAATCTGGTCTTGAATATAACAAATACTTGGTCAGAAAATATTGGTTTGGATTATACATAATTGGCATCATGTGAAGTAGTTTGAAAATAATGAAGTTGTCTAGATTTTAATCCTAGACATGATGTGCATCCTTTAGTGAAATTTTTGAGACATGTGTGGAAAAAGTGTTATTGGCACAGGTGAAATTATTGCTAAATTTTAGAAAAACTGGAACATTGGGCATCAAAGATGGGAAATGCAAATTTAATGATTTAAGGATTGCATTTTGTACATTGATTTGAAGAAGCCAAAACTTGCTGTTTGTTCACTTGTTGCTTAAATTTGACAGATTTTTAGATGTCTCTTGGGAATCTGTTACATTATTTTGCATCTGTTGAATTTTTTTCAGTAGAAAAGGATAATATTGTAGTTATAAACCAGTACTTTTGCTCTGTTCTTCAAGAATAGTATGCACATTTCTGTAGGATACTCATTATTATAATATTCTTCATTTAATAAAGGTTTGTTGAATCAAGCACGTGCAGTGTTTAATTGTTGATCAGTCAAACTCATCCATGCAAGACAGTATAGGTATACCTTGATAGCAGGTAAGAAAGTCTGCAACAATCTTCTATTTTCTTTTTAACTTTGTTTAAACAATAATTTCAAAGTAGGTTTGCCCATGGTAAATATGTATAAAATTTGAGTTCATATTTGATCATTCATCCTTCAAAATTAGGCCTGGATATTACATCATGTGATTGCATGAGATTTGTGGTGGCATGCAGCAAAATATGCTAGACTAACCAGCTTTTGAGTTTTCGCTACTTGCATGTCATTGATCAGCTACAAAAGGCTTTTGAGGTTATCTATTGATAATGTTAATTTGAAAAGGGTTTTTTATATATTGAGTCCAGAGGACCTCAAAACCCAGCAGCAATAGATATGCACCAATACCAAGGGTTACTTAAACAAAGTTGCTTTTAATTATCTTTTGAACATGAAAACAGAATTAAACTTTAACTTATCTCTGTTTACTTACTTAACCCCCCCCCCCCCCTTCTAATTCTAAGTGCACGTGTATATAGTGTGTATAAGTTTAGAAAGGTTCTTTGGTTCAGTCCAATCTCACATTGTTGCAGGCACTTCTTGTATTGTGCACAGAAGTTAGCATTAATAATGTTCACTAGGCTTTGCTGCTTAACAGGTAAATGGTTACCACTCAGGAGGGCTCTTGTTTGGTTTTCAGAGAGGGTTTTCTCGTTCCAGGACAGCCACTCTAGTGTCTTGCTGATGAAACTTGCCCCCTTTCAGGGTTCTCCAGATGATAACCTCTTTCTTTCAGATCACCACAGATTTCCTTTCTGTTTCTCCTATTCCAAGGGAAACACCAGACAGCTAGTAGTCTCCTTTAAACAGGCAGTCTTCCAAAGCTTGACAGCTTGTCCCTCTGGAACCCAAATCTTTGTCTCCTCTCTCTTTCATTTCCTCCTTTTCTGAGAGCCAAGTTGTTCTGCCTCTGCCTGCAAAGATCACATGCTCTTCCAGACAGCAACCTGTTTTCCAAAGCTGCTGGTGTATGTTGCTACATTGTTGCCTCGTGCAAATAACAGTCCATCAGAAGTCTTGCAAAAGTTCCTGTAAAAATTGTTTGTGTGTGTGACCTGCTCTAACAAACCTCCCAATTTATCTCCCAAACACCTCTATATACTCTCAATATCAAAGGTGCTGCTTGCCCTGAATAGTTGAGGATTTTTTTGTTTCAGATCACTTCGCTTTTGTATTCTAATGTCCTATTTTTGCATTTGTGATTTCAAGGTTCCTTTTATTATGCAATAATACAGTAAAAATGTAATGTGTGAGATACTTTAATTTTTGTCTGCAGTAAGGCAAAGAGTCACCATGAGCCTGGCACCCCTAACAAGAGGAGGAAGACGAGCAAGAGAGTCCCTTCAGAATTTCTGAGTATTCGTGGATTTGACTCCAGTCATTTCACAGCCTCTACAACTTTGTAGTCCTGTTCAATTTATTGGCAACCCATGCTTCAGATACATACCTCTGATACATTCAGAAAGTTTTCAGTGCTCAAGGCTATTTGTGAGCACTTCTGGCCCTCAGCACCCTCTTGAATACTGGCTTTGCATGCTTCCCACAAACCAGTCTCCTGCAAGCCCCCGACCAAAGTTCACCCACTGCCTGTGTGGGTCTCTCAGATGCTGAGCCCCTTGCTGGTCTGCTGCCATGGTCAATGACCTTTTGGAATGTCTTCCTTACTTCGCAATGGGGTAGGGGGTGTTCTCCCCAATTCTAGTGCCCTTTGTCAGTTTGCTACTCCTCTGCAACCCCTCATGGCTGCTGCTGAGCACGGCCACCATCTTGCGCACAGACATCACATTTGCAGAATGTTACTTATAAACATTGGCTCCTTTAATAGGCCATTCAAAGCCCGAACAAAGCTTCCAGCATTAAGACTGGGCGGTTGAACCTTCTGAGCAGTGCTGTCCCTGCTCTCTCAGGTTTGCACCAGCAGCCACGCTGCCATTACAGCTGCTCTGCCATTTTAAAAAAAATTTGTTCAGTGATGGTCTCGAGGCGGCAGCAGTAGCAAAAGAGAGACGAACAGGCTACATATGGGCCTGTTCACATGACCTGCTCAGACCAATTGGACAAATCTAATCCTTGATTGGCAGGTAAGGTTACTTATTGCAGGCTGGCTGGAGAGGTTAGATGTCTCTGCAATCCACATTCTGTCCAGGTTCTAGACAGACATTCCACAATCCACACCACCTACAGCCATCAAATTACATGAATTAGTACTGCAATGAAGGCCAAAGTGAAGATACAAGGCTGGAGATGATTGAGGAGCTGAGTGGTGATGTCCATGGAGGAATTTAATTTTAAATTTAGATGCAGCATAGTAGCAGGCCCTTCCAGCCCATGAGCCTGTGCCATCCAAATGCACCAATTAACATAAATCCCAGTATGTTTTTGAAGGGTGGGAGGAAACTGGAGACCTTGAGGAAGCCCACATAGACACTGAATATCCATGCTCCTTAAAGACTGCTGGATTTGAGTTGCTGGTGATATAATAACATTGTACTAACCACTGCACTCTCCTGCATTAATTTCTCAAGATAGCAACAATATATACTCATAAAAATTGGATTTCAGTGCTTAATATTGAGTTTTCTCCCTTTTTAATAGTCAATAAAGCAAGCTATTCTAAAGTGTAAAAGCCCAGGAGGTTGACAAAAGGGTGACTTACATACTGAGGAAACCTGTGACTATTTTGTTAGAGCAAACATCGCACTTGAGTGGTGCATGTGCCGTGAGAGACATTGTATCTATGCATGACCTAATAGCCGAGAAGAACCTTCCTGAGCAGTAACCGTTTACCTTTCAAGCACCAAAGCCTGGTGAAATTCATAAATGTTAAATTCTGTGCATAGTATAAGAATTGCCTGCAACCAATGAACTTGGAGGAATGAGAAGTGAGATTGGACTGTGAACCTATGAACTTTTCTGAATTTATACACATGACATGCATGTGCACATAGAATCAGAAGGGGGTTAATAAGTTGAAGTTTGATCCTGTTTTCATGTTTAAAGATAATTAAAAGCAACTTTTGTTTTAAGTATGGGTTTTGGGGTCCTCTGGGCTTATAACATCCATTGTAACTGCAAATTACTAACTCCTGATGGAAGCTGAGCAGCACTGAAAATGTGCCTGCACATCTTGAAAGGAAGTTGCTTTTTGTTTGATTGCAGGCTTGATACGCACTAATCATTGACCCCAAAGACTGAGAAAGGAACAATAAGCTTTAATTCACATTAGATTGTAGCTGGCCTGACTCCATGTGCTTGAATGAATGGAAGGAGGTAAGGTGTTATGGCCAGGTCATGAGGAGGAGTTACGGGGATCAAGTCATCAGTGGGCTGGCCAGCCACTTTCACATACAGCAGTATATACATATCACCACAAGGCTGTAATGGAAGATGTACCACAAATGTTTGCAGAAATGCATTGCAACACTTGATCAAAAGTAGATACCCTGTGTAACTGAAGACAAAGAATTGCTGAAGGAACTTGGCATGTCAGATAGTGTAAAGTCTTGAAAAAAAGGACCAGCGTAACAGGAGTGGCCTTCATGGGTGACCTGGAGCCATATTGATTAGGTAATTAGGAAATAAGTGACAAATTGACCAAATATCAAATCACATTTATAAAAATGTCACTGGCTGTGGCGAAAAATGTGTCGTGATCACTTGGAAGTCCGACTCCCCTCTACTTAGCACAACGGACTGCAGAAATGAACAGCTGGAAAAAAAATAATAATTTAAAGAATAAATGACTCTTTTGTAAAGGTCTTGCAGCCATATCTGGATCACACTAAGAAAAAGGAACAAAAAAAGTTATCGAAGTAACTATTCTATATACAAAAACAGGGTATCAAAGTAACTTACATATACAAAAACAGCTTCCCCCAAGGAAATTAGTCAGTCCACTGGGAGGCATAAAGTCTGGGATGTGATTGAATGCTGTAGGATTCAATGAGAGACTGTGTCATCAAATCCATTCTTTCACGAACAACTTTGCAAGTTGTCCTCTGCCGTACAGTATACTTGAACTGAATACCAATTCAAGAACTGGTGAGGAAATTAACCTGTTCAAAAATTTAACTTAAGTTGACCTTTTTCATTTAGAATTTGACTGGTTTCTTCTGTATCATTGGTCTATAAACATCATCGCCTGCCAGTTAATTGGTTAGTCATTTATAACTTGAATAGGCAATTGTCAACAGAAGTTGGGTCAATACCTAGGGGAATATGAGTGTAGCTTAAAAGTCAATATAACTTGATAGTTTTTGGTACACAGAGGGCAGGCTAAATGATTTAAATGATTAGTATGACCTTGATAATCATAAGGTACTGTTTGGTATTTAAAAATTAATTGCCAAGACTGTTCCACTCGTTTAATAGAATATTTAATGCTTACCTGAGGTGGTTTGTGTGCCTTTATGGCAAACAAAAGTAAATATATTTTTATATATTTATGTACATGATAAGAAAGACATCTTGGTTATTGAAACTGACATTATTTTAGAACTTGTGTGTGGAAGTTCTCAGTCCTGTGGAATGCACATTCCATACCATGTAGATGTGGTAAGCCAGACAGTGTAAAGTCTTGAAAAAAAGGACCAGCATAACAGGAGTGGCCTTCATGGGTGATCTGGAGCCATATCGATTAGGTAATTAGGAAATAAGTGACAAATTGACCAAATATCAAATCACATTTATAAAAATGACACAGGTTAATTTCCTCACCAGTTCTTGAATTGGTATTCAGTTCAAGCTCCACCCTGAAGGCAAATTAAACCGTATACTGTACGGCAGAGGACAACTTGCAAAGTTGTTCGTGAAAGAATGGCTTTGATGACACAGTCTGAATATATTTATCTGTTTGGGCACACCCATTGGCTGACTGTAACTGTGCCCCCTCCCACAGGCTCCTGATCGGGTGCTTGTCCAGACTGCAGAAAGAGCACGTCAGGTGTTCCTGGAGTACAGTGGTCGAGGTCAGGCCGCTGACAGAACCTGGCAAAGGTGGTAGAAGGCGTTAGTGGAATACTGCTGCCATGTTCAGATTGTTAGTGGTGGCGGCATATCCCAAGATGGCAGTGCCCAGGGCAACCACGAGGCAGCCGCATTGTTGGTTGAGTAGGCCTCCATATTCTAAAGGGCCACCTCCAGCATACCTGGCAGATCGACTGTTCTCCATAGGCTGAGCTTCCCTTGCTCCTTTGGTCTTTGGCGGATGTAATTCAACCTGATCCCTGCAACATCGGCATCCCTGATGGGGTCCTACATGTACTCCACAGCCATCACTGCCTTAATTCACAGGCCCTTCTGAGGATTCACAGGACCCAGAAGTACTTGGCGTTTGACTCCCCAGGTCACTGCTTTCAGGTCACCAGGACTTCATTAATCTTTTGCAAGTACTGGCCCTTTAGAATGTCCGTGGCTTCCTGATATGATGCTCTGGTGAGACGAACACCAGCCTACTGCAGGGGGCGATCTCTGTACCTGCAGGAAGACCACCTAAGGGCTGACTTCACCTGGCTGGCTATCAATCAGCTGACCTGAATAGACCCCCTAGGGGGCTGACTCCAACTAACCGAATGTAGACCAGAGTCGGCCCCTCCTGAGCCAGTCACATGGGAGCCACTGATGCATGAACTGGTGTTCAGACTTTTACTGTCTGTGGAATGTACATTCCATACCATGTAGATGTAGTTGAGTTTTGTGCTTGCTTGATGTTACCTCAGTGCACCACAGACGCAGCATCCCTGATCATCGAGTGCACCAGGGTGCTGACTTAGGAGTGCAGTACCTGTAAATTTGTGGGTCTTTGACTGCACGATGGCTGAAGATGCCTGCAGGAATGCCTTGGAACAGCGCAGCCAAAGTTCAAAATTGGTAGATGCCTCAGGTGATTGAGGGTCGATTTCCAGCTTCTCGGGCTTCAGAATTTGCTCCATTATAAAAACTAGCAAATAAAATTGATCCATCATCCAAATGAAGGTAAGCAAACTAATATGCTGTTGTTCTATAGCAAATAACAGCCTGTTTATGCTGCTCGACTGTCCTGCACTGGAGGAGCCTGTGAGAGGGGGCACATGTAAAGTCAGCCAATGGGTGTGTCGAAACAGATAAATATGTACATACACTGGTTTACCACAGTAGGAAATCCCCAGAGAGTTACTTGTGCAGCCAATCTCATCAACTGGAAAATCTTATCTTCCACCATAGACCTTGAGTGACAGCTGTTGTCAATGCTGAGCTACTGCAAGGCTAATTGTGGTAATGTTAGCTTTTTGTGAGGTGACTACTATTTAAGTAGTGTGGTAGTATCCAACTGACTGGGACATTGCATGGCCAGGCTAATCCTTCATAATAGCTGGGACAGGTAGACATACAAGGGGAGATAATGAAAAATTGGATTAAATTGCTCTACACAAACATCTGTAATGCAGTTCAAATCAATGGATAAGAAACACATAGCTTCCCCATCGTCTGGAGTCAGACAGGGTTGTCTATTCTCTCCTGTTTTGTATGCTGTATAGAGTACAAGGGCATGAGGGGTGACATTGCCTGGCATTGGAGGCACTTGGGTCAAAGCTTCCCTGTACATGGACGACATCAATGCCTTCTGTTCATGCTCACGACTGGTCCGCAGACTGATCAGCCTCTGTGGCCAGTTTGAGTCGACATCGGGCACCAGGGTAAACCAGAAGAAAAGCAAGGCAATACTCCTTCATAACTGGTATGATTCGTCCACCATCCCTTTCACAATCTGATCTGACTACCTGAAGGTGCTGGTATCTGGTTTGGAGGGGCTGAGGTGTGCAACAAAAATTGATTGGAGCAGATTGCAAAGGTCCATCAAAAAATGGGCCTGTGGGCACAGCATTCCCTCTCAATAATAGGGAAGAACCTGCTCAATAGGTGTGAGGGTCTCTTGGTTCTGCTGTACCCACTGGAGCAGACTTCCATTTCACATGGGGATCTTGAATGGAAAGGGTCAGAAAGGCCGCAGGGAATAAGTCACCAGACAACGAGGGCAAGGGTGTGGCCCTACTCCTGATGACCAACTTTGTTTGGGCCTAGTTACATCGGGTTATGCATGGAACCAAAGTGGGAGGGTACCAAGTGCCCTTGTGTGTCTACCTGTCCCAGCTATTATGAAGGATTGGCCTGGCCACGCAATGTCCCAGTCAGTTGGATACTACCACACTACCTTGCCTTTGTGGAAAGATTTTTCCCAGACACACACCTTTTGACTAGAAGTCTATCATGCAGTGGTCAGCACAACATCTTGCAGCACTCAATGGACACAGTGGGATGGTTCACCAGACTGATTGCTGGAAATGGCAAGACTGATACATGATAAAGACTAAAATAGAAGAATGAAAGGGGATCTTAATGAACCATATACAATTTTGACAGGACAAGACTAGATGCTGTAAGAATGTTCCCAATGTTGAGGGAGTCCACAACCAGGGGTTACTGTCTAAGGATAAGGGATCATCTAATTTGGATGGAGGTGATGAAAAATGTATTCTCTCCGTTGTTAATTTGTGAAACTCCCTGGCACAGAAAGTTGTTGAGGCTTGTTTGATATTTATTCAAAATGAAGTTAAATGTGGCCTTTGTGGCTAAAGGGATCAAGGGGTATGAAGAGAAAGCAGGAATAGTGTACTGAAATCATATGATCAACCATGATCATATTGAATAATGGTACAGGCTTGAAGGGAGGAATAGCCTACTCTTGCACCTGAGATATCTGTACATCTGCAGAAAGGTTTACAACCAAGAAAATACGGTGGGGGTGGAAGTCAGCAATAACAATTAAGCAGAAGAGGTGGTCATAGGTTACCATATATTACAGGTACACAATCCTTTATCCGGAACCCTTGGGGGACAGTGTGTTCCAAATTTATGGATTTCGGAAAGCCCACCCGAATTGTGCTGCCATATCCACCCCTTCCCCCTTCCAGTCACCAGACTGTACCCCCAACCACCGGTCCCTCGGCCGCCCGACTGTCTCCCCCAACTGCCAGTCCCTTGGCTGCCTTCCCCAACCACCAGTCCCCACTTGCTGGATTTTAGATGTCCGCATAAAGGATCGTGTACCTATATATACAGCGTGTTTACATTTGTTGTTTTTAACCATGTCCTCCTTTGGAATGGTACCCACCACCAGACTCCTAAACAACAAACTCAGAGACTCATTTCAGAACCTCTTACTTTGCACACATTTATTACTGAATAATTACTTTTTTCTGTATTCGCACAATTTTTTATATTTTTCTTTGTTTATTATTGTGTATATGTATCTTTTTCTTGAGTACAGTTCTCTGACAGGAGCAAGAATCTCAGAGTTGCATGGGTTGTCATGTATGTACTCTGACAATATATTTAAACTTGATTATGTATCAATACAAGTCTGGAATTTCTGTCTGCCCTGGCAATAACAGTAGGGGGAGCCAATGAATTAAAGTTGAATCAGAGTTCTTTTTGGAAAGTTGATAGAACTGATTGGCTGGCGAGGAATTTGTGCACGGAGAAAGAAATTTGGTCAAAAACCTTTTGATAAACAGAATTGTTATGGGTCATCTGTTTGTTTAATCTCTTCAGACATACCTAACTAGGATTGCAATGTAACTTTCAAAAATGCATTTGGCTCTGTATGGCACATAGGACACACTCAAGGTTCTAGATACTGTTTTTTGTTATGTACACACAAATACAGATTTTTTTTGGTTTGCCCTGCAAAGACTTGCAAAGTGGCACTATTCATACAGCGTCACTATTAAGATGAGAGAGAGAGAGAAGCAAAAAAAAAAGAGTCCCTTCCAAGTCCATAGATCCAGCTGCCTCGTGTGGCACTACCCCTTCCTGTGCCATAAAATCTCCATGGCCTTCTGCCCTGTCCAGTAACGAACCCAAGCTCAGGGCATCCAAGTCACACCTCTTCGATTTGTATTTACAGTAAAACCCCTGTTATCTGGAATTCAAACAGGCAACAACCTCAAGCAACCAGTAGAAAATGTTGTGGAAAATAAACAGGTAAAAAATATGAAAGTTTAAGAGTGGTTAGGTCGATGATCACACAACACACTGTCTCAAGTAACAGGAAAATTCACTAGTCCGGCATCTACCAATTACCATCAGATGCTGGGTACTAGGTTTTTCTGTATTTTCATTGACAATATTTATTTTACATAATGCAAATCAAAATGCAGATATTTTATTTTGCAAAAAGCATCAAAATTTGCTGCTGAAGAAATTATAAAATTTGATGTCATTTGATGAGTGCAGTACGAATTTACTGAAATTTAATTCATGACCTTTGATGTTTAGTTTTTCATGCATTTGATTTAAATCATGTTTAACTTGAGGTTTCGGCTTGGACAATTCAGTGTGCAGTTCACTTTAATGAGAACGATGCTTTCATGAAGAGATGCAACATGAAACGCCAAACCAATGGTCACTTTTACACTAATCATTCTCTAATCCATTGTGTTCTCACCACTTCTCTCAACAACCCAGCATCCCCGCCCAGACTCCATCAGGCATCAACAAACAATTCACCCACAAATCTATGCGCTTTGCGGATGTGATAAAAAACCAGAGCACCTCGAGAAACGTGGTCAAAAGGAGGATGTGTGAACTCAGCAAAGACAGCTTCTAAGGCTAGGTCAGAACGCAGGTCACGGGGATTGTGAGGCACCACCTCCGTTAGCTGTGCCACTGTGGATCTTTGTCATTGTGCCTCAATGCTCAAGTTCAAGTTTATTGTCACATGTACTAATGATGCAGTGAAAGGGTGTTTTGCAAGTATACCAATTAGACCTCTCATACATGGTACAACAGGTAAGACACAGTATAAAGGTGGAGATATATATAGAGAGAGAGAGAGAGAAGACCATTTGTACAGAACAAAGGCAACATAATTTTACTATCTTGATACTCATTCATCCTTGCAGGGCCCTGTTGTACAGGGAGGATAGTAGACAGCTGATTACACAGAGTTACACTGTCCAGGTGTATGGGGAGTATGGGGGGGGGGGGAGGGAGTACAGTGTTACACTGTCCAGGTGTCCAGTGAGTATACCAGGGGGCTGACAACACAATCTTGTGTTGAGGATGATTAAGGAGCTGCTGTCACCAAACCTCACTGCGACCTTTGTTGAATAAAGGAGAATATTGATTAATGTTTAAACAGAAAAGGGAACATATTCATTTAATGTCACATTGAAGGAAAATTTTAATAATGCAAGATGCTATAAATACTAACATTGCTTTTCAACATGCAATATTTCTTCAAATTGTGAGTTTTGAATTTAACACCAAACTTGCAAGCATACCAGTACCAAATTTCTCAGTCCAAGTAACATGGGAAACAGTTTTGCAGTAATTGACTGAGGCAAGTTAACCTGGCATCTTAAACTCCATTTAATGCTTCAAGAAGGCTCCAAACCAGCTCTAATCTTAGTCAAACCATCTCTTTGAACAAATTGTATTTCATCCTTCTGTCAACGATTCTTCAGCTGTAATGTTCTATGGTTCTGAGGAAGGGGCTTGGAGGGGCATGGGCCTATTGCGGGCAAGTGGGACTAAAGCAGGAGGGCATGTTTGGCATGGGCAGGCTGGGTCTTTGGCCCTGTTTCTGGCTAGAAAACTTTTGTGATTCTACTGACATTACTGAAAATTTGATACACGAGGGTGTTTTGTTTTAAGCAGAAGTTTAATAGACATGATAAATCTTTTCACAAAAACTTGTTTTCTCTCCTCTAAGCAAACACACAGCAACCTCATTTCGTATTGAAAACACACATATTTTACTTTTGCTTCAAGGGGCCCATATCGTCGACCAACCATAACACCTATACCCTTACGCCCATCGACGAGTATTCCCGCTTCCCGTTTACTGTGCCCTGCTCAGACATGACTGCCTCCTCAGTTATAGAGGCCCTGCACAGCATCTTCGCCATCTTCGGGTATCCCAGTTACATCCACAGTGACGGGGGTCCTCGTTTATGAGCGCAGAGCTGCGACAGTATCTTCTGGAACGTGGTATTGCTTCAAGCAGGACTACCAGCTATAACCCACGCGGTAATGGGCAAGTCGAAAGAGAGAATGCCACCGTTTGGAAAGCGGTTATGTTTGCCTCCAGTCCAAAGGTCTCCCCACCTCTCGCTGGCAGGATGTGCTCACTAGTGCCCTACACTCCATCCACTCCCTCCTATGCACCGTGACCAATGCCACCCCCATGAAAGGATGTTCTCTTTCCCGAGGAAATCCGAGTCGGGTACGACCATACTGGCGAGGCTCACAGTTCCCGGTCCGTTCCTCTTATGACGCCACATCTGGTACTCAAAGAATGACTCCTTGGTTGACCGAGTGACTCTGCTCCAATGTGAACCTGCATTATGCCTACGTTGAGTACCCGGACGGGCGGGAGGACACAGTCTCAGTAAGGGACCTAGCCCAAGCTGGATCAGGTGCAGCAGTGCCTTTAACCCAACCTCCCGCTATTTCTTCTCCCCAGGTCATGTGTTTGAACAGAGGGACCAGCAACACCCCACCAGCTCAGGCCAGACTGTCGACAACGCTGTTGGGGAATTGAGCAAAGCAGTGGCCACACCCTACGGGCCTGCAGGTGACACGACTCTGGCGACCCCAATCCCGGCACCATGGCAGTCATGCTGGATGGTCGGGCTCCCTGACCGGTACAGCCCCACCCTAGGATCAGTTCTCAAAGAAGGGGAATGTGATAGAACAGATTCTATCACCAATGTGTATATGTACAGATGGTAGTGTAGGATAACTGTGATTGGCTGAGAAGTGTAGCCACACCTACTGGCAGGTCTTAAAGGATTGCTTCTAGCCAGACCAGGTCATTCTGGACTGGTTGACCTACTTGTGATATGCTCCAGTCTTTTAGTTAATAAAAGCCTTGGTTTGGATCAACAAGTCTTTGGTTCTTTCGACGCGCTCTACACCCAGTAAATCTCAGCATTCTTTTAATCTTATTGATATCTTTTGTGTAGTTAGGTGACAAAAACTATACATAATACTCCAAATTTGGCCTCACCAATGTCTTAAACCTCTCTAACATAACATCTCAACTCCTGTACTCAATACTTTGATTTAAGAAGGGCAATCTGCCAAAAGGTCTTCTTGCAACCCTATCTACCTGTGACTCCACTTTCAGGGAACTATGTATCTAGATTCCCAGATCCTTCTCTTCTACCACACTCCTTCATGCCCTACAATTTAATGTGTATGTCCTTTCTTGGTTTGTTCTTCCAAAATGCAACATGTCACACTTGTCTACATTAAATTCCATCTGCGGAGTAGTGGCCGGTAGGAGAATACCAGCCCTCTCCAGAAAAGAAGGAAAAAAGTGAATAAAAAACAAAGCCACAGACACACAAATCAAAACAAATAAAAAATAAAGGTGTGGAGAAAATGGCACCTAAGAAAGCAAAGCCAAAAACAACGGGAAGAAGAAAGAAAGACACTGGAAGAGAAAGGTGAAGGTCTTACCTGTATGAAAAAGCAGGGACCCGCTGTGGAAAAAGGAGACCACTCCCCGAGGTCAGTGGAGACCCCACAGGGCTACGACCCATCGAATGCAGGACTGCAAAGATGCCTCATGGAGCCAAACAGAGATGTGCACGACAAAGACAACACCAACAGGAGGGGGGACCAGCTGTGGAGTGAAACTCCACAGCATGAACAGCTGAGAGAGACCCAACAGCAGGGCTCCCAGCTGGAAGATAAAGAAAATAACGGGAATGGGAGGGGTAAGAATGAAAAAAGGAAACTAGAGATACAACAGATAACCAAGCCAGAAGAAGACAAATATCAAGACACCATGGGAAAAAAACCCAACAAACCGAGACAAGCAGCTCAACAAGAAAGTCAGAAGTGACACAGATACAAAGAAGAGAAATAGAAAACACAAACCCAAGAGCAGACACACGAAGAAGGAGAACACCAAGCTCTGCACAGAGGAATAGGAGGTAAAATGAATGGACAGTACATAGATAAAAAAAATTTTCAAGAACATATGAAAGCATTAAGAGAATGGGTGACACTAGAATTTAGTGACATGAAAAGAAAAATGAAAAGTACAGAAGAAAAAGTGAGTAGAATAGAGCTGGTCATAACAGATATAGGGAAAAGATTAGAAAATCTGGAAGAACGTGTAATGGCGGTAGAAATGGAAGTGAACGACTTAAAAAGAAAATTGGAAGAAAGTGATAAAAAAGTTAAAGAAACACAGGAGTTGTTAGCTCAGAAGATGGATATAATGGAAAACTATAGCAGGAGAAACAATATAAATATAGTTGGGCTTAAGGAAGATGAAGAAGACAAAGATATGAAATAATTTATAAAAGAGTGGATCCCAAAGGTCCTGGGAATGCCAGAAATGCAGGAAGGAATGGAAATAGAAAGGGCACACAGAACACTAGCCCCAAAACCACAGTCACAACAAAAACCAAGACCCGTTTTAGTAAAATTCCTGAGATACACGACAAGAGAAAATATATTGGAGAAGGCAATGAAAAAAATGAGAGAAGACAAAAAAACCACTGGAATACAAAGGCCAAAAAAAAAAAAATTTCTACCCAAACATAAGTTTTGAGCTCCTGAAGAAGTGGAAGGAGTTTAACGCAGCAAAATCGATCCTATGGAAGAAAGGCTATAAATTTATGTTAAGATATCCAGCGGTGCTTAAAATAGTTATCCCGGGGCAGCAAAACAGACTGTCCTCGGATCCGGAGAAAGCACGAGAATTTGCAGGACGCCTGCAAGACAGAAAGAGAGATGAAGAGATGTAACAAGAACAAAGAACGACGACAAACTACATATAAAGAAGAAAAAATAATGTATAAGTAAGAACTAAAGGAGGGAAAGAAAAGGGAAGAAAGGAAGTAAGGGGGAAAAAAAGAGGCTGAGCTTTGTTATATGTGAAGATAAAATACTTTTCTGGAGGGGGTTGGGTAGGAGAGAATAACAGTCACTGCAAAATCAGTTGACGCTTGCGAGCGGATTCGCAATCCAAATGGAGAGGAGAGTTGTGGTTGCCTGGAAAGGGACAAGGGGCAACTCAGAGAGGGGTTGGGGGGGCAGACATTTGGGGTTAAGGGAATTTTAGATGTGGGAATGGTGGAAATATTTTATGTTTTAGAAGTGTTGTCATACAGTGCATTCAAAAAAAGAAAACTGAGAAAAGGAAATGGGGAAAAGGGGAAAGGTGGAGGTGAGGAAGTGGAAATGAGATGTAAACAAAGTATGAAATGGCCATGTTGAACTATATGACTATAAATATTAATGGAATACATAACCAAATCAAAAGGAAGAGGCCATTAAATTTACTGAAAAAGGAAAAAATGATATAGCATTCATGCAGGAAACACATCTAACTGAAGTGAATCACAATAAATTAAGGAGAGACTGGGTAGGGCACGTAACAGCAGCATCATATAACTCAAAAGGCAGAGGAGTAGCTATATTAATCAATAAAAATGTACCAATCAAAATAGAGGAGGAAATAATAGATTTTGGAATTTGCTCAATGAAGAGGATCAAAAGTTTATGCAAGATATCTTTTTGAAGATTGTAGATACGCAGGGGAATATACTGATAGGAGGGGACTTTAACCTTAATTTGGACTAAAAGATGGATAAAACTGGACAAAAGACTAGCAGAAAGAACAAAGTAGCCAAATTTATGGTTAAATCAATGCAGGAAATGCAACTTATGGATATATGGAGGAGACAACACCCAAAGGAGAAGGAATACTCATATTATTCAAGTAGACATAAAACATACTCAAGGATAGACCTGTTCCTGTTGTCAGCCCACATCCAAGGGAGAGTTATGAAAACAGAATATAAAGCTAGACTTATCGGATCACTCACCCCTGTTATTAGCAATAGAGCTGGAGGACATCCCACCAAGAACGTATAGATGGAGATTAAACTCCATGCTACTTAAAAGACAGGATTTTAGAGAATTCATTGAGTGCCAAATTAAAATGTACTTTGTAATAAATACAGAATCAGTGAAAGATAAATTTATATTATGGGAAGCAATGAAAGCCTTCAACAGAGGGCAGATAATAAGTTATGTAACTAAGATGAAGAAGGACTACAATCGGGAAATAGAACAGCTGGAAGGGAAATAGCAAGTACAGAAAAAGAACTAGCAACAAGGAAAGATACAACAAAAAGAAGAGAATTGGTGGACAAAAAAATAAAATATGAAACACTACAAACGTACAAGGTGGAGAAGAACATATCGAAGACAAAGCAGAAGTATTACGAGCTAGGAGAAAAAACGCACAAAATACTAGCTTGGCAGCTTAAGTCAGAACAAACTAAAAGAACGGTATTGGCATCAAGGAAAAAGGACAAACAAATTACATATAACCCAACAGAGATCAATGAAAACTTCAAGGAATTCTATGAGCAATTATTTCGAACTGAGAACGAAGGGAAAGAAGACAAAATAGATGAGTTTCTAGCTGAAATTGAACTACCAAAATTGCAAAAGGAGCAAAACAAATTGA
Organism: Narcine bancroftii; assembly: GCF_036971445.1. Classification (NCBI taxonomy): domain Eukaryota; kingdom Metazoa; phylum Chordata; class Chondrichthyes; order Torpediniformes; family Narcinidae; genus Narcine; species Narcine bancroftii. Next base: position 9,144,338 of record NC_091478.1, read on the forward strand.
TAAAACCATTTGAAATAGAGGAAGTACAGGAAATATTAAAAAAGCTACTGAACAATAAAACACCGGGAGAGGACGGACTCCCAATAGAAGTCTATAAAACATTTAAAGACTTATTAATTCTTCCTCTCCTGGAAGTAATGAACCAGATTGAAGAAACACAAAACATGCCAGATTCATGTAAAACAGCAATAAATACAGTAAACCAAAGATGGGGAAAGATCCACTAACACCAGCTTTGTGTAGACCAATATCTCTACTTAACTCAGATTATAAGATAATAGCAAAACTATTAGCAAACAGATTGCTGACTGTGTACCAAAAATAGTAAAACTAGATCAAACTGGATTTATTAAGAAAAGACGAACAACAGACAATATCTGTAAGTTCATTAACTTAATCCATGCCGTACAAGGAAATAAGACACCAACAGTGGCGGTTGCTTTAGACGCAGAGAAAGCCTTTGACAGGGTAGAATGGAATTATTTATTCAAAGTACTACAGAGGTTCAACCTACCAGAGAAATATATTAATTGGGTTAAAGCATTATATAAGGGACCATTGGCGAAGGTGACAGTAAATGGATATATATCGAACCAATTTAAGTTAAGCAGGTCAACTAGGCAGGGATGTCCACTATCTCCCTCACTGTTCACGTTAGCTATAGAACCCTTGGCAGAAATGATAAGATCAAAAAATAAAATAAAACAGATAAAAATAAAAGATTATAAAATCAGTCTATTTGCAGATGTCGTCATAGTATACTTAACAGAACCAGAATTATCAATAAAAGAATTACATAAGAAATTGAAGGAATATGGAGAAGTATGGAGAAGATCAATGCAAATAAAAGTGAAGCGATGCCAATGAATAATGCGAATTTCAAAGTTTAAGAAAGAATCACCATTTAAATGGCAAACACAGGCAATCCAATACCTAGGTATTCGACTAGATAATAATCTAGGCCATCTATACAAATTAAATTATCAGCCATTAATGAAGAAATTACAAGATGACTTAGAACATTGGAACGATTTACCACTAACACTGATAGGAAGGGTAAATTGCATTAAAATGAATATCTTCCCAAGGATACAATACCTATTTCAATCGTTTCCAATTCCCTTAACAGAGAAATTCTTCAATGAGCTGAAGAAAATAATAAGGAAATTCTTATGGAAAGGGGGAAACTGAGGATAGCGCTAGATAAATTAACAGAATGCTACAAACAAGGGGGCTTACAGCTACCAAACTTTAAGAATTATTATAGAGCAGCACAATTAAGATATCTATCAGATTTTTATCAAACGAGGGAAAAATCAGATTGGACCAGATTAGAGCTAGATAAAATAGGGGAGAAGGTACCAGAACATATACTTTATAAGTGGGATGAAAAGCTGGTGCAACATAGAAGTTCACCAGTACTGCACCATCTGCTCAACATTTGGAAGAAGATTCACGTAGAAAGGAAAAAAAAGAAATTACCAACTACCAAAATTATTATTGACACAAAATCAACTAATCCCTTTCACAATAGATAACCTTTTTCTTTAGAGAATGGGAGAGAAAAGGGATCAAAAGAATAGAAAATTGTTTTTTGAGGTACCATGAGGTAACTCATGGTACAATGTTTGCATACCACCAACTGAAAAGCTTCTTGAAGGACAAATTGGGAAGCAGGCTGAGGTTACCAGAAGGAAGCAGCTTTGAATATGTGATTAGACACAATGATAATTAAAAAATTTATAACAAACATGTACATCAAGCTGCAAGAGAAAGAGAGCGATGAAATAAGCTGTAAACCCAAACAAAAGTGCAAACAAGATCAAAACATAAAGATAAAAAATGAAAAATGGGAAAAGCTATGCTCCGGAACTATGAGAAATACAATAAACACGAGTTTACGCTTGATACAATATAATTGGTTACCACACCCCAAAAGTTAAATAAATGGGACCCAACAGTATCAGATAGATGTTTTTGCTGTAAGAAGGAAACGGGAACAACAGTACATGCAATTTGGGCATGTGAGAAAGTGGAAAAGTTTTGCTAAGATCTAAATCAGGTATTAAATAAAATCACAAAAAGTAACATACCAAAAAATCCAGAGATCTTTCTTCTAAGTAATATAAGAAGTAAAGAACTAGGGCTCAATTTGGATAAAGCACAAAAAAGATTTATTATGATAGCCTTAGCTGTAGCAAAAAAATGTATAATGCCAACCTGGAAATCAGAAGAGAACCTGAGAGTACAGCAATGGTACATAGAAATGAATAAATGTATTCCATTGGAAAAAATAACATATAATTTAAGAAATAACGTCACAGTATTCGAACAAATTTGGGAATCGTACATGGAACACAACAGAGAGGGCCTACCGCGGACCTCCACCCCCTAAAATGACAGAATGTGAAGAAGACGAAATGAACTGACCCAGTGTGCAAAGGTAGATGACACAATTTTCTTGTTTATTTTCATTGTGTGATGACATTGTTTAATGGGTTTATTGTATATGTTGAACGTTTAGTGGGTAGGGAGGGGGGTGGGAAGGAGGGTGGGAAGGGAGGGGGAAAAAGGGGAGAAAATTTCACTGTGTATATTCAAGAGGGAAATGTTTGTGTGTATTTTGGTTAACATGGTTCATAGTGTGAAAAATAAAAATTTAAAAAAAAAATTGCCTAATTTGTACAGCTCTTTAGCACTGTAATCTTGCATCCTCTCTGCAATCTATACTTTCTATTATTTTAAATGATTGCATTCTTCTGAATGAAGAAATGTCATTGTGACACCCTATTCTGAAACTGACCCCCTTGTTCTAAACTTCTCAGCAGCGGGAAAGTCTTCCTGCTTCCAGCCTACCCATGAGAATGTTGTTAATTTCAGTGAAATCTTATTCTTCTAAACGCAAGAGAATACAGGCTTCATTTCCTCAATCTCTCCTCATGTGGCAAACGTAGAACCAGGATACGAAATCCTCTTTGCATGTCCACCATCCTTATTTTTATGGAAAGCTCAAATTGGAACACAATATTCCATTTGTCATCTTGTAATTAATGCCCATGGATATTTACCTTCCTGATCAATTGTTGTTCCTGTATGTTGACTTGATAGGGTGGGCATGTAGATAATTTTTTAGGTGGTGGTATTTTTTTCTGTTATTTATACAGGTTTCTGCATGTTCCTGATGTTTGGACTTGTTTATATTACGAACGATTCCCTCTTTGAGTGATCATAGGAAGATTTACAAGATTCAGTGGGGATGTCATTTTTTTTCCAGGAGACTTCATGCATGTCCTTGAATCTTTTCCTCTATCTCCCGGTAACCCTTTCCCATGACAGAGCTTGGCACAATGTCTGATTTGGGAGTCAGATTTCAGATTTTATTGTCAGAATACATACATGACATTACATACAACCCTGGGATTCCTTTTCTCCTGCGAGCATGGCAGAATTACCATTAATTGGTAGAGCAAAAAAAAACTGTACACAGTGAAAAACATGTAAACAAAAAAAATGGTAAACGTATAACAAATGTAAACAAATTGTGCAATGCAGAGAGAACAAAAAGAAAAATAATAAAGTGCAGAAGTAAGAGTCCAAAAAAAAATTCCATCTTCCATTTTTCCAGCTGGTTTCAGCTTTGAAAACCTTCCTCACCTACAATGCTCCCATCCATGTAAATATCAAATTTTCTTTAACAAAGCTAACATACCAGCCTCTCTGAGTCTGGCAACTTATTCCATATGCCCATCACGTTCTGAGTGAAGAACTGCCCCTCACATCCTTTCTAAATCCCACTCCTCCCATATAGTTATGCCCTCTTGCCTTGGATTCTTCTACTCTAGGAAACAGACTGTCACTATTCATATTATTTATTTCCCCCTAGGTTTTATGGATCTCAAAAAGATCCTTTGTCAAACTCTTATATCCCTCCAGACTCTCATAACAACTAAACTTAACTAATCCTGGCAATAACCTCATAAACCTCTCTTCAGTACCCTTTCCAACTTTACAATAGTCTTCCTTTTGGCAGATGACTAGAGCTGCACATAATATTCTAAATGTGGCCTCGCCAATGGTTTTTATAATTTCTACATGATGTTCCAACACTTATATTCAATGCTCTGACTGACGAAGGCAAGCGCCCCAAATGCACTTTTTTCTATTCTGTCTACCTGTGCTGCAATTTTTTGAGCTGTGTACCCTGCACCCTTATATCTCTCTGCTCCACAACATTCTTTACATCATTGCCGTTAACAGAGAAAGTCCTGCCCTAGTTTGATTCACTCAAATACAGCACTTCACACTTCTTCAAGTTGAGCTATATTCCTTAGCTCAGTTCGCCATCTGATCTAGATACCATTGCAAACATAGGTATCCTTCTTTACTGTCCACCATAGCACGTTTTTGTCTTACTCACCTTGCCACAAACATCCATGTCCAAATCATTTACAGAAATTACAAAAAGCAAGGGTCTTTGTGTGGTGATATGTAATTACACCAATAGGTCACCAGGGGTCATCATGGTGACCTTGTCTATAAAGCAGTCCAGAGCTACAGTCTAGCCTTCCAGGTTCGTCTTGCAGAGAGACAAGACCTCTTAGTGTATATATTAGTTTATTAAAGGTGTCTTATACTCGCACTGCTGGTGTGGTTATTGTCAGTACACTTAGTACCAAACCTTACGTGTCTTCACGGATCACGATCCTCCAGCCTGAAAAAAAAAGCAGCCCTGATTTCTATCAGTGAATCAATGATTTTTACTCAGATGGCTTGCTGGCCTTCTGTCCTTTGTGTCTGAATCTTCCATACCAACCTACAATATGAGACCATATCAAACACTTTATTAAAATCCACTTAAATAACATCAACTGCCTTGACCAAGACACAATTTCTCACACACAAATCAATGCCAGCTCTCCTTAATTATCCTCTGGCCTTCCAAATGTTGATAGATTCTAATCAGGACTTTCCCAACCACTGACATTAAACTAACAAGCCTGCAGTTACCCATATTATCCTTGCAACTGTTTTTAAATAACTGCACATTTGTCATCTTCTAGTCCTCCAGAACTTCTCCTATCCTCAGTGAGAAACTAAAAATGTCTCTCAAGAACAATTACCTTTATGACTTCCCACGATGCACCTCACATCAAGTCAAGGCACCTTTATTTGTTGTTCATACCATGCATTGCACAGTAAAGATGAGATAGCATTTTTTTCCAGGACCATGGAGCAGATCTACATGAACATAAGTTAAAATAGAAGTTAAAATATTAAGACATATACAATAAAAGTCCACAGTCCACTATCCACATATGTTCTGGGAATTCAGGAGCCTGATGGCTTGGTGGAAAAAAACTGTTGCTCAATCTGGACGCAAGGGCCCAAGTGCTATGGTACCTCCTACCGGATGCCAGAAGGGAGAAAAGTTTACTTGAGGGGTGTGTGGAGTCATTCACAACGTTTATTCCCTTTGTTGTAGATGTATTTCATGGTAGGAAGAGAGCCCCCCAATGAACTTTTCTGCTGACTTCACTATCCTCTGCAGGGTCTTACAGTCTGAGCTGGTACAGCTTCCAAACGAGGCAGTGATGCAGTTGCACAGAAGGCTCTCAATACATCCTCTGTAGAATGTATTGCGGATGGAGGGTGTGCGATGAATTTTCCTCAGGCTTGGCAGAGAGCAGAGGCGCTGCTGGGCTTTCTTTGCTATAGAGCTGCCAGCTGAGGAGGTGAACTTAGGCTCAGTTTTAACATTTATGAAGAATTTGGACAGGTACATGGACGGGAGAGGTATAGAAGGCTATGGACTGGAGTGCAAGTCAGCAGACTGGGCAAAAAAAAATGGTTCAGCACAGACCAGAAGAGTCAAAAAAGCCTGTTTCTGTGCTGTAGTGTTCCATGGTTCTATCGGACTTGTCAGCCACAAACGAGCCTGCAGCTGACGTGGACTTTTACCCCCTCCATAAATCTTCGTCCGCGAAGCCAAGCCAAAGAGGATCTAAAAGGTAATCATTTAATAGAAGTAAAATTAATTTAACTTTATCAAATTCATAACTTATTGAGGGAAAATGGTTGTTGATTGTACAAAACCAATATCTAATAGGTTGTTTGTTTTCCAGTATCTTCAACATGGCATCCTGTCTGACAACCTAGACCTCAAAACAAACAACATTAAACGCAGCCACTTTTAAACAACCCCACTCACCCTATATAAAGGCCTTTAAAAAGTAGCAAAACTGAAACCATATTTGAAATTGTTATCATCTGGTGAGATCAAGAGAATTCATACATTGTTCATACAATTGAACCATTGTATTGGCTTTTGATAATATGATTCCTAACTTTCAAGTTGAATAGTATTCTTTGGCTTGGCTTCGCGGACGAAGATTTATGGAGGGGGTAAAAGTCCACGTCAGCTGCAGGCTCGATTTGGCTGACAAGTCCGATGCGGGACAGGCAGACACGGTTGCAGCGGTTGCAGGGGAAAATTGGTTGGTTGGGGTTGGGTGTTGGGTTTTTCCTCCTTTGTCTTTTGTCAGTGAGGTGGGCTCTGCGGTCTTCTTCAAAGGAGGTTGCTGCCCGCCGAACTGTGAGGCGCCAAGATGCACGGTTGGAGGCGATATCAGCCCACTGGCGGTGGTCAATGTGGCAGGCACCAAGAGATTTCTTTAGGCAGTCCTTGTACCTCTTCTTTGGTGCACCTCTGTCACGGTGGCCAGTGGAGAGCTCGCCATATAACACGATCTTGGGAAGGCGATGGTCCTCCATATAAAAAAAATACTGACATTTATTAAATGCACAGAAAGAAAAGTGTGAGGTGATGCATTTTGGAAGGATAAACCAGAAAGCTGAGTACAGGGTTAATGGTCAGTTACTTAAGAGTGTGGAACAACAGAAGGACTTTGGGGTTCAAATCCATACATCCCTCAAAGTTGATAACATATTTAAAGAAGGCCAATGGTATGCTGGGCTTCATTAAGATGGAGATTGAGTTCAGGAGTAGAGAGGTCATGTTGCAACTTTACAAATCTCTGGTAAGACCACACTAAGGGTATTGTGTTCATTTCTGGTCACCTTATTATAGGAAGGATGTGGAAGCTATGAAGAAGGTCCAGAGGAGATTTACCAGGATGTTACCTGGATTGAAAATAAGTCTATGAGGTCAGGTTAGCAGAGCTGGGACATTTTTCTTTGGAGTGTAGAAGGATGAGAGGAGACTTAATAGACGTCTACAAAATTATGAGAGGCAGTACCTGTTTCCCAAGACAGGAATAGCAAACACCAGAGGACATGTATACAAAGTTAAGTGAGGGAAGTTTAGGGGAGATATCAAGGGTAAGCTTTTTTTTTACAGAGTTGTGGGTACCTGGAATGACTAATGGTGGTGGAGGCTGAAACATTAGGGGCATATAAGAGTCTTTCAAACAGGATGGAAGAAAAATAGAGGGTTACAGGGAAGGGAGGGTTTAGTACTTGTTTTTAAGGGATATATGGATCAGCACAACACTGAAGGATATGTACTGTGTTGTACTATGTTCTATAGCTTGGAATGTGTTTGTGATGAAGTTGATTAGTTGCAGTAAACAATTACATTAAATTTTCATGGGTCGGTTGTAAATTCTACAGGAAAATTGAGCGTGATGCAACAAATGCTCTTTTCTCCATTGTTGATGGGCTTCCTCACTGTTTTGTATATTGCAACACACAATAAAATACACAAACACCTCAAACTGAAAGTTCACTGAGAATTATTAAATTTGTCTGGTTCAAGAACAACTGTAACTGTAGTAAATATTTGTTAATTTACACTGCTTCCGAACACAGAAATACAAGATTATTTTGGACTACTCACTTGATCACTGTTAAAGAAAATGCTGTCAGGAAAAAAAAGCTCTAAAAATGGTTTCTGTCAGAATTTTAAATTAAAGTGGAGGACAGGGCTGACAAAAATGGTAGAGATGTTGAATTGACACTGGTTGTCTGTAACCTCTGGGATCTCAGCAAGTAGAAGATTAGGATAAACTGACAGCAATGCTATTAAGAAGGCAGTAAGCTTGATAGATGGTTTAGGTGACTTTTCTCATCCAATTATTTGTTGAATAATTACCCTTTACATTTCTGCAGTATTTTCTTTTTTTTTAATTCATTCCATTCCATTTTTTTCTTTAAATTGAGAAGCACACACTAAAAGTATTTCGGTGCATTTTGATCTAACAGGTTTTACAGTACATGGACAAATCAGCTCAAAAATATGACAAAATTAAAATGTGAGAACTTAATTAGACCTTAATTATTAAGTGTATTGTTAAAACATTTTTAGCAAATTCAGTGCTTGCATTATTAGGGAAATTAGTATGATAATACAATCGCCAATCAGTTTAGTTACTAAACTCAATCAGAGAAATAAATATTGAGTATAGAGGTAGGAATTAAAAAGATGAATTTGCAGATCAATTTCCACAAAATAATATATTTTTCCATCACTCCTCTAAAGCTTTGGATGATGTTCACAGTTTATTAAACACTTCTCCACCAATATTCGTTCTGCTTTGCCTGCCCTATTCTCCATCACTCTCTCTTTCCCCGTGAGGCTGGCCATGTATTGGTCAATGTAAACAATGTAAAAATCTCCCCTTAACATTAGAGCACAGGACAGGCCCTTCATCCCATGATTTCTGTGCTGAATATGACACTAAATTACACTATATGTTTTCTGCCTACATATGATCAATATCCTTTTAATACCTTCATAAGCACATGTCTAACTGATGACCACTTCATCCTTCCACCACCACCTCTGGCCACATGTTCCAGGTACCCAGCACTCTCTATCTTAAAAATCTGCCCCACATATCTCCTTTAAACTTTCTCCCTTCCATTTTAAACATCTATGCCTCTCATAATCTTACACAGTTCTATCAGATCTTCCCTCAGCCTCTGGTGCTCCAGAGAAAACAATCCACTTTTGACCAGCTTCTTGTCGCTCATGCCCTCTAATGCAGGCAGCATCCAGATAAATATCTTCTGTATCCTTTTCAAAGCCTCCACATCTTTCCTCTAATATGGAAACCAGAATTGCATACAGCTCCCCCCTAAAGGGCCCAAATTAATTTCTATTATTTTTTAGCAACACCTTATTTGAACAATTGAAGTCCTTCATCTTCAAGTTAAAGTTCACAAAAATATAACATAAAATAAAGAATACTGTCCACTAATATTACAGCTGCAGGAGCTACAGAGTGCTCAATCATTTTGGGGACAAAGACACTTTTTTCCCCTTTATTTGCTCCTGTGCTCCACCGTTTTAAATTTGTAATCAAACAATTCACATGCGATTCAAGGGCACATTCCAGATTTTATACAAGGTTATTTGTATACATCTTGGTTTGACCCTGTTTATTAACTGTAATAAATTGATTGAATACTCCTCCTGCCCCTGCAGAGCAATATTTTCCTTCAAGAGAATCACTCACCCTTCTTCTCTTCCTTACCTTTCCTGAGCACTTGTTTCTAGGAATATTCAGTACCCACTCTACTCCTTTTTGAAGAGCTTGGTCTCCATTATTGACATAACATCATCCTGAGTCTTCATAAGCACTGGCTCCTCTGCCACCCTTGTTTAATCCCCTTTGCCCAATGACCCAAAGTGCTGAAGACTTATCTTACATCATCTGGCATTCTCTCTTACTTAGAGCCACACCACTTCTCCCAATCCATTTACATGGGCCCACTCCCCACAGACAGCGGAGGCCTGGAGCCCTGGCGCCCCTGCATTGTCCTCGCCCTTCCTCTTGAAGATCCAGCACAACTCCCATTATCCGAAATTGGATTCTCCCAGATCTTCATTTATCCGAATTTTTTTCGGAGCCCAACTGACCTCGGGGTCCCCCGGCGGCGGCGGGACAGGCGGACCTCGGCGGCGGCGGCGGGACAGGCGGACCTCGGGCCCCCCGGCGGCGGCGGCGGCGGGACAGGCGGACCTCGGGCCCCCCGGCGGCGGCGGCGGCGGGACAGGCGGACCTCGGGCCCCCCGGCGGCGGCGGCGGCGGGACAGGCGGACCTCGGGCCCCCCACCCCCGACGGCAGTGGCGGGGCCCCGGTGGGGAGGTGTCGGCGGTGACCAGCATCTTTGGTGAGAGTTGAACTTTTTTTTAATGCTTTAACAGCCTCGCCTTGTTGTTTGTTTGTTGTTGGCCGGTTCTCGGAGAAGCCCGTTTATCCGAGATGGGCCCCGAAATCCCCCAGCGCGGCCCCCAAATCCCCCAAAAGTTACTGCATCAGTAATTACAACTGTTCCCAGACAAATTAGAGCATGTTGCTGTGGCAATGTTGTGTAGTTTGCATTACACTCTAGGGATGAATTTTCAGGGCCATCAAACTTGAAAGTGACTATTGCAAACTTCATTGAGTTCTCATAAAGTGACCTGCATTCAAAATGGATCTTTTATTCCATTAAAAGGACATTGAGCACATGCGACCAATAAAATACCATGGGTTTCTGCCAGGAAACAACACAATTTTAAGAGCACATTTACCACATCTTACATCAATGAAAGTTATGTGTGACAAAGCCATAATTGCTCTTTTTTTTAATTATCAAAGGCACTTTGCATATCTAAGTAACATAAGAAATTGCTTCCCTGTGTTCTAAATAGTATGATCTGTTTTTGAGAAGGTAGCCAGGGTTTAAATAATAAAGAAGATGACTCACAAGTCCCGGAAATATATTCAGAGTGGTGGAAAATAAACAGCCCATTATCAAAATTTTATTTTGTTTTTGGGAGAGATAGCTGATTTTTGTGAATTCCTCGGTTGCAATCTTCCAGATTACAATTGATCAAGGGATACCCGGCTTGTTAGAAGTTTTTGGTTAATTTGTGAAGTAAAATATGTCAACAATAATGCTCTTTACATGCATCTTTGATATTTGCACACAGGATTATTTGCACGTAGCAACCTCATTACAGGACTATTTGTTGAGCTGAGCATTGGGTTGTGGTTCACCACATGGAAGTTGTCATAGAGCAGAGGGCACTTGAAAATAAGTTTGATAAGCCAGGGCTTTTTAACTGCCCTTTCCGTATCTTAAAAAAAAAAGTGACTGAAGAAAGAAAATCAGGCGAACGTTTTGGAAATTCATCTGTTTCATTCAGTTTTGGATAAAGTCTCCGAAAGGAAGAAAGCAAAACAAATAACATCTTGCCAGTTCCGATGAAAATAAGTTGACCTGGTGCATTGACTTTCTTTCACTTCAGCTGCAGCTCGACGTGTTTAGTGTTGTTGTCATCTTCTGCTTTTTTTGATGTAAAATCAAAATAATTTTGACAGTTTCTAATTTCTAGGTTGCAATCGATGTCCATTCCCTCTGCACCTTCACCTTGAACAGGGACGAGCTAGTTCCCCTCCACCACTACTTTTCTTCACTTGGCTGAACTCTTCCTTACGTAGAACAACTTCTCCTTCAACTCCAGTCACTCTCCAAATTAAAGGTTGAGAACATACATTGGTTCAAGTTCTGACTGGCTAAATGAAGCAGTCCTTGTTCCAGACCTACTCAAATCTCACCTCTTTTCCTAGTTCATTGGATTCCTATAGCCCAACCGATTACAAACATTTTGCTGCCTTTGTGCCAATTTCTGTCCTGCTCTCAGTTTCCATTCCTTCTCTGTCTCCAACTCAGGATAATTCATTCCCTCACCTTCTCTAATGCACCAAATACCAATAGGATACCAAGGCTTTGCCAATCCACACCCACAATTCATACAGTGTCAGCCAGGGGTGGCCAAATTACAGCCCCATGCCAACTGCGGTCCATTGTCCATTATTGTGGCCCAGGGTTAATTTTTAAAATAAGATGGAATATGGCCTATTAGAACATAAGGAAGAAGGGCTCAGGCCCGAAATGTCAGCAATTTGTCTCCTTTGTCTTTGTCTTTTATAGATGCTGAAATAGCCACTGCTGACTCCATGAGAACTAGTTTGTGTTCCCCTGGATTTCTCCTCCTGAAGTTCACAATCAGTTCCTTAGTTTTGGTAATGTTGAGTGGTAGGTTATTGTTGTAACATCACTCAACTAGCTGATCTATCTCCATCCTGTATGTTTCCTCATTGCCATCTGTGATTCTGCCGACAATCGTGGTGTCGTCAGCAAATTTGTGGATGGCATTTGAATTGAGGCTAGCCACAGTCATGGGGGTAGAGGGAGTTGAGCAATGGGCCAAGCATATATCATTGAGGTTCCCCTGTTTTGATTGTCAGTGAGGAGGAGACGGTGTCCTGATCTGTACTGACTGCGGTCTTCCGACGTGGAAGTCCTGGATGATAGAGGCAGCTTTCTTTAGATTTTGGTGCTAGCTGACCAGTGCTGATGGGATGATGGCGTTGAAAGCTAGGCTGCAATCAATGAAAAGCAGCCTGATGTATGTATTTCTGTTGTCTAGGTGATCCAGGGCTGAGTGGAGAACCAGAAGATTGCATCAAGTTGGTATATTAAAAAAAGAAAAAAAAACAGATCTGCTGTTTACAGGATCTGTGATTACAGGATTATGCTTTGTTCCTAAATTTTCAGTCAGCAAAATGCACAAGCAGTTGTAACCTGTGGATATAAGTTCCTGGAAATTGTATTTCATCTATTTTTGTTGCAGTAGTTATTTTGCCAACACAAGATCATCCTCAATATGTTGCAGAATTGGCTAAAATAATATTTGGAACAGCATTACAACGGTGTGCTCCCTTATAGGAGCCCTGCAGGGATATTGGCATAATTGCTGGAAGACTAAAGGATAGCTATTGCTGTGCCTTTAATTACAAAAGGCTGTAAGGATAAGACAGGGAACTACAGGCCAGTAAATGTAATGCCAGTTAAGGGTAAGTTACTGGAGATCTCTTTGCATTTGGAAAGCAAGGACAGATTAGAGATAGTCATTAGGGATTTGAGAGTAGGAAATTTGTGTCTTGTGAATTTGATTGAGTTTTTTTTGAAGAGGTTACCAAGAAGATCAATGAGGACAGCACAGAATGTCATCTACATGGGCATAGGCAAGGCCTTTGACAAGGCTCCATATGGTAGACAATCCAGAAGGCAAAGTCGCATGGGACCCATGGTGAGTTGTGCCAATTGGATACAGAATTAGCCTGATGATGTGAGATAGAGGGTACTAGTGTAAGGCTGGTACTTAGATTAGAGGCTTGTGACTAGTAGTGGATGACAAAATGGTTAGCATGGTTGAGAAGTTTGTAGATGATCGAAATAGGTGGCCTAGTGGTCAGTGAAGAAGGTTTTATAAGATTGAAACACAATCTAAATGAACTGGGAAAGTGAACCATGGAATGACCAACGGAATTTAATTTGGACAAGAGTGAGGTGTTACATTTTGGTATCTTAAACCAGGTCAGGGCTTGCTCTATTAATAGTAAGGCCACGGAAAACGTTATAGAACTAAGAGTCCTGTTTGGGGGGGGGGGGATGGGGGGTGTCAGGGAGTACAAGTACATAGTTTCTTGAAAGAGGCAAAGAGGTAGACGTGGGAATGAAGAAGGTTTTTGGCATTCATTGCTCAGAATGTTGAGTACTGGATCAGGATGTGATGTTTTGACTATTCAAGATGCTGGATGAGACTGCACTCAGAGCATGGTGCACAATTTTGATCACCCAGCTATAAGAAAGGTAGCATTAAACTGGAAAGGACGTGATAAAGATTTGCAAGTATGTTGCCAGGATCTGTTGGATTGAATTATAAAGAGAGGCTGAGACCTTTTTCCCTGGGAACCTTACAGAGGTTTAAAACATCACGAGGGGAACAGTCTTCTACCCCAGAGTAAAATCTCACCAATACATATGGTAGGTTGTTGAATATTCTAACAAACATCCACAGGTGCACTGCAGAAAGTAGACTGACTGGTTGTGTCACAGCCTGGTTTGACCATTTGAGTGCTCAGGAATACAGAAAGCTGTAGAAAGTAACAAACATCCATATCTGGAGAACATAGTGGTGCAGAGCTAATGGTGCAGAGCTGACGTGGGCAAGACAGTGAGCCTGGGAAAACATTGAAATGTTGGGGTTGAGTGCACAAGAAGATGCTTTATAAATAGAAAGGCATCAAGATGCCATCTCTCAGGACATGGAGAAAGAAAACTGAGATTTAGAACTGGGGAGAGATCATACTTTAATGTTGACAAAGCTGGACCAAGACCCAAAAACCTTGCAGCCAGTGAACAAGGTTATGGACAGGTCATTTGTTAGGACTGAGCAGGGAAGGGATTCATGTTAGCAGGTGGTAGCCTGTGGACCAAGTGTATCTCGGATTCCTTTCACACCTGTGGCTCTGCCGTAAAGCTGGGAAATTTCCTTGTGGTAGACAGTGGCGGATGGAACCAGTTGCAATATGCATGGACCTGCTGTGGCCATGCAAAATTGAACTCAATGACCAAGTAAAGGTTCTAGGCCATTTGGAAAGCAGTGCCTTAAAGATTTTAAGTTCGTCTGGCACCTAATGGTATCTTTAAAATTAGAGTCGTGGATGAACATGCAGAGGGGATGAACATGCTGTTCTCCACTGGCAGCTACCTTCTAAAGGGCAGAAACCTGCCCTTAATATCATATAATAAACTCACATTAATTGTTAAGTTTTAACTGCAAAAATTGGTCAGGGCTATTTCTTACCAACTCAAAGAGTTTGACCACAAAAATAGTTATCAGTGCACAAATTAACACCTGCCCCATCTTTATAGAGTACTAGCCAGTTTAATTTTCATGTGAGGCAAGTTGCTTTACTTCTGCCATACACCAATGTTTCAAGTTGTCAATATTTAACCCACTTCAAATATGTTCATGTCTTTTGGAAACATGGGGAACTTTTGATTAATGGTAAGTAAGGCTTGCCGAAGAAAGCTGGAATTTGCAGTGGACATAAATAAAAATTAGAACAAAGTTCTATTTGTAATGACTACATCTTAAAATGATTCATCAAGTATGATTTATGAAATTAGTACTCAACCAATTGACTACAAAATAAAATCCACCTATATTTAAGCAGAACATCAAATGTCTGTGCTGAAGGTCTATTTTGAAGTGACTATACCACGAAACAAGAATCTTGCTCACATAAATTGCTATGTTACTTTTTTTTAAACTTTCCAGCTTTCACACACAGTAAACATTCAGATCTTCATCCTAAACCTTTGAGATATAACATTGAACAATTGTTCTTCCTCCATTATATTTCTATTTCAGAAGTAGAATGGGGATTGGTGCGATGTGCAGCTAACAACATGACTGTAATTTCCTCTATATTCTATCCATTCCCCATTCACAATTCTACCCTTGCAGGGAGATTGACTCCAAATGATAGGGAATATCATTTGTAGAGTTTTTGGAAGCTTGTTGGAAGCTAGTATTTAGCAGAACAGAAAATGAGCAGTTTGGTAGAGAGTTCATTAAACCATCCTGTAAATAGATTATCATGTGTACCTCTAGGATGGCAACACATGACAAAGTGAATCAAATGCAAAAAAAAACCCAGAAAGGAAAATGGGTGCAGCAGGCATTTATTTCAAGTAAGGAGTGCACTGCAAAACGATCTCTAATTACAATATTTTACTTCTCCTAGAATTTATTATTTTTTCTTACTTAGGCACTGACCATTCCTTTGGGAGAGCTTTCTTCCACAGCTTCCAGTCTTATCATCCTCCAACCTTTTAACAATCTCCTCTCCAAAATATACAAGCAGACCATCTCTGCAGACCCACTGTTTAATCCTAATTTTGTCTCATAAAACTTGTTTCTTTCTACTTTGACTCCATTCTTTCTCTCCTTGCCCAGTCTTTTCCACCTTAGACTCCTAGTTTCCGAATGGACTACACCTTCATCCTACACCAGGGTGGTTTAACAACTCTTAACTTCTTCCTTAAACAGTGGCCCAACCATTTCTTCTTCACTACCACCTCTTTTGTCTGGTGTCGTCAACTTTGATGCCACTGATCTCTAATGCTCAGTGATCCCAATTTTTCCTGTTCTTTAAGTATTAGACCTGTCTTCTCTTCTACCAACCCAGTGGTTCTCAACCTTTTTCTTTCCACTCACATACCACCTTAAGTAATTGCTATGCCATCGGTGCTCTGTGATTAGTAAGGGATTGCTTAAGGTGGTATGTGGGTGGGAAGGGAAATTTGAGAATCACTCAATTGTTACTGAAATATTTTGCTTGGGAAAAATTGTCATTGGCCCATTTCCTTTGGAGTTCTGAAACTGTGCACATAACGAATCAATAAGGTACGATTAAAACAGTGGTTTTCAAACTTTTTCCTTCCACCCACATACAACCTTAAGCAATCCCTTACTAATCACAGAGCACCAATGGCCTAGGGAATCCTTAAAGTGGTAATAGAGTGGAGAGAAAAAGGTTGAGAACCTCTGCACTAACTTTTCAAGATTCTGAAGTATAGTGCCTTCTGCGCCAGTCAGGTACAAGGTTACATGTCCACTTGCACTTGTAATTCACCTGCATTCCTTACAATTTAGTGCACTGCATCCTTTGATCATGGAGTGGTCTCTTCATCACTGGGCAATCCAAATGCAGAATGGGTGACTACTCTGCAAAAGTACCTCCATTTAGAGCAACTTCCAGTCACTTTCCTTCTCCATCTTACTCCTATTTTAATATCTCTCCTCATTTCTTATTCTGTCCTGTTAAACTTTGATTGACTATTGGGCAGGTTGAGTAGGTGTTTTTTTTGTGTGGTGTTGGCAGATGTCAGTTCTTTCATCTTAGGCTCCCCCTTTGTACCCTTCTGCAAGATTTACAGGACCTGGTTTCCTAATTACTTTTTGTTAAAATTCAGCATTGACCCTAAATAAGAATTTGTTTGATTTATTGGTATGTGTTTCCTGTTTCCTGGAGCCCATAATCCTTTCATTCTATTGCACCAAATATAATTGTTGTAAGAATATATTGGTCTTCAACAATCAGATTCAGAATTTATTGTCATGAAAATGCCATGAAATTTGTTGTTTAGCAGCAGCGTCACGGTGCAAACATTTATAGAAACCGCATTAATAATTAAAAAATAAAAAAAACAAGTTCATGGATTATTCAGAAATCTGATGGCAGAGGGGAAGAAGCTGTCCTTGTGCCACTGAATGCTCGTCTTTAGGTTCCTGTACCTTTTTCTCAATTGTTGCAGAGTGAAGAGGGCATGACCTAGGTGCTGGTGGTCTTTAAGGATAGAGTCTGCTTTCTTAAGACACTGGCTCTTGTAGATGTCCTCGATGGAGTGAAGACTGGTGCCTGTGATGCTGTCGTCCAAGTTAACAACTCTCTGGAGTTTTTTTTTTCTTGTCCTGAGAGTTGGCACCTCCTTACCAGACATTGATACAATCCGCCAGAATGCTGATTTTTGAGTCTTCGGTGACAAACTGAAGACCCTCAAACTCCTCACAAGCATCAAATATATTGTTAAGGCAAAGGTTGACAAAACTCACCTCAGTAATGCTTCTGCTCCTTTAACTTGTGAACTTGGTTGCTCCAAATGGAACAGTTGGTTCACCTGCACCCCTGTCAATAGTTGTAGGGGTTGAATATGAGGAGAGGGTCAAATGTTGGTATTTGAGTTCTCCTGCTCCGCTGTCAGACCCACTACCCGAGTCCCACAGTGGAACACTGATGTCTTGAAGAAAGTGACAACTTAAGTAGTATATTGGGTCCCTCACATTTCTATCAGTTGTCCCTGTGGAAAATGCCAAGCTTTATTTTTGTTTTAAAAGCATATTTTACTTTATCTTAATATTTTGAATTGTGTTCCACAACTTAAAGCCAGTTTTAATTTTATTTTAAAAAGGTTTTAATTATTTATGTTTATTATGAAGAGTTTAAAAAATATCATTGTTTATGGAAAACCTTTCAAAGGCTTTCGGCACAAAGGACATCCGGGCATTCTCCAGCATGTTGTGCCACCTGCTGTCACTGGAGAATGGCCTGGTTCATTGGGACTCTCCTATATGTGGGGTCATCTTAACCAGCAGATTAATGTGGCAGGTAGACATCCTGGGGAGAGAGTCTGAACTATTCAGGATGAACTAGCCCATAGTTCCTTCTCATTATAGTTCATGAAGCACAGAAAAGTTAATGGGCAAGGATGGTCACAATTTGAGAAAGAAATCATTCCATGGGTAAATTCTAACAAAATGTGCAGTTACATTTGAATTAGTACAATGGCATTTATGGCTATTTGTAATTTCACTCACCTTGACCCTTTATCAAACAACTTACAGTTTGTTGAACACTGATGGACTCTTTTAACAATTTCATTTAGTGGGAATAGAGTGGAAGGATTTCGAACTCACAGTTGAAACAGGAGAATCTTACTAATAAATCAAGCAAATTCTTGCAAGGGCCAATTATTGTGCCCAATGGCAGCACCACATGTTCTGAATTAAGTAAAGCAACGAGTTAAATGCAACAAGGAATTCATTCCAGCCACAGGCAATTACATTGTTTCCCTGAGCTGACAGTCAATGAAATTGCTGTGAGCATTGGACTCAAATTAGTGTTGGAAACTCCAATTAAATCCATTTAACCCAGGCACTCTGGACACCATTTCACCCTTTCTATCCACTTGTTTCTAGAATACCATTGTTGCTGTATCTTATTGAAGACACCCATTGATTGCCACTACTAATATGACAGCTTTTTAAACACTAATTTTTACTGGTTTGTTTGTCTTGGAAAGTAGATCAATGCTGCTTTTATTTAAGGCATATCTCTTTGATTTCTATGCATTTTATACGTGCCATGCTCTATTTTTCTCTTTTAGTTTCTTGCTACCATTCCATCATATGAATGAGTGTTAAATAAATGCACCAGAACCAAGTGCTTGGAGAGTTCACACAGGGATTAATGTGGTGGCAAATTGAAAAAGGCAGACCACTGTCTGACCAGACAGCTGTGTGCTGTCTCTAATACACTCGTCAATACTTTTCGATCTGCTTCATGCCAAGTAATTTCACTGTTGACACATTCAGGCCAATAGATCAGCACAATGTCAGGAAATCATATTGGAAGAAGCCTTGTAAATTATTTCATTATTAGACTTCATAATATAGTAATAGTTTTGAGTATCATATTGGTTAAATTTCTGTTTCGATGAGATATCTGACAATGGAGATGTTTTATGCACAGGAGAAGAATTGGATGTATTAAGTGCAGTTAGAATGTGAGGAGGAACTAATTGTATAAGTTTTTATCTTCGTGCTTCATGTTCTTTCTCTGCAGTCACAAATTTCAGTTAATAGCCCAGTAGTTCAGTTTAAGACTACTTGTACCATTGCAAAACTGAGTTCCTTCTTACTTTAGTGCTCGTTGTCACCATATATATGCCCCAGATTTTTACAGTTTAAAATATTAAAATATTCTTTGAAGGTTTCAAATTACAATCTTAGTACATATGAACAAGCAAATGTGTAAGTAACATTATTTAAACTGTAGTTTTTTGGATTAATCTTGTGTAAATTTGCTTGATGCCAATGCCCTGGTTTAATTTTAACTCTGCCATCGTCACACCCTGCCATCCTTGAGGTCTGCTTCCAATCTTAACCTAAAACAATCATAGGAAAGCCATTAGGAATTCCTGACTGGCCAGCTGAGAATTTAATGGTTGTAGTGCCAACCTGAATAAGTCATTACATAATAGATCAAATTCAATTTCAGATTTATTATCAGAATACATACATGACATCACATACAACCCTGAGATACTTTTTCCTGCAAATAAACTGTACACAAGGTACACATGTAAACAAATGAAGAACTATAATAGATGATGAGATGTAAACAAACTGACTGTGCAATACGGAGAGAATAAAAATATTAATAAAGTGCAAAAGTAAGAGTCCTTAAATAAGTCCCTGATTGAGTTTGTCGTTGAGGAGTCTGATGGTGGAGAGGTAGCAGCTGCTCTTGAACCTGCTGGTGCGAGTCTTGTGGCACCTACACCTCTTCCCTGATGGCAGCAGCGAGAACAGAGGTTGTGCTGCGTGCTGAGGATCCCTGATGATTGCTGCTGCCCTCTGACAGCAGTGTACCCTGTAGATGTTCTCAGTGGTGTGGAAGGTTTAGCCTGTGATGTCCTGGGATGTGTCCATTACCTTTTGCAGGGTTTTATGATCAGGGATATTGGTGTCCCCATGCCAGACTTTGATGCAGCTGGTCAGCACACCTTTCACCACACATCTGTAGAAATTTGTCAGGGTTTCTGATATCATTCCAAAGACCCCGCAATTTCCTAAGGAAGTAGAGGAAATAAAAACATTAGCAGGTCAGGCAATGTCTGTGGAAAGAGAAGCTTATAATATTAACCATTTCTCTTTTCAAAGATGCAGCCTGACCTCGAGTTTTCCCAGCAGTTCCTGTTTTTGTTACATAAGCATTATTATATAAAAGTAAATGTAGCTCTCCCGACTAGATAGTTTTCTTCACTTTTTCCTGATGTAATGCTCTCCCAACCCCAGTCTCTCAGCAGCTCCCAATTGCCTTGGAAATTTTGTAGCATCCTCCAGCATCCCTGTTGAATTCCAGCAGTTGGCGAGCTCACACCTCAGGAAGGCAATGGTCAGGACAGTGGACCTGAAGTAATAAGGTTCAGGAGCTTCATGCCACAGTGATTTTTAAGGCTTTCAGCCTTGTTTGTTCTCCACCTGCACTTCTTCCACTGTATTTTCGGGCTTACATTTCTGGATTAGGAACTCACAGTTTTCTCCAGAAAATCAATGAAAGTGTTGCTATCTTGGTGTCCATGAGCTTGTTTACAGCTGGGTAACTAACAACACCATTCTTCCTGAAAGTTAGTGGCTCCACGTTGATAACAGAGGACTGAAATGGGGTGAGTAATAGAAATCTGCAGCACTTAAATTTTGGGTGTTTTTATCCCTTAATGTTCAAAGATGACATTTACAGAAGTCTCTGCATGGAGTACACCAGGCTCTGTATTGGTAAAGGTGTCTGGGCATGCACAGTTAACATCTTCCAGTCACAACTAGAGCAGGCAGACCTCAAAGCTGATCAGTGTGTGTTGCACACCATACAGCAGCCTTAATTGCACACAGCTAACTGGCATGAAGCACCTCCCACCAGTAATATATAAATGGGTCATGAACTCCTTGTCACGTTTCTTCTGACTACTGCTGAAATTCGAAATATTTTAATATACTTGCCTCAGTTTCAGTAATATTACAAGGACTGATCTGGCTGATTCTGATCTCCTTTATTAGTGACTTAAAGCCAATTTACAAAAAAAAAATTTCAATCTCAAATTATGAATTAAATGGTCACACACACACACACACACACACACGTGTCAGTATCTTTGCCTTTTTTTTGCTCTTCACCACTGCCCAAGTGGATTTAATTTCAGAGTAAGGGACTAAGGTTGCACTGTGGTGAGGGGAGAGCATAAAATTAGTGCACCATCTCAGTCAGAATCAACTGAAGGACGAGAGAGGAAGTGGGTGAAAGGAGGACGAACAGGTGTTCTTAAACCTCATCTTCAATCACTTCACCCCTGGCCGCTGCAACACACCTCCTGTCTGGTCCTGCATTCTGTGCTCCATGTTTCACTTTCTTGCTGTCTTCTAAAAGGTGCCACCTAAGAAGGAGATGCTTTATGTAATGGATTAGTTGCAACAGCGTTCCTTTAAATGAAGTTGCCAGCCCCGATTAAATATGTATTTATTTGAGTTTATCTTGTTCTTATATCCTTATAGTTTTTATTTTGTTAATATATAAAGGCTCCACTTGACTGACCATCCATGTCCAAAGTAGCTTTGTTTAGGCAGTGTGCCTGGCGGAGAACTCATTCCAGCTGCAGCCCTGAGCCAGATGAGGAATCTTGCTGGAAATTATAAGATAAGCCATAATCTATATACAGATTCTAAATGCATAAAGCTGATGTTATGATGGCAAATGGAGCAGGAGAACAAGGAATATTTTCTTTTTCTCTCACAGTGATAACGAACACATGTTGTGCTTTTAACAATGTCCCAATGCACCTCTCAAACTGAAATCCATTATATTTGCAAGGATTAACAAAATGCATTTGTTCCAAATTTAACACCAGCTTCACAAAACTATAAGATGTAATGCTTTCATACAATGTGGAACAATGCAACACCCCAGCTACAAATATTTCCACCTCTTGTTTTTTTTTCTGGTTGGTTTAATCTTCCAATAGTAAAAATTAACAGAAGTAACCTTGACATATCAAAATGTACCGGAGGTGTAAGTTAATGGGGTGTAAATTGGGCAGCATGGACTCGTGGGCCAAAATGGCCTGTTTCTGTGCTGTATAAATTTATTTGTAGACTTACATCATATCCTCACATGAGTGCAACATCACCACAAGTGTTCTCCGTTCACAAGAAGCCTATTAAAAATGACTTATTAGTTTCTAACCCATGACAATGTTCTCAATAGTGTGGTCTATTTATGTCCTCCCCACCTAACATTTTCAGCTCCTAAGTGATTAAAAATTTAATATTATTTAAAAATTTGGAACAATGGCATTTTGTTATATTTTTGCAAATTTAATAGATTTCAGTTTGAGAAAATAACAGATGTCAGGGTGGATAGAGGTGCATTGGAACATTGTTAACAGCACGACATGTGTTCATTATCACCGTTACAGAGAAAGAAAATATCCATTGTTCTCCAGGTCCATTTGCCATCATAACATCAGCTTTACCGGCGCCCAAGATTAATAGGCTTATTAAGCTGAGCAAATTCTGTTTCACATGAGTTTAATGCAATTCCCAGTTGAAATGGGATGTCATTATGAAAAACTGTAATCTAATACATTTTGAAAACTGAGTTCATTTAAAAAAAATGTACACACTCACTTAGGAGCTGAAAATGTTATGTGGAGAGGACATAAATAGACCACACTGTTGAGAACATTGTCATGGGTTAGGAACTAATAAGTCATTTTTAATAGGCTTCCTGTGAAGGGAGAAGACTTGTGGTGATGTTGCACTCATGCGAGCGTATGATGTAAGTCTGCAAATAATTTATATGTCTCTTCCTGTAGGCTGTGCACCAGGAGTGCTATTGACTTTCTGATGCCTTGTCCAAAACAACTATTATTCACATGTGGCTCCAAAGTGAGTTCTAGCTTCTGACTGCACTAACATCATTGCAACATCCCACCCTTTCTCCTTATAACATTTGCATGCTCTCATTTTAGATGGACATCACAGAATAATGAGTAAATATGGTAATCCTTTTGCCTTTCCTACTGGTGTGTTTCAGGATCATTTGTTTTGCCTCCCTTTGAAATGGGATCTTTTGAGTTGATGTGAGAGAGCAGGCACATGGTGTTTCCATTTCCTGCTTCATCCAATAGATTGCAGCTCTCACAGAGGACAGCCCTTTCGATCTTTCATTGGAGTGGTGACTGACGCTTTGATGCTCACATCTCTCAAGTAGTCTTTGATTCAGAAGCCAGGGCTTCTGAATCAAACTGGGCTATGGCCAGTATAAGGAAGTAGGTGAACTATGATTGGTGAGTTTTAGGTATGGTTATAATAATTTATTAAAATCTATATTATTAAATCAAACTCAAACAATCTTGGGGCCAATTGGAACAACAAATTTGACAATACACAGACTCCAATAGTTAATGAATCTAATAGAGGCTACCAGCAACTAGCTAACATGTCTATCCATGGCCTCATGTACTATCCCACTCAGATGACCCCCAAATTTGAGGAACAACACTCTCCAGCCAGATGGTATTAACATTGACTTTACTGCCTTCCTCTAAATCTGCTTGCCTTTTCTTTCCCCTCCCCCTTTCTGCCTTTCCAAGTCTTCCACCCACCCAGCCATCCTTCCTCCCCCTCATCGCTGCTGTCCCCTCTCTCCTTTCTCCATCCATCATCTCCTGCCTTTGTCACCCCCACTCTTTTGTTCGGACGTCTGCTGACATTTTCTCGTACTTCGATGAAGGGCTCAAACCCGAAACGTTGGTTATGGTTCTTTACTACATAAAGGACACTGACCTGCTGAGATTCTCCAGCATTTTGTGTTTTTACTACCAGCAAATAGCTGATCTTCTTCTTGGCCTGGTTATGGATTTGGAAGTTTTAAGGGAGAAATTAATGTTGTGTTTGACGATAGTCAATTTTGTTACCTTTTCAATCCTTAAATTGAAGAAACCTAATTATAGTAGGGGAATTCAAAAGATGAGATTTCAGATTAAGATTCAGATTTCTGATTTATTGTCAGAGTACATACATGACATCACGTACAACCCTGAGATTCTTTTTTCTGCAGATGAGGCAGAATTACCACTTATTGGTAGTGCAAAAATAAACTGTACTCAATGTACACATGTAAACAAATAAAGAAATGAAAACAAATTGACTGTGCAATACAGAGAGGAAAAAAAAAATAAAGTGCACAGGTAAGAGTCCTTAAATGAGTCCCTGATTAAGTTTGTTGTTGAGGAGTCTGATGGTGGAGGGGTAGCAGCTGTTCCTGATCATCATGGTGGTATGAATCTTGTGGCAGCTAGACCTCTTTCCTGATGGTAGCAGCTATAACCGAGCATGTGCTTGCTGCTGTTCTCCGATGGCAGCATTTCCTCTCAATGTTCTCAATGGTGGGGAGTGTTTTACCTATGATGTCCTTGGGTGTGCCCACTACTTTTTGCAGGGCTTTACACTCAAGGTTACTGCTGCCCCCATTACCATACCACAACGCAGCTGGTCAGCACACTTTTCACCACACATCTGTAGAAATTTTCCAGTGTTTCTGGTGTCATACCAACCATCCGGAAACTCCTGAGGAAGTAGAGGCACTAACGTGCTTTCATTACGGTACCATTAGTCTGCTGGATCCAGGAAAAGTCCTCTGAGGTAATGACTCACAAGAACTTCAATTTGCTCATCCTCTCCACCTCTGATCCCCCAATGATCACTGGAATATACACCTGTGGTTTTTCCTTCTTGAAATCAACAATCAGCTCCTTGGTGTTGGTGACATTGAGTGCGAAGATATCTGCAAATGCTGGAAATCTGGTCAGGCCTCATCTGTGAAAGAAGAAGTAGAGATAATGTTTCAGGTCAATGACCCTTTATCAGAACAGGATAACTTTATTCCCTTAAAATTAAAATTTTTATGATGTAGACATACAGCACAGTAACAAGCCATTGCAGCCCTTGAGTCTGTGTTGCCCAATTTGCACCCCATTAACCTACACCCCCCGGTACATTTTTAACAATGGGAGGAAACCAGAGCCCCTGGAGAAACCCAAATTTAGTTATACATTTTTCTCTGCCAGTGCCAATTGGCTGTGACTCGGGTAGTAATCTGGAGTCTATTATTTCTGTTCCTTCTAATTTAGACTCTGCTTCAGCTCCCTCAAGGGAAGTCATATCGTAATCCTATGTGGATGACAACAATTGGATCATCCCTCTGCCACCATCCAGTCCCTTTGCTGGAACTAAGCAGAGCTTTCAGCTCTCATGCTTCTTCTGGCCAATGACAAATTTCCAAAGACACCAAGTCTCCAAAAACATTCACTGTGAGAGCTTGCAAGATTTAATATTATCTTTCATGGTTAGATTCGGTGATCAGGATCATCCTGTTTGGGAAGAGCCAACATGAGAATTCCCAGTTAAAAAAAGGCAAAAAAAAAGACAAACCAGCTTTGCCCAAGGACTGAAAATAACAAAATCCTTTGGCTTTTCCAAAATGATTCAAGGACTATTATAAAATTTATTTAAAAAAATAAGAATTTTAAGAATGGGGACATTTGAAAGGCTCCTGGATAGGCACATGGGTGTATATAAAATGGAGAATTATGGGTGTGAGGTAGGGAAGGATTAGATTATTGTGCAGTAGGTTTACATAGGTAGAACATTAGAATATAATTTCTAGTGCAGGGTAAAATGCCCTGAAAACATCTCTTGCGTTGAGTGAGGAACACAGCAGTCTACTGACCACAGCTAAATTACTGACAGCAAATTTGGGAATTCTTTATTTTCACCTGTTTGTATGAGAACTCAAACTTGCTTACGTAGGCTAACGCCAGTAGTTTTGTTGACCTCACGAGAGTTATTAAAAATGAACACTTCTCTCAAATGTGAGGAAATAGTTCAAAATTGTCATTATTTCTATAAATGTTATGAATTACCAGTCACCAAAAAAACCTGACATCAAGCAAATCCCAAATTTGCCATGAAGCAGCTTGCTTGCATTTGCCATTACAGTACAGCTTTAACAAATCCCTTCTAGTAAACTGTCTTCAGTGGGAAATTAACTACCTCCTGAGCCCCTAGGCTGAGCTTTAGTAAGGCCCCCCCGACCTTGCCATTTGACCCACAGCCCCCACCCTTTGTCGAATAGAATAAAGTGAAATTGTTCCATCAAAATGACTTTTGTAACCCCTTGGACATTTTGGCATCTGCAGTTTGGTGACAGCTCTCGCATTTGGTGACGGTCAAGGCATATAATTTATTAGAATTTTCATTGAATATAATAAATATTAAGCCATGATTAAAATTGTTTCTTGGCACTAACAGTTTGGCTACAACAATTTATTCACTTACTATACTTATTATGAAGTGAGGAGCAGTGCTTCGGGTTTTCATGTGGGACCTTGAACTTGGAACTGCGGCTGTCGCTCTGTCACATCAAGCTGACCGACACAGCACTACAGGTGCTGGAAGGTTACCAGCGAAGACTGAGTCAATGGGGCTGGGGACGGGGGGATCTGGGTGGAGGGGGCTGGGGGCAGGTGGAAGCAATTGGGTGGCAGAGGGGGAATGGGAGCGGAGGGTGATCAGGGTTCAGTGACCGGTCACCAGCCCCGGGACAACCTGCCTCCGCTACCCTGAAAAGGCTTGGCGACAGGTCCCTCCCACTGTCTTCCAAAGCTTACTCACCGCCAAGCACTGGCAAGCATCCAGTGTCCATTGTGCCGAGTCTGTCCACTTGACTTGATAGAGCAACAGCTGCTGTCCTGAGTGCAGGGTCACTTATATCATAAGTGAATAAATTGTCATAGCCTAACTGTTAGTGCCAAAATATCCAATGCCAAACTTCATTAAAATCAAAAACTATACTTACAGAAGCTGTCTGCTAACCCTGAATAATTTGAAAGGTCTGTTATTTACAAAAAGGTAAATAAAATCAGTTCTAAAATCACAGTATCGGTACAAAATAACACAGGAGGAGGGAGTCCACAGGTGGATGCTGCGAGACTTGCTGAGTTCATCCATTTCCATATTTTTACTTTGCAAAAATAGAGCTGTCCCCCTCCCCCTCAGGGTGCCCAGCATGCAGGTGTGAGGGAGCATGATTGACAGTTTTCATGGCCAAATCCGATAGGGAGAATGGGAGATGTGGTGGCGATTGGCCTGGAGGCAGGTCCAAGAGAGTGACAGGATTCCAGTCGAGCATTGGTGGAAGACGGGAAGCGGGGATGAGTGGGCGGGTGCTGTGTGTGACGATGCCATTATGGGAGATCACGTGGTTTATTTGCGTTTTGTGTATTTTTAAGGTGGGTGAGATGGAACAGTTTCTGCACCACTTTGCATTGTGGGTAAAAATGCTGACACCTCTCTTGTTGTGCCCCATGTTAAGAATTCTGTTCTGGCAGCACTACACCCCTGTGATGGTTGTGAAGGGCCCCCTTACCTTATGGGCCCCAAGGCTTCAGCCTACTCAGCCTCATGGTTAATCCACCACTGGCTGTCTTTCAATCCTGAGAGCCCAATGGATTGTTGGTATCGAGTAAACAACTCAAAATGCTCTCTGCTCTTCAGGGCTAACAGCAGCAAAAGTCAGGCATATTGTTTGCATGAACAACTATAGACAAAAGTCTCTTGTTTAAATTTACAGATTAAGGCAAATTGCTAAAGGCTACAGAAGTCAGAAGGTGGTACCATTCAGTTGCTCTGTTAATTGGAGCTCCATGTCCAACATATTCTCTTCTAAGAGAACATAATATTATAATTTATATTTAAAGTGAGAGCAGCTGTTCATTGCAGGGTGGGTGAATGACTCTCTGTCTAAAAGTAATGTCCATGTTGTTAGCAACCAGTGAATGTGTTTTTAATGTAGAAACCCACATCTGCATGGTTTGGTACTATTTATAAATCTCTGTCACAGAAAAAGCAAGAGTACTTTTCATATTTTTGTCACTCCCATCCTATGAAGTTTAAGCAAGCAACGGATGAAAGAGGAAAGCAAAAAATTAGGAAATAAACCAAATTACTTAATAGTAATCAAGCTTAATTAAAGCCATTAATTTGCAAGCATTGACTGCCACCATAATTTTATGCAAGACAAAGATATTTGAGATGTATATTGTATAAATTAAACAGTCTATTTTACATTTTAATAACACTGATGAAAAGGAAGTGAAGCTTGCTCTGCAACAGCCCATTAAGTTTTAATTGCACCCCTGCTGCATTGTTCTATTGGCCTTTTATATGTTAGAGATATGACTGGTACACAACAGTAAAATAAATATGTTAATCAATGAGGATCAATGTTATAAACATTAACAATTGTTTATTTGGCAGTGAAGTTCTTTTAAATTTATATCAAATGCACAGGACGATTTTAGAGATGATTGATCCCACGGCAGGAGACATGGATCAAAACCAGCACTCAGATTCATACCAATGGCAGCATGACTTGGAGATGCATGCCACTGGACTAGATTAAGCGGGGAAGCCATTCTCATGGTACTAGTACCGATTTAACATTTGCTTGAAATTATGTGTCCAAATTAAGGGAAGCTGTGCGTCAGGCCTTCTGTCACTTTATAACTCCTGGTGCCTGAAACTGGGCTCCCAGAAGGTAACTCCCAGCTGTCCAGGGAGTCTGCCTTTTGGTAATTTTGTAGGGATGGGAATAATTTGGAAATGCCACTCAGATTTGTAAGTGGGTTTCTGATACTTTTGACTCTGAAGGCATGAAAGTTAGAGGAATGCTATATTTCTCGGTGCAGTACAAGGGTGCCATTAATGGATTTCTCAGAATCAGGTCAACCAAACTTTATAGCTTGCTATGAAGTAGTGAGGTAATCTCTGAATGGCAATTAGTCCCTTCTAAAATAAACCAGCAGCAGCCATGTGCACTTTGGAATAATTTCAAGGCCCATCATGGGGCTGGTTCTAAGGCATGCTGGGATAAATTTGCCAGGGGAGGCCAGGAACTCTCAATGTCCCGGCACTTCCACATGGGCAGAAGATATACCTTTTCCCTCCCAGAAGTATTTCCGAGCATGGAAGAAACTCGACAAACCCAAATTCCACATTTTTCAAAACCTCGTAGCATCTGTTCTTGAGATGCATGGGAATGATTGGAACGTCGCAGGATGTGAAAGGTTTGGAGGCTTAAAGGGCAAGGGGATAAAGCCAGGGAAATGAAACAAACAGGATTGTCTAACAAAGAGAGCATGCGTAGACTCAATGAACCCAAATCCTCCTATTAAGCTAGAAAATTTCTTTAACTTTCGATGATAATACATCAGAAGGGACATATTGATGGCAGCTGGGATGTGTGGATTAATCTCTAGGAACTGCAGTGAGGAAACCATTTTGTGCTCCCAGTCCTGATTTGTTTTGGTTTAATGTGTCCAATTATAGGGAGGCTGGGTGCAGAATGACATTGGTGGCCAAGATTTACAAAAAAAGATATATGAGACATTCAAAAGAATGGTGACTCTATTATTCTCCAGGCTCCTAAATTAAGACCATATAATGTAAAACTACAGATAGCTCCTTTCTTTGATGCTTTGAAAATAAATTTGATGGAGGATTAATGATCCTGAAGAAATGTTTTGGAGTGAATTCTTCTTTGCCAGTTAGTATTTTAAGATTTTAACCTCCGTCACATTCATACTGAAATAAGCTACTGTTAAAGTAAGAGCCACTGAGGAATACCAATCCATTATATTACTATTAATATTTTAACCTAAAATAAACACAAAGATAGGCCCTGGACTTAAAAATGGGCAGATCTGAGTCCTGGCATGCTCCACTGGCTTTTAAGCACTTAGCTGTGTCGAAGCTTGGGATTTCATTTCAAATGATTGTAACTGCTTTAATTATTTAATACAATTCTTCAAACTGTGGGTCAAGGAATTGGATAATTTAGTGCCACATTTTTGCATTTTATTTAATCTAATTTCAAGAAAAAGTAAAAATTAAGTGAAAATTGGCAACTTCATACAAATTACAAAATATGCGATTTTCATACATTTGTCTCCCAACAAGGAGGGTGGTGTCTAATGGCGTGGGGTGAATGCTCAGTTGTCCTTCATGTGCAACTCATATGTACAGAAGACAACTAGTGGAATTGGGTCAAGACAACAACACCATTCTCCCCAGCAATAAGATGAAGGAGATGAACATAGTCTTCAGGAGAGGGGGTAGAGCCCATCCTCCTGACCACCTTAATGGTGCTGAAGTGGAATCAGTAGATAGCTTCAAATTCTTGGGAGTGAACATTTCCGATGACTTAACCATGTTGACATGATAAGTTAAGAAATCTATGGAATTTTTGCATGTACCCTTTGACCCGCAAAAATTGGTGCACCACTGAAAACATATTTTGCTGGATGCATCATAACGTGGTGTGGGAGCTGCTCTACTCAAGATCTGAAGAAATTGCAAACGGTGGTGAATGTAGCTCAGAACACTACACAAACTTGCCTCCTCATTATGGACTTCAGAAATATCTTCTGCTGCCTAGAAAAAGTATCCAACAAACTGAAAGACCCATCAAACCCCAGACACTCTCTGCCTCACAGGAAACAATGATCCCATGGTCAAGATCCTTTGCAACCTCATATGCTTTGATTAATTGAGCTCTCAAAATTCCAGCAGACATAGCCTTTCCCATCCAACATTTCCTCATAAGACACAGATCCTGGTCGAGTAGACCTTTCCTAAACTGCTTCCAATATATTTCTATCATTTCTTAAATAAGGAGGCCAAAAATGTATGCAATAATGTAATTCCAGGAAATGTCTAGCCCATGAAGGAAACTTGAGAACCTTGAGGCCATGTATTATAAACACACAGAAGCTTTGTGTAGGGGGTGAAAGGAAGGTGGTGGAAGGAAGGTGGCACCTCACAAGATACCCTTCTACCCTGTGAGATACCATCCACCTCTTCTGTGAAGAAGTCTGTGGTTTTCACCTTAGCCTCATAGTTATACATCAGCCATCTCAGAACATGAACAATTAAACTGGAAACAAATTATTCTTGATCCCATGGAACTGCCTGATAAGAGGAAGATATAACTGAAGAAGAACCTCCACACATTTTGTATTTTACCCCTCTAACAATAAATGATAACTTTCTATTAGCTCTACTAATTACTTGCTGTACTGTGGAGTGGCCATTTACCAATCATGCACAAGTCCACCCAAATCTGCCTGTATTTCAGAACTTGGCAATCTCTTTGTTGTTTTTTTCTGCCAAAATATTTTCATACATGAAACTCTAGTTTCCAGATCTTTGCTTACTCACTTAACCTTTGTGATGGCCTTTATGCTTTACAATTTACTTTCCTATTTCCCTTATTTATTTACTGGCAAAGAGTCATCGACGTTAAAACATGAACACTGGCACTCTTTCCATTGATTTCCTCCTGACCTGGTGAGTGTTTCCAGCATTGTTCTGTTTTTATTTCAGATTTGTAACATCTGCAGCTTTGAGTTTGATTTATTTCCTGCTTACCTTTGTGTTATCAGCAAATTATTCAATCGTTCCTTCAGTGTCTTCATCCAATCCGTTTATACCAATGATATGAAACAAAGAATAATGTTTGTTAAAATGTCTCGATTTACTAAGATGTGGTTGGAAAGCAACCAAGGATGGGAATTAAATGTTCAGAATACATTAATTTAAAAAAAAATAAATTTAAATTAATTTAAAAATTTTTAAAAATTTAGACAGGCCATTTCAGCCCACGAGTCCATGCTGCCTAATTTACACCCAATTGACCTTCACCCCCGGTACATTTTGAACGGTGAGAGGGAACCAGAGCCCTTGGGGAAAAAAACAACGTTGACACGGGGAGAATGTACAAACACCTTACAGACAGCATGGGATTCGAACCCTCATCCAATCCCAATCACTGGTGCTGTAAAGGCATTGCGCTATCTTTGACAAATATATTAAAGTGCTTTAAGTTTGTATTTAGCGGAAAAAGTGGTAAACCAGTGGATATCGACTATTTGGACTCAAGGTGTCCCTCCGTAAACAAGAGCACATGGGAGTGGGGTGATGGGGAATGTAATATGCTGATATTGATTGAGGATTGATTAATTAGCAGAAGATAGAAGGTAGGAATAAATAGGCCATTTTTTAGATTGGAAGATATAAATTGGAGTTGCCATTGTTGGGGCTCAATCAGTTCACTGCCTTTATTAATAATTTGAAAGAAGAATGGAACAAAACATATAATGCCCATGGTGCAAAACTCGTGGTAGTGAGTTGTGAAGAAAATGCTTACATTTCTTGTTCCATTTTGGACATTGGCTGGTGACCACAATATCCAGACTGTATTGACCAGTCACTTAACTCCTTAAACTTGGTAAAAGGGGTCTTGGATAAGTGGCACCAATATAGATATTTATGAGAAGGGATGTGGAGCACTTGAAGCGTGAACTCACTAAACTCAAGGCAAACCTGTTGATAGTGAGGATTTTCTTACTAGCACCTGTAGAAGCTGGAATACCTTCCTTTTTTTCACAACTGTGACAGAAAGAAATGGTGGTGCAGCCGCTATTGTGGACCTGGGAGAATGGGAGTGGGGTCCTAATGCCTATTTGTGATGCCAATGGCTATGTACAGGCCTAAAACAGCCTGTCAAAGGAGCTGGCACAGTTTTTAAAAAATTTCTGCAACCATAGAGGTCTATGTCTCAAATAGTGGCGCCTACATTGGGCAGCAGTCCATGAGGGTTGCAGGCTCTGGTGGAGCAGCAGATCATAACAGGTCACCAGAAAAGAGAGCAACCTCCACCCCGATGGGAAGGGGAAGCATGGAAGATGGGCCCACAGGGAAGGTGACCATAGAAGCGGATCAGCAAGGGCACAGAGGTTGAAGTACCCACACAGACTGTGGGCGGTTTGTGACTTGCAGTCGTAGGACCCATGCAGGCTATGGGCTGTGGGCTGCTGGAGATGGGCTCATGGGAACCAGGTATCAGAACCAGGATTTGAGAGGCTGTTAAGGGCAAGAAGGATGCCCAAAGAGCCTCGGGCACTGATCGTATTAGAGGTTTGGACCTAGAGCTCGGGCTGTCATTGGTCGGAACAGGAGTCTGTACGCCTGCGAGGATTCGGGAGAGCTGGAGGCAAATTCACAGACACTCAGTGACTCTGAAGGAACCCTCTTTTCCTTCTCTTCTCCTAATGGTTAGGGGCATCAGGCAATGCTCATGCTGACTTTGTTTGCCTTATGGAAGACAAAAGTTGAAGCATATCACTTATATTTTTATATATTATAGGTACACAATCCTTTATCTGGACATTTAAAATCTGGAAAGCTCCAAAATCTGGCAAGTGGGGAGAGAGACAGCAGCATGACTCAGGCAGGAGAGTAGGAGAGACTGGCAACACGAGTTGGGTGGGTGAGGGTGGGAGACCGGCAGTGCGAGTCGGACAGGCGAGGGGGGAGACCAGCAGCGTGAGTCAGGCAAGTGGAGGGGGGGTGGAGATGGCAGAGCGGCTGGGTAGGAAGAGATTTGCACTAAGTTCTTTACTAGTCATCAGCCACTGGTGGGTGACCCACACCCAATTTTTGTTTAGGGGATTACTACCTTTTGGTAGTTTTTTTTTGGGGGGGAGAGATTTTTTTTTCTTTTCTTTATTATTCTTTTTATTTTTATTTTTTTAAACTTTTTTTAGTTTTTCATTTGTGATTTTATTTTATTGGAGGGCCTATATACGTTGATTTGAGTTTTTATATAAAGACAGCTCCCCACCATAACGACCAGCCCCCCCCCCCCCCACATCTCCATCAGGCACACAAAACTCAAAACGGTCAACCAGTTTACCTATCTCGGCTGCACCATTTCATCAGATGCAAGGATCGACAACGAGATAGACAACAGACTCGCCAAGGCAAATAGCACCTTTGGAAGACTACACAAAAGAGTCTGGAAAAACAACCAACTGAAAAACCTCACAAAGATTAGCGTATACAGAGCCGTTGTCATACCCACACTCCTGTTCGGCTCCGAATCATGGGTCCTCTACCGGCATCACCTACGGCTCCTAGAACGCTTCCACCAGCGTTGTCTCCACTCCATCCTCAACATCCATTGGAGCGACTTCATCCCTAACATCGAAGTACTCGAGATGCAGAGGCCGACAGCATCGAACCCACGCTGTTGAAGATCCGACTGTGCTGGGTGGGTCACGTCTCCAGAATGGAGGACCATATCGCCTTCCCAAGATCGTGTTATATGGCGAGCTCTCCACTGGCCACTGTGACAGAGGTGCACCAAAGAAGAGGTACAAGGACTGCCTAAAGAAATCTCTTGGTGCCTGCCCCATTGACCACTGCCAGTGGGCTGATATCGCCTCAAACTGTGCATCTTGATGCCTCACAGTTCGGCGGGCAGCAACCTCCTTGGAAGAAGACCGCAGAGCCCACCTCACTGACAAAAGAAAAAGGAGGAAAAACCCAACACCCAACCCCAACCAACCAATTTTCCCTTGCAACCGCTGCAACTGTGTCTGCCTGTCCCGCATCGGACTTGTCAGCCACAAACGAGCCTGCAGCTGACGTGGACATTACCCCTCCATAAATCTTCATTCGCGAAGCCAAGCCAAAGAAAGAAAGATATGTCAAAGCTGAGGTTTGCTACTTTTAATGTTCGAGGATTAAATAGTACGATTAAATGTAAATGAAAATTGATATTGCCTTTTTACAAGAAACACATTTGAATGTGAAGGAAAGCATGAAATTAAAAAGGGATTGGGTTGGGCATGTATATTCTTCATTTAATTCTAGAGCTAAAGGTGTAGCAATTTTGATACATAAAAATTTATCTTCTGAACTACAATCAATGAAGGAAAAGACAGGATGTATTCTTAAATTGAATTGTAAGATTTTTAGTGAATTTTGAACTTTACTTAATATTTATGCACCAAATGCAGATGATGAGGTATTTATTTCGGATGCATTTTTATGTTTGGGTCAAGCTAATGATAATATTTTAGTTGGTGGTGATTTTAATTGTGTTTTGGAACCTTTATTAGATAAATCTCCAAAGAAAGTTAAAAAATCTAAAATGGCAATCCAGGTCCAAGGGTTGATGAAAGATCTTAATTTAGTAGATATTTGGAGACGTCTTAATCCGACAGAGAAAGATTTTTCCTTTTATTCATCTAGACATGAATCATTTTCAAGGATTGACTTCTTTTTAGTATCGGCACATTTACAAGGGAAAATACAACAAGCGGAATATAAAAGTAGGGTGATTTCAGATCATTCTCTGTTATATTTTACATATGAAACTTCTGAGAAATTTCAAATAGCTTATCGTTGGAAATTTAATACAATGTTGTTAAAAAATATGGAATTTATTGATTTTCTGAAAAAACAAATTAATTTTTTTTTTGAAAGAAAATTCTAATTCTGTTCAAAGTAAGTTTGTATTATGGGATGCTATGAAACCCTATTTGAGAGGACAAATAATTAGTTATACTTCTAAAATAAAAAATAATCGATTAAATTAGAGTCTTGAATTAGAGAAACAGATCGATGAGTTAGAGAAGGAATTTCAGAAAGATACTACAGAAGATCAGAAAATAGAATTATCTAGGCTGAAATTGAAATGTAATACTTTGCAATCTTATCAATTTGAATGTGTGATTAATAGGACTAAACAACAGTATTACGAATGGGGAGAAAAAGCACATAAGGTATTGGCGTGGCAATTAAAGAAAGAACAGATAATGAGGACTATTAATGCTGTTAGACAGAATTCTCATTACTTATAAACCTCGTGAGATTAATGGTGAATTTTATTCATTTTATATACATCTGAAGGAAAACAGGAAACTGGATCGATTGATTTAAAAAAAAATCGCAGTTGAATTTACCAATATTAGAGGATGGAGATATACAGGAGTTAGAAGAACTATTTACTGATTCGGAAATTAAAATGGCTATTCTGGAAATGCCGAATAGTAAATCGCCTGGTGATCATGAATTTTTGGTTGAATTTTATAAAATTTTTTATGATGATTTATTTACAGTGTTTGGGGATGTATTACGTCAAGTTGGAGAACATTATGATTTACCTGAGTCTTGTTCTAGTGCTTTAATTACAGTAATTCCTAAAAAAGTTAGAGATCCTTTGAAGGTATCTTCATATAGGCCAATTTCATTGTTAAATGTAGATTATAAAATAATAGCTAAAATATTAGCGAATAGACTGGCTAAATTTTTACCAAAGTTGATTCATATTGATCAAACAGGTTTTATAAAGAATAGATATGCTTCAGATAACATTTTGTGAGTGATTAGTTTGATTTATAGATTTTGACAATCTTTTGATCATCCAATGTGATATCCCTAGATACAGAAAAAGCATTTGATAGAGTTGAATGGAATTTTTTGTTTAAAGTTTTGGAGAAATTTAAGTTTGGTGTTTTTTTTATTGGTTGGATTAGGGCTCTATATAGTAAACTGGTAGCTAGAGTATTGACGAATGGTTTGATTTCAGAATCTTTTAAGTTAACTCGATCAACTCATCAAGGTTGTCCTTTATCACCAGCTTTGTTTGCGTTAGTGATTGAATCTTTAGCACAGTTGATAAGACAAAATACACAGATACAAGGTATGCAAGTTTTAGATGAGGAGTATAAAATTAATTTATTTGCTGATGACATATTGGTGTATTTAATAAACCCAGCTCAGTCACTTTTGCATTTGAAGGAATGGTTAATACAATGTGGATGTCTTTCTGGATATAAAGTTAATTGGGAAAAAAGTGAAATATTACCGGTAAGTGAAGGAGCTTATTCAGTTTATAAGAATATTATTAATTTGAAGTGGACTGATCAAATTAAATATCTGGGTATAATTTTGTATGTTAATTATCAATCTTTATATAAATTAAATTATGTTCTGTTAATGAAAAAAATTAAAACTGATTTGATTAAATGGAAAGATTTACCTATTAATTTAATGGGAAGGATAAATACAATTAAGATGAATATCTTTCCGCATATACAATATTTGTTTCAATCTATTCTATATTTATTTGATAATTTTTTTTTGAAAAATATATAAATTTTTGTTTAGTTGGAATATGAATTTGTTACAACAATATAATGTGCCTATACTAAAACATTTAATGAAGTTATGGATAAAGAAAAATAAAATGATAGGTTCTAGGGGTAAATTATTGGCTTTGACTCCATTGTATAATAATCAACTTATTTCTTTTTCAATACATAATCAAAGTTTATTGCATTGGAGATATAAAGGTGTGAAAAATTTGGGAGATTGTTTTAAAGAGG
Source organism: Narcine bancroftii (assembly GCF_036971445.1). Lineage (NCBI taxonomy): Eukaryota > Metazoa > Chordata > Chondrichthyes > Torpediniformes > Narcinidae > Narcine > Narcine bancroftii. Next base: position 9,181,899 of record NC_091478.1, read on the forward strand.
GTAAGTTTTTTTAATCAGATGAGGGAAGATTTTGGTATTGATAAGAATTCTTTATTTCTTTATTATCAAATTCGATTTTTGGTAAAATGTATGTTTGGTAGAGAGATGATTTTACCTAAAATGACTAAATTTGAGACTTTTCTTATGAAGGTACCAGTAATATTTATATATCAAATATTACAGGATGGTATGGATAAAAAAGGTTGGGATAGATCTAAAATTAAATGGGAAGCGGATATTGGTTTTATTTTTTCTGAAGAGGATTGGTTAGATATCTGTTATGATAGTATAACTAGATTGATAAATGCACGTTATGCAATGATTAATTACAATTTTTTACATCAATTATATTTGACACCTGAAAAATTAAAAAATTATGGTTTTAATGAATCAAATTTGTGTTTTAGATGTGGTGATACAGTTGGAACTTTTTTTCATGCTGTTTGGTCATGTATACATATACAATCTTTTTGGAAGAAAATTCAATCATTTTTAGAATATCTGTATAAGATTAAAATAGTTTTAGATCCAACAGTATTTTTATTGGGTAGTTTGCAACCTCTGAAAGGCTTCAGCTTGCTTTTGTATATTTAGCTTTATCTGTAGCGAAAAAATGTATTGCTAGTACGTGGAAAGATACAAATATGATTGATATTAATAGATGGCATAATGAGATCAAATATTGTTCAATAGTGGAAAAAATTATGTATGTTTCGCATGATAATTATATATTTTTTATTAATAAGTGGCTGTTATATTTGGAATGTTTACAATTCAATTTACATTGATTAGATTTTAATATGTATATTTAACTTTTTTTAATATCTTTTTTTCTTCTTTTTTTATGGCTGAAGGGGGGGGTTTATCTCTTTCTTTTCTTTTTTTTTAATATATATAAAAATGTTCATGTTTAATTGCTGTATATGTCATATATTATTTGTTTTTTGAATGAATAAATACAGTTTAAAAAAAAAAGAGATGACAGAGCGACTGAAAGGGGGTGGGGGTGGATTTGGCAGCACAATTCGGGTGGGCTTAAATCTGGCTTTCCGAAATACGGAAAAATCTGGAATTCAGAACACATTGTTCCCCAAGAGTTCCGGATAAAGGATTGTGTACCTGTATTACATGACAATAAAATGAACCTTGAACCTTATTTTGTACCTCAGACCTGCAGAAAACAATGGATTAGTAACCGTGTGGAATAATTTTTACCTCTTTATTGGATATGATGTGAACCATTAGAACCATGGGTTATTGTGATCATTAATTGATGAAGCTATCCCCAAGTAGGACAATCATGTGTAAACTTCAGGGCATTAGGACTCAAACTGATGACCCTAGAAGTACAGAGACATCAGTCAGGTGGAAAAATCACAATCTGCAAATTCCATTCCAAGCTGAACTTGGGCAAATTTTCCAATGTATTGCGCTTCCTTCATAGCAGCAGCTTTCTATACATGAAAACACAGTGGGTGGACCAGACTGACTATCTGTTCAGAAAAATGACTCATCTGTAGCAACTCAAGGGTAATGAGGGATGTTGGCCTTGCAAGTGACTCCACACATTTCATGAATGAATAAATAAAATTGACAGGGTTCTCAATATTACTGAAATGTCATTGCTCACTATGATTTAAAACCTGTAATGAATAGAGTTAGCATTTATTTGGACTAAAATTGTTCCAGTGACAGCAGGCAATATTACAATGGTAATTAATGGGAGCGATTATTCAGTCCAGAATTTCTGTTTCCGTAACCTTCTTAACAAAATTAAATGGCTGAATTAATGTCAACTAGAAATATAGCATTGTCCTTTAATTTTGTAAAGGATTATAATTTTAGTTTAAATAGGTTGTACAAATTGAAACTCTCGAGTTTGGCACCCCTGGGACATAACTGGTGCTGGCCCACAGAAATTGATCCCATTCATCTTCCACTAGAACTGTTCTTTTTTAGGTATAGACATTCGCCAGGTTGCGTAAGAAGTCCACGAACTGTCTTGCTCAGTGTCCATAAATCGGAAGTGACGTCAGCTAAGTTTGCAGAAATATTAGAGGAATTAAAAAAAACTCTAATACAGGCGCATGGATGAAATAAAAATCCGACGGGAGGGGGGCCCAGCTGAGGAGCGCAACCAGTTGAGGGATGCCCGACACCAGGGATCTCAGCTGGAAGAAGAGGAAAGCGACAGGAAAGGGAGTGATAGGAAAGAAGAACAGCAACAAGAGGCCCAACAGATGACTAGCACAGAAGAAGAGGACCAACAGCAAGAAGCCAAGCAAGAAGAAGCCCAGCAAAGTGAAGCAAGCAACTCAACAAGAAGTCAGAAGAGACACAAATACAAGGAAGAGAAGTAGAAGACACAAACACAGGTGCAGACACAGAAGAAGAGGAAGAAGGACCAGGGCATCAGAAGACAGGAAGATCATACACTGTCTAAGAAAGAGAAGCAGAGGAGATGACCCACGGGGATGGCAATCACGGCAGCGGACCAGTGAGGGACCACTGCAACTGAGGGACTAGTGCTTGCGGCAGGCTGCTGGCAACTCAAGGCGAGGAATCCATGGAATCTTGGTTGTTAGGAGACATGCCAGGCTGTGAACTGCTGGAGACTGGCTCGATCTGGTACCAGGTATTGGAACCGGGATGCAAGGAGGTGACGAGGGTGCTGAAGGGATCCTGACCATGTCAGAGGTTTGGATCTGGAACTTGGGTTGCCAATGGTTTGGACTGGACTCTGTGTGGCTGTGGGGGATGCAGAATCTACAGACACTCAGTGATTCTGGGGAGACGCTTCTCTTTCTTTAACTATAAGAGGTGTTTAGGCAATTCCTGCTGGTGGTGAATCTGTCTGCCTTGCAGCAGGCAAAAAGAAATGTCATATAATATGACACTGTTTTATTAATATGATGATAAATTGAATCTTGAATGAAAATGCCCACCTGAACCAAATGTAAATGTTCCCCCTTACTTTTTTGGTTGTGCTAAATTCTTAAGACAATTTTTGGGATTTGATTTTACATAAAGGCTCTGTCAGGCTATGCCCTGTTAATGCATTAAATTGCAAGTTGCATGCATTCCTCAGACATCTTTTTCCATTTTACTTTGTTGAAATCACTATTGGCTTATTCATGCTCCATCAGGGAAGATAACACCTTGATACTAAACTGTTGATCTTTTTCAAAACTCTTGTGTAATTAAGCTCTTTACCCTGCGGTAAAATAAATTCTTTTATTTGCCTTATTACATAAGGACGATTCAAATTCATTATAAATAATGTTCAAAGGCTGATATTATTACAAGCAAAAATTGCCTTAATTCCTCTCTTTTTATTACCCTTTATTACTCATCTAGAAAAGGAGAAATGACACACATTCTGAATCTGTTAATTAATTCTACTTTAAATACATGACTTTTCTTTCAATTTGCTTCACACCAAAATTAATGATGACACGATTATCAGCCACTTAATGGCTTCCTAATTTCTAAATTAGGCAGGATATTCATTTAAAAGTAATGGCCTTTGAAATCCATGGGCCAAGGATTCTTATGATGGAATTTTTAAGTTCCAGGCAGGTTGCCTGTATAATTTGCTGATGGCTGACACCCATCTTACTTGGGCCAAGTGCCATTTGGGAGTGTTGGAAAATCTGTTCAATGGTGGTTGCTGTAGGGTTGGGAGGTGGGGGGGGGGGGGGGCAGGGGAGGGGTTCTACTGAGTTACTTTTTTTAAAAATCACTTTGGGAGGTCAGGGTTTAGTTCTAGTCTCTTGATGACCCACAGTGAAGCATGTCTAGAATGATGTCTACTGACCTTATGGAACTTCAGGCTGTAGAGGCAGTAGGAGCTCTGGGGGCTGAATCCATGGACGTGCAATGTCGCTCGAGGGTCTCTCTTTTGCTTCTCTTTCTTGTATTGTTAGGGATGTTGGGCAATGGTCATGGCGACTCTTTGTGACACATGACACATTTTGTGACACATGTTCACGATAAACCTGATTCTAATTCTGAGATGATAAATAATTAACACAATTCATCAAATAAGCAGATTTATCAACAATATCCCAAAATTTTCTGTTAATGAATAGATGAATACACATTTCCAACTCTGGTTCCTGTTGTTGACACATTTTTTGTTAATATTTTTCTTTTTTTCCGGTGGGGACTTATACTCTACTTCCAGCATCATCACACATATATTTGCTTCACACATTGGATGATTGCATCTGGCATCCTAGAGAATGTCACAGCTCTTTCAGTGGAATTAGGCAGCATGACCCCTGCCACTTGGACTTGAGCTCCCGTTGACTCATGAATTTCTTTGATTTTGGGCCTCCTTTTCCATTCAGAGATCTGCAATGGCTGGCTGGTACAACGAGTCGCAAGGTGACGGGAGGTTTACTGGTGGCTGTACTGTTGGTCATTGAATTGTCAATGTCCTCCTCAAACTTGAATGTAATCATTGCAAATGCCTTGAATATGGCATCAGTTGTGCCTGTGATGGTTACAATTCTCTCAGGACAATTTCCTTCAGAGATATTAATGCATGCACCACTCTCTTCATGCATCTTTTTCACAGTTTCACCTTTCTTTCCAATGATGCTTCCAACTTTCTTTCCATGCATGAGCAATCAGATGGTAAGGTTAACATTCAGTCCACTCTCAGTCATCTTTGGGTCCACTGTAGTGCAGTTTTGGAGTTTCTGGATTTCTTGGGTATAATTCAATCAGGTGATGATACAGCTTATTGTTATTGAGGTGGTGATCAACAATTTCTGGCAGTATTAAAGAATCAACAGTTCCGGGAGTGCAAGGCATGAGCCCCGAAGGAACGAGGACAGAGAGTGGGGTGCCTGTAAGCTTGGTGGCCTCCCCAAGGAGTTGGCAGAAGGGGGGGGGGGGGGGGGAGAGGGTAAAATGAAAGAGCAGATCAGTGGGAACAATAGTCCGAGTCCCTTCGGCAACATGAAGGTGTTCTACTTAAGTGCAAATTTATAAAAATCTAACCTTGTGTTGGAGGTTCAAAAATCAGTAAGGTTCATTTTTGCATGAGTCAGTCCGGATAAGAAGAGATCCTTGAGGGATGTGATGGTCAGCAAATTGAATGAAATTCATTCATTGATGGCAAATAAAGAGTTGTGAGAGTTCGGTGTGAGAGCTGCTTCTTTCTAAGAGTTCCTGTTTCAGAAATCAGCCTGAGAGTGCTATTAAATCATTTATTTATTTGCAGGCTGGGTAAACTCTGTGGACAGTGAGCAATGTTTCTTCAGCTGTCTCCACACATTTGTCACTGCAGAAGCTTTGGTGTTCTATCATGCATTTATAATTACAGTGGTTGTATTTGAACAGATTCCTCTTCGGACATGGATTAATGGGTGTTGTCCTTGCCAGTGTTCCTTGGATGGTCTTGTTTGGAAAGCCTATTACTTGCCTGTGCTACACTTCCTTGTTAAGTGTCAGTCTTACAACAATGTTCCAAGGTGGTGGAGCAGAGAAATGGAAATGATGCCAAAATAGTTAGATTAGGAGAATGGGTATAGAATTGGCAAATAATATACAATGTTTGAAAGTGTATGGTCATGTACTTTGGTAGAAAGAATAAGACTAGACTATTTTTTGGATGAGGAAAAATTCAAAATTTAAAGGTGCAATGGGACTTGGGAATCCTCATTTAGGATACACCAAAGGTTAACCTTCAGTTAACCTTTTTGGTGAAGAAGGCGAATACAATGTTGGCATTCATATCTAGAGGAGTAGGATATAAGAGTAGGGATGTGATGTTGAGGCTTTGTCAGACACTGGTGAGGCCTTGCTTGGAGTGCAGGATACGATTTTGGGTTTCTTATTTAAGAAAGGATGTGCAGGCATGGGAGAGGGTTCAGAGAAGATTCCCAAGAATGATTTTTGGAATGAACAGAATAGCATATGAGGAATGTTTGTCAGCTTTTGGACTATACTCCTTGGAATTCAGAAGAAAGAGGGAAGACCTCCTAAAAGCTCATCAAACATTGAAAGGCCTGGACAGAGTAGATGTGGCAAAGTTGTTTCCCAAGGTTGGGGAGTCTAGAACATGAGGGTGTGACTTCAGGATTGAAGGATGTTCATTTAAGAAAAAAATTAGATTAGGAGGAATTTCTTTAGCCAGAGAGTGGTGAACCTCTTGAATTTGTGATTGGGTCCAGGTGATAAGGCAAACTGTACCTGTGAACTCAATGTATAGTGGGAATCTTATGCCTCAGTCTTTCTAACTGGTCCCAAGTTGCATTTAGAAACTCACTCCATCATTTTAGGCAGCCATTCCCCACCTTTTTTGGGCTATGACCCCCTTGGGACTATGCTCTAAGTTTATCATTGACTGTTTTACAGGGAAGTTTAGTTGATTTCTTCTGTTCCTCTCTCCCACCAACTAGATATAAATATTTTATGATTTCAGTACGTGACCCCATTTAAGTGTGCTGTGGCCCCCAGTTTTTTTTGGGTAGTGGAGGGGTTGGTGCTATAGTCTTCATTGAGAATGGCTGATTCTAGTATCAATTTATTGTTGCCCTAATAAAGATTTGAATGATTCACCTTCCTCTGAAATACTGGTTATCAAGATCCCATTGAGTATGGCAAACCGCTCCTCAATTGAATTCCCAATAAGACTCTAAAAATACTGAGCTAATTCAACCCTTGTTCTAAAAATCGATTTTCCTTTCCAGTCTAACTTCTAGTAGAAGTTTTAGGAATATAGCTGGGTTACTGATATATGATCTCCTTTCCCCTCCTATTAAGCTCTTTTTATTTAATTTTGGAATATGGGAATTTAGAAGAGGACAGTGAAGGCCTTTTGTATTGTTAAGGAGGAAGTTCTAGGACTCTCAAATCCATAAACTATACCTCCAAGAAGAATAAGGGCAACAGGCACACGAGTCCAATTCCTCACATAGTCTTGTACTATCCTGACCAACCAATATATTGCTGATTCTTCAAAGCATTGAGGTTTCAGGATGTGGATCCAGCACTGTTGATAATGCAGATATTTCCTTACCATTTCCCCATTTCAGTGATATTTCAGACGATGTTTTCAGTTAGCTCCACTCTGTAAATATAGTCCTGAGCCACCGCAATGTATAATTCTTACACTTAAGCTGCTGCTTGTGTGAAGGAGCAGCTTTAAAATCATCAGTGGTCTAATTTGAACTTGCATCAGGTCCAGAGTTGAAAGAATAGTGAGGTCTTTGCACCAACTTGATGGTAATAGCCTTTCTATTGACACTTGCCTCTTACGATGTTTCACAAATAATCCAATTTTTAAAAACCAAAATAGACTTTATTCACATGGCGAGCTCTCCACTGGCCACCGTGACAGAGGTGCACCAAAGAAGAGGTACAAGGACTGCCTAAAGAAATCTCTTGGTGCCTGCCACATTGACCACCGCCAGTGGTCTGATCTCGCCTCCAACCGTGCATCTTGGTGCCTCACAGTTCGGCGGGCAGCAACCTCCTTTGAAGAAGGCTGCAGAGCCCACCTCACTGACAAAAGACAAAGGAGGAAAAACCCAACACCCAACCCCAACCCACCAATTTTCCCCTGCAACCGCTGCAACCGTGTCTGCCTGTCCCGCATTGGACTTGTCAGCCACAAACGAGCCTGCAGCTGACGTGGACATTTACCCCCTCCATAAATCTTCGTCCGTAAAGCCAAGCCAAAGAGAAAGAACATTGTTACCACCACTGTGACATCTTGTCATTACTTCCCCCTCTGTTGTTTGAAGGCATTCCCCTTGGTCTCAGCCACTCAATGCCCTATAATGGAAGGATTCTAGACTGTGGTCCTCCCCACAGCACTCGCGCGTTGGCTGCACCAAGCCTCAGCATCTACTCCTGCAGGCTGGAATGTGCCAGCTGGCAACATTCCCACATGACATTTCCATTTGCTGAAAGATCAACAGGCCAAATTGCTGATCTTCCAGCAGTTCTGGATAATTGACTCTTGTGTGTGTCTCAGGGAACAGCCCTTAAATCAGAGAATCCTCTGTCACACTGCTACGGAGATGAACCGTGACAAGGACCCTTGCATTCTTCTCTACACAAACTTGGTGAATCTGCTCTGAATAAATCATCTAAGAGGCAAGATTTATTTGGAGCCATTTGTAAGCTCAGGGTTGGGGATCAGAAACCATTTTACAATCAATAAATTACTGGTGATGAGTGCTCATGGTTGAAATGCTACAATCATCTAGGCCTGTGGTTCTCAACCTTTTTCTTTTCCACTTACACATCACCTTAAGCAATCCCTTACTAACTACAGAGCACCTATGGTATAGGTTAGGGATTACTTAAGGTGGTATATGAGTGGGAAAAAAAGGCAGTGAACCACTGATTTAGGCTCTTGGCTTCTTCAAAATGTGGAAAAAAATTAGTTTACCAACTAATTATGCACAAAGTTATGGGTCAAGTCAACTGGTCTTCCCATTGGAACGTAATAATTTTTGCCAAGTGTTCTCAGGCTTCATATATTGTTCTGCTTCCAAGTGCTTCCATTTCAGTGGACAATCCCCTTTCCTTCCTCTGCTGGTGTTGACAGAACTTAATTTTTGCATCTGGACTGGTGTGCTCCGTTCTTTCTTCACTCTCAACATATTCATTTGAATTTCATCATTTTAGTGGCTTTATTGCCAACTTGTCAGTTCTAATTTCTTCAAAATTCTGTTTTTCTTTCCATCATATTTGCTACTTTCCTTCAAGCAGTTGGCATAATGTACACCTTGTATGTATTTCTTTCTCTCCAAGAGATACTTTTCTTTCCAGTTTTTATAAATTCATCATTGTAGCCAGAGCTCATTGTAGTGAGACAATATTTGGAGACTGTTCAAATTTGCTACAAGCTGAAACCTTCAGCCTTGGACGTGTTTTGAATAAGAAAACTTGCCGTAAAAATACCAATTACTCATAAGTTTAATTGTCACAAAATACTGTGTACGGTGAGAATGGCCCAGTTGCAGAAGGGGGTTCAGAGGCCTAGATCCTGAAAGTTAGGAATGAGTTTTATAGGGGCTATTGTATTGAAGGCAGAGCTTTAGTCTATGAACAATAATCTAACATAGATGCCTTTGAAGTCCTAGTGTTCCTAAGGGTGAGTGGAGAGCTATGGAGAGGGCATCTGTTTGGCTGCCAGGCAAGTTCAAGTGGATCAAGGCTGGCTGATAGGCTGGAGATGGCATGAGCCACGACCAGCCTCCCAAAGCACTTTATGTTGGTGGATGTCAAAGCCACGAATAGTTTGCAGTTGAGGCCATTATTAAGTGTTTCTTTGACACTGATATGATGGTGGCCTTCTTGAAGCAAGTAGGGACTTTGATATGTTATGGGGAGGGAATAACGATATCTATAAATATTTCTGCCAGTTGACGTGAGCAGGCTCTCAAGATATGACCCAGGACTACAACTGGAACAGTCTCTTTCCACGGGTTCACCTGCTGGAAGAATGTTCTGACCTCAACGGGTTGTGACTGTGGATGCGACAGTATTTGTGTTTGATGATGTGGATGTCACCTCCCTGTTCAAAATGAGCTTTGGGGAGAATCATGTCATTCCAGCAAAGTGAAGAATACCCACTGCAGTTTTGCGGTTGTAGAGGATCATTATGAGAATACCAAAGCTAATATTAATATTGAACTTCTTCATTCGTTACACATTGTGTGCATCATCAGTTTTGCATATGTTTTAATTCTCTGTCTCTGGTTGACATCTACCCATTGCAACATTAGTCCAGGCATTTTCAGTGCAATTCACTTAAATGAGAAAGTGAATTATTTTTAACAACTGAAATTGTGCAATCATTTTGTTCTGTGAAACAGGAAGGCAAACCTGCTCCAAGTCTCGAAGTCACCAAGTTTCTTGCTGAAGTATGAAAGTTTTCCAACCTCACAGTGTCTACCAGTCTGATCTCTGATCATTATGTGCAACAGATTGGTTCTGTGTATGTATATTATATATATAGGTGTCTGTAGAAGTCATTCCCTGAATAGTCCACTATACTGATCTTGTGTGGCTTGGGACCATCTGGAACATGGGAATTAATGCATGGGTGCAATTGTAGGGGTGGGTGTTATGAGAGAGATGTGGTCAAATACAGTGAAAACCTGCAGCCCTGACCCACTTCTCCATTGCATCCTTTTGTATGGTTACCGTGGCAGATATGTTGTGTGCACTCTATATCGCTGACATTCTTTCCTTGTGGGGGAAAATAAAGGATCTGTAATCTTAGCACATTACTCCATTTAAGATGAAATGGAAATCCATATAGTCCTCCAAAAGAGGTAAAATCCAATATCCAGGCAAGTACATTAATAAGACAGAACAAAAATACAGCAGCCTTTACAACGTATTCTTTTGCTCAACTCCAAAGGAAAAGTGCTCTGCCGATCAAAACCTTGTGCAAAGCAATTTTTGACCTTTCAGTTTCCATTCAGAGATTTGACTCTAGTCTTTTATGCTTGATATCTGTCCCCACCAACAGTATTTTCTCAGTTTTCTTCATCCCATCTTGCTTGACTCACTGGGCTGAAGAATAACCATTTCCATTTATTCACTGATTTCCATGATATCCTTTAAACCAGACATCAAAATGCATTTCTGAAGTAGGGATGAGGCTTAAATCTTCGCCTTTCTTTTGTTTTCCACAGATGCTGCAACACCACCAGACATGGTGGAGAGTCCAGCCCGTCGGATGCGGGAGGGTCCAGTCCATTGGATGAGGAAGGGTCCAGTCTGTCGGAGGCAGATGCAGGAGGGTCCAGTCTGTCAGATGCGGGTGAGTCCAGTCTGTCAGACGCGGGAGAGAGTCCGGAGACCCCAGAGACTGCAGATTTTGTGTTTACCTTTATTCCCTTAAATCATTCTATTTAAAGGGCCAACATTCAAATCTTCATTCTTTGTCCTCACAGAAATCAGCAATGCCCCATGATAGCGCGCTTAAAAAAATAGCAGAGTCAAGGGATATGGGGAGAAAGCAGGAACAGGGTACTGATTGTGGTTGACCAGCCATGATCGCAATGAATGGGGGTGCTGGCTTGAAGGGCTGAATGGCATTCACCTACACCTATTGTCTATCGTCTATTGTCTTTTGATATGAACTGTAGACTTGTGTGCTTGCAGTACTTCACCTCACAACTGAGTTTCTCCAGCATCTGTAGTCTTCTTGATGCTTTATCCTACATCTTAAAGCACCCCCTTAACCCTAGCCCTTCTCTCTTATTTTGCTGCTACCTTCAGGCAGAAAGTACAGAAGCCTAAAGTCCAACATCTCTTGGTTCAAGAGCAGTTTTCATCTAACAGCAATTTTCACAAAAACAGACATTTGTGTCTTCGCAGAGATCTCTCTGGCAACCACCAGCATGGAACATTTAGCTCTGTCCATTAAAAGTCTGCATGGTCCCCTTGTAGAATGAATGTCCCTCCTTTTGGTTTGGCTCTTCAATAACTTTGACCAGATCCCCCTGCCCTTGGGAGTATTAACCCACTGGTATACACTTTCCGTCTTCAGAGCGTCTATTCATTCAGTTGGAATCGACTCCTGCCACAGGTAGCATGCTGTTTGTATTGTGGTATGTCGCTTCAGAACTGACTGCTGACACTGTTAGTTTCAGCCTGAAGTTATGCATGGAAAACTGGCTCCTTTTTTCTGTGAGCCTCACAGCTAAGGATGGTGATTTTTATGTGGCCTTCAAAAACAACATTAAGATGGCCCACATCATTCCTTTAACACCATGAAAAGATAGTAAAGTCACTTCTAGAGCAAGAAAATAGGCAGCTTAAAGTCTTTATAGTTCTTTTTGGGTAAATTTCTTGTGGTTTACAAGGGAAGTGATCTCAGTCTGAGACCCTATGATGTTGTTTGAAGCTGTGGAAAACATTGAAGTGGAAACTATGACCGGAGACTTTTATCATCTTCTTGTATCAGTTTACTGCCCAATGAAAATCATATCTTGTTCTTATTTTTGGTTAGCTATTATTTTTTAGAAGTTTAGAACAAAGATTATTTCATGGTTCATTCATGGTGCATTGACTTTCTCTGTAAGCCCAGGCATGTCATCACTAACTGGTAATTGAACCCATACATTTGACTGACAGAAACGTTTGGTGTTTAAGGACTGAATTCTCCTCCTGTTAGTAGGTCAGTGGCAGGGCAGGACTTCCACCCACATATGCCACTAACCCACTGAACTTGTTTGCCAATGGATTGTTGGTTAAGAGTGGTCCTCCTACATCCAATTTACTTGTTACCTTTGGCAGGGAAGGATTTCAGGATCAATTTCAGGATGGAATTTGCAGAAATGAAGTGCCAGGATTTGTCACTTACGCTTAATCCAGTTTTTATAAAGGCAGGCGGGGTTAAATGGAAATAGCATCCTGCATGGATTAATTTTACACTTTAAGTTAATGGTAAGCATCTCTGTCCCCCTTTACAGAATTAGGGGTCAAAGCAGAAAATGCCTGGAAAATTGAAACATAATTTAGCCTTGAAGGCTGTCCATCAATTCCATTGTTTCTCTGATCACGAACACCAACCACCGAGTTAACAGAAGCCAGAGACTCGTGGCTGATCTATAGATCAAAGAACCATCAAGACTCCTTCATGCTGAGATTCTGGCCAATATTTTGTTTAGGAAAGAAAAGTTAACTTCCTTTTTGACACCAAACGAGTCAAAATTAAACACATAACTGTTTGCCTATTTGGGAAGAATCCAAAAGTTATTACAGTAACTAATTTTACTGCTATTTATGTAAGTGGAGAGTATTTCCTGAACACAATCCCTTTGTAATTAATACACTTTGATGTTGTTTATTATTTTTTAGACAAAAATACATATTCATTGGAATATGGGGGCTTCAGAAATAGATTTATTAAAAGCCACTATATAAACTCTTAATAAAAATTCTCCCCCCAATTTTTTCTATCACCTTAATCTGTGTATCTAACTACAAGTTTTGACAATATATTTTTCATTGAAAATTGACATTCTTGATTCAAAATAGATATATTTCTCATTGAGCATTTGATCTATTGGGATCGTTGTCCGAAGAGGGCATGCAAAATCATTGAAGACCCCTTCAACCCTGCATACTCCTGCTCCCATTGGGAAAGAGACACCCGGGTATCAGAGCCAGCCCCACCAGGCAGAGGAACAGCTTCTTCCCACAGGCAGTAAGAATGCTGAATGACCATAGAAACTGTTCACACTAACTATCCGAGACGCTCATATTCATGAACCAATATTTACTTAGTTATTTGTATGTATGAATACTTGTCCTGCATATGTTTTGTTTGTCTGTATGTGTGTTATGTCTGGTTGTATGTCTGCATGTTTGGCACCAAGGACATGTTTCATTGGGTTGTACTTGACCTAAATACACGTGTTTCTCCTCTGTCTCATCATTCGACCCTCACCTCATTGCTGGCTCCTCATTGACCTTCACTCCACCGTCATCCACCCCACATCCTAGTCTCGTAGGTATAAATTTTCCAAATGGGTGGTAACGGGGTCTCATGGACAAACACCATTTAATAACCTTTGAATGCAACTACCTTCCTGACATTGGTATTCATTAAAAGTGAAGTTTCCATAATAGTTATCAAATGTAAATTTTCTGACTGATGTTGCTGTCAAAATTCACAGAACAAAAGCTGTATGCCTTTATAATTAAATTTAGACATGGACATACAGCACGGTGACAGTCCATTCCAGCCCACAAGCCCATGCCACCAATTACACCCAACTGACCTCCAAGCCTGTATGTTTTTTGAGGGTAGGAGGAAATGGAAGCACCTGGAGGAAACCCAGTCAGACATAGGGAGAATGTATAAACTCCTTACAGCAGCATCAGAACCCGGGTTGCTAGAGCTACAACAGTGTTGTGCTAGTCGCTACACTAACTGTAACAATTTGTTACAAATTAACACAGAAAGTGCACCTAGGTTTAGTACCTTCATGAGCGGTCAGCTTCGCTGGCAATAACAGCATTAATTTCTCATCTGTAATTACTGTTTGTAGGATCTACTTCCCAAACAACATTAGCAGGACATTGATGAGTCAATCACATGGCTGTGGATTTGAGTCACTCATAGGCCAGACCAGTAAGGACAGCAGATGTCTTTTGCAGAGGGTCTGGCCTGAACCAGTTGGTTATTCTCAAATGGTAGGCACTGAAACTTGAAATAATCATGACATGAACTGGATTTTATTATTTAGGCATAGAATGGTTCATTAAATTCAGGAGGAGGAGTTGATAAACGTTTAAATGTCAATATTCAGAAGTTTATTTTTTGATTGACTGGCTCTTTGATAGCTTCTTGGTTGAAGGATCTCACAATCTCTCTCTAGACTTTCGTTAATGCTGTGATCTCATTATGCTATAGTTATTCTCAAAATCCCAGAATCATTCGATTAACCTCCCGAATTATTTATTTTAACTTTACCTCAATTGAAAAGGAAATAGAGAGGTAAGGGAAATAACATATATTTCTAAATGTAAAAGCTTACAAACTTTGAAGCAGTAAACCAAGCGAATTAGAACAAACTACAGTTTTATATGTAGTCACTTTTTTCTCAATGAACCATTACATTTTCAAAAAGAATTGTAGTGTGACATCCCAAACCCATATGAGAATCATATGAGCTGGACATGCCAGCTCTCTCATTACACTGGAATATATGTAAATATTTTTGGCTGGGAAAAATTTCAACAGTTGTCAGACACATTAAAGATTTAAATATCAATTTTAATTGCAGCAAAGTGTTCAGCCCAGATAAGTATTGAGATTGTTATCTCCTAATGAAGGGAGCAGGGCATTTGGGTCCTGAAAGTACAATGGACAAGCACTGATATTGTAAGCAGAAATAATACAGGATAACAATTATTTTACTTCCTGTTACACTTTTGGTGTAATTAAGGATTCTGGACTGCTGATCATGAAAATCACCTTAAAAATTTCCTATCACTACTGTTGTTTTTAAAATATAACCTTTTCTTTGTCATTTCCACTCATATTGTAAGTCTACTTCAAATGTACAAAGCCATGAATTGCAATGTGTCATTGAAAATTTCACTTTCTGCATTTGCACTTGGACGTCTTCCCGGCTGATCTTGGTGCAGTCAGTGACGAACATGGTGAAAGGGTTCACCAGGACATTGTGACCATGAAAAAGCGGATTCAGGCACTGGTGAGGGTGAATCCAAAATGACTGCCCATAAAAGTTTTGTGCAGTGTTTCAGCAGAAATGTATTATTTTTTATAAAAAATATCCCTAGAGTTAGTTATAACAACAAATCCCACCTACAAGGCTAAACCTTGATGCTTTTTGAACCTCCTCATGTGCGCATCACGTGGTTTTGTCTGCACGTGCTACAAGCAAGCGCTGTTGTTTTCAATGCTGCTGAGTATTTGATATTGTAATTTAAAGGTGTAATTTTAATTTTTTTGGTTGCTTATCTCACTACTATTGACACAATATTCAGTGATAGATGGGAATTACGATTTACGGGTAACATTAGAACAAAAAACATTACTAAGGATTCTGTGTGGTCTGGTGCGGGAGGAGGTCCATTGGGGGAGGGGTTGGGGTGGCACCATGAGTCACCGCACTGGGTGACACCAACCCGAGTAATGCCACTGGATTCAGGACAACTGGAATCCATCAATGCAGGCTGACTATTATTGGACATTGACATGAGAGGCATCAGATGCTGAGTGCAAAACCATTTTAGGTCGGTTGAACTAACACAATGTGTTAGCATCATTATGCGATTAAACATATGAAATTCAATAAAAGTTAATGTTTCTCTGGCTTCCTACGCAATACAGCAAATCTGAAGTTATCCTTGTGTTCCTCTTGAAATTGTCAATCATAAGCCCCCAATTTCTTTTCAGGAAGCAAACCTTTTGAAAAAATTTGTTGTCCAGTGTAATTTATGTTAAATCAGGTATAGAAACAGAAATACAGTAAAAACCCCTGGTATCAGGCACCGATGGAGATCGGTAGATGCCGGATAAGTGTTTTTGCCAGTGGCCTGAGATTGTTTGTTATGTTATTGGAGAACTGACCACTAGGGGCACCAATTTTAAATGTTCTTATTTTCTCCCTATTTATTTTCCATGATTTTTTTTGCTGGTTATTTGAGGTTGCCGATTGCTTCAATTCTGGATGACAGGGATTTTACTGTAAATATGTCCATTTTGCTTTGACTGTGTGAACTTAGGACAGTAGAGCACAGCAAAAAGACCCTTCAACCACCATGTCTATGCTGACTATATTACCAATTTAAACTAATCCCAGTGCCTGCTCGATAGTCAAGAACAATGTCTAGGCCACAGGAAGGACTAAGCAATTGGACGGAAATGTGACAAGTACAATGCAGTATGGCCGCACTGTGGTGTGGCTAGTAAAGCAGCTGCCTCACAGTTTCCCAGACAACCATCAATCCTGATCTCAGGTGCCGTCTGTGTGGAGTTTGCATGTGCTCCTCATGACCACATGGGTTTCCTCCAGGTGCTCTGGCTTCCTCTCACATTCCAAAGACATGGATTAGTAAGTCAATTGGCTACTGTAACATTTCTAGTGTTTAAGTGAATCTAGAATCTAGAGAGATTTATAGGAATATGGGGAGAATAAAATAGGATTAGTGCAAGTGGATACTCAATGGTACATGTGGAATGATCAAGTTGAAGGGTTGGTTTCTGATGAGGTGGTTCAAAAGACATGTACAAAACGTCACTTTATTGAAAGTGAGATGGTCACTCTAGAACAACATAAAACATTAGTGAGACCACAGCTGTGTTTTCTATGACCAGAACACAAGAGTAAGGGAACAATTGTACAAGTGAGGTTTATAAGAATGTTGCCTGACTAGATAATTATAGTTGAGAAGAGATTCTAAGTTGGGCTTGTTTTCTTTGGAGCAAATGAGAGGGAAGGGATATTTATTTGAGGACCACAGAAATATAAAGTAATCAGATACAAGGTAATCAGAAAGGACCCCAATGTCTTTTCACACAGTACCTTAGGGGTGGAGACATGAGTTAATTTGTGAAGCATGAGGGAGGAGTTGAGAAAAATATTAACATGAGGTCTATGATGGGTTTGGTTTCTAAATGGTTCGGAGACAGGAACCTTTAATGCATTCAAAAGATACTTGGCTGAAGACTTGGAGAGCCATAACCAATGCAGCATGTCTAAAAGTTGGAATGCCGGATAAACATAATGGTACTAAGAGAGAGGGTAGAATACACAGAAGGAAAACTAAGAATAAAAATAATTCACAGCTTGGTCAAATGAAATTTTAAATTAATTCGGGATATTTGGAATGTTATTTCCTTAGCTGGTAATAATTGCTTCATTAATAAAATTATAATTCAAATATAAATTAACTATATCGCTACATTTCTAGAATTTTGCTAGAAACTATAGTGATTACCTTTTAACATATGCTTGTATCTATAGCATAATGAGATCACAGCATTAACGAATGTCTAGAGTGAGATTGTGAGATTCTTCAACCAAGAAGCTATCAAAGAGCCAGTCAATCAAAAAATAAACTTCTGAATATTGACATTTAAACGTTTATCAACTCCTCTCCTGAACTTAATGAACCATTCTATGCCTAAATAATAAAATCCAGTTCATGTCATGATTATTTCAAGTTTCAGTACCTACCATTTGTCACTTACTAATTGGTGCATAGTAACTTGGTTGAATGCTTGTGTGAGATTCAGATTGGCACCTTCTGTAAAATTTTATCTGCTCAGCCATCTGATTCGGTGAGTTGTTGCTTCCATTTGTACTGCACTGTGGAGATGCTGAGAATTTCTTTCCCTTGTACGCATTTAGAGACTGCAGGGAAATTTATTCTCCTTTCTTAGCCACAAGGTATGCAGTTTAACTCAATTGCACAAGTAAAATGGATTTAGCTGACAGATCCCCAAGTATAATCATAAAGGTCTAGAGCACACATGTCAAACTCTGGCCCGCGATATAATTATATTTGGCCCACAAGATCATATCAAAAATGTATTAGAGGTGGCCCACTGGCCGCCGCGCCAGTATAGCGCAGGCACAGTAACCGCTGTGTCCCAGGGTGAGAGAGAGAGAGAAAAATCCTGGTCCTTGAAAAGTAGTGGTGGGTGGTTTTATAAACACGCTGTCGTGTCCCCCCGCCCACCCCCCCCACTGCAGCGCGGCCTGGCCGGTGTCAGGGGAAGCCAAGGCCGCTTCCCAGCGCCTGGAACCCCAGTGGCACAGCGTTTCTTGGAGCTGCAGATGGAGTCGGGACACCGGAGGGAAGATTGGGGCTCCCCGCCAGGCGATGGGGTCGTCGGCCGCCCTGCGCCTTCCCACCGGACCAGCGGCGGGTGCCTGGAGTACACGTGGAGAGCGAGGCTGGTTGGGCAGGTAGGGTGGAACCCCCCCGCCAATCTCGGGAGTGGTGTGGGCTGGATCGGGATTAGCCGCGCTCACCTGCTCCTCCACCACTGACCGGGATCCCAGCGCGGTCCTGAGCGCGGAGACTGCCCTGGAAAGGTCCTGGGACACCGGCACGGAAAGAAGAGCAGGGTCCGTAGAACATTACAGATCAGAAACAGGCCCTTCGGCCCTTTGACTCTACCTCGTGAAAACCCAACACTGGAGAAACTCAGCGGGTTAAACCGTATCCTTTATCCAGCAGAGAGGTACCTGACAATGTTTGGCCCTTGATCCCCCTCATCAATGAATGAGTGAAAGTCTGTGGTTCTCGTAAAAACACCAGAAGGGAGAAACTCAGCAGGTCAAAGGGGGTCCGGGAGGAACTCAGCAGGTCAAAGGGGGATCCGGGAGAAACTCAGCAGGTCAAAGGGGGATCCGGGAGAAACTCAGCAGGTCAAAGAGGGGTCCGAGAGAAACTCAGCAGGTCAAGCGGGAGGGGTCCGGGAGAAACTCAGAAGGTCAAGGGGAGGGGGTCCGGGAGAAACTCAGCAGGTCAAGGGGGGTCCGGGAGAAACTCAGCAGGTCAAGGGGGGTCCGGGAGAAACTCAGCAGGTCAAGGGGGGTCCGGCAGAAACTCAGCAGGTCAAGGGGAGTCCGGGAGAAACTCAGCAGGTCAAGGGGGGTCCGGCAGAAACTCAGGGGGGGCCTGACCTCGCCAGGACCGTTGCCCACTCCCCCTCCCTGCCGCAGGCCGACCCGCGACTCACGGTGACGGGGCCGCTGATCCGCCGAGATGCCGCCCTGCAGCGAGAGCCGATGCCCCCGCACTGTCGTTGTCCAACCCGATCGCCCGCAAACCCCGCCCTCCCGCACACAGGCCTGAGTAAGGATTATGAACTTTAATCTCAGGATAAAATGATCTTCCAATAGTTTCATGTCACAGTGATCAATATATTCCAGGTTAAAAATGGTCCTGCACCTGGATACAAGCTCATTAGGCATAAAACTTGAAAAGTGTGTAAATCAAAGGATATCTGTACCAATGGAAAAAGGGCATGGCAAATAACCCTGCTAGAGTTCATGCCCACAATCAGTCACCCATTTGATTGTTATTCTCCCACATTCTCAATAGCCCTCAGATTTTACTATTCGACAGCACACTAGCAACATTTGACAAATCCTCTATAGAGAAATATTATTTATTGAATATTTTATTTCTCATTTGTTAATGCTTCTGGAAAGAGTTTATCCAAAACTATTATTAAACATTTATTTTAATAAGAAAAAGTTTAACATTACATATGTTGAAAGAAGAGAAAACATGCAGATGTTGTTGAAAATTTTCAATAAATATTTAGTTCGGCCCTCGACTTAGTCCAAGTTTTTAATTTTGGCCCTCCGTGAATTTGAGTTTGACACCCCTGGTCTAGAGCGAAAGAGGCCATTTGGGCCATTATTCCTGTGCTTGCCCATTGAAAGAGCTGTTCTGCTTTGTTTTTTTTTGCCTCTATCACTGAATGGAGAGAATATATTGTGTGTTGAGGACTGATCAATAAAAATAGAAAGTAGGAATAAATTGATCATTTTCAGATTGGGTGTCCATGACTAGTGGAGTGATACAAAGGGCAGTGAAGGGGCTCAGGCTATTCACAATCTTTACCAATGGTTAGATGGCATATCCATATTTGCCAACTGTGAGGGGTTGCATGAGGACTTCAGGTATATGTAGATACATAAAACATGTTGGATAGAATGGCAGGAGGTTGAAAGCTGTTTCTATTCAGAGAGAGTGATATGTCTTAGTACAAGAATCATTGAAAATCAATGTCCAGATGCAGCAAGCAATTGAGAATGCCAACTGAATGTTGGTCTTTCTTGAAAGAGGATTTGATTACAACTTAGTGTAAAAAATGTGTCCATCCACAACTATGTAGGGCCCTGGTGAATCTGCAGCTGGAAAAGTTGTGTCCAAGTCTGGTCTCCCTGTATGAGGAATAAAACATAGATTCACCATAATTTCTGGGAAGCAATGGCTGTGGGGGTGGGGATTGTCCTATCAGAGAAGATTAAGCAGTCAAGGCCTAAATCTGGAATCTGGAAGAATGAGAGGTGACATCTTTGTTACCTTCAGAATTCTTATGGGGTTTGGCAGGGCAGATGCAGGGATACTGGGTGTTCAGTTTCAGAATAAAGCTTGGTCATTCAGCACTGAGATGAGGAAAATATTCTTCAGCTGAAGGCTGGTAAATCTTAGGAATTCTCTTCCCAAGAAGGTTGTGGATGCTCAGTAGCTGAATGTGTTCACGAAGATTTTAAATTCTAGGAAAACCAAGCTATTTGGAGTTAATGCAGGAACACAGTGCTAAGGGATAAGAGCAGCTAGGATATTGATGTAATATGACACATTTTATTACAATGACAAGAAATTGAATCTTGAGTCTTGAAGTATCTATAATATTTATAGAATATTTTATGGTATGAAGTGCTCTAGTGATCTTGAAAGGCTCCCTAGTGATTACATTCCACCAACCTCTCCCACCACCTGAAGGCAGGAGCTCTCTTTGTTTGAAAAATGCATTAATGTAGCCAATTGGCATAACCAATGGAGATCAAGATAGTGAACAGGATACCAAGGATATAATGGATCTTCTGCAAATTTTCTCAGTGAAATTTTGTTGCTGATATATGGAGTCACTATATCAAATGTCAGATGCTTGCAAATCTCCTCCTCGCCCTGGTGCTGGAAAAAAAAGTGTTTCCTTGTAATAAATAAATGTAACTCAACCGTCACCAATCCCCCTGAGCATAAAGCCCTGCAAAAGAGAGTGGACACAGTCAAGGACATCACAGGCAAAACCCTCCCTCCATTGAGAACATCTACAGGGAACACTGCTGTCGGAGGGCAGCAGCAATCATCAAAGACCCACACCACCCAGCACATGCTCTGCTGCCATCAGGAAAGAGGTCTAGGTGCCACAAGACTCGCACCACCAGGTTCAGGAACAGCTGCTACCCCTCCACCATCAGACTCCTCAACGACAAACTCAATCAGGGACTCATTTAAGGACTCTTACTTTTGCACTTTATTTATTTTTTTTTCTGTATTGTAAATTCAGTTTGTTTACACTTATTTATTGTTTACATGCTAACGTTGAGTCCAGTTTCTTTGAACTACCAGCAAGTGGCAGTTCTGCCTTGCTTGCAGGAAATAGAATCGCTGGGTTGTATGTGATGTCATGTATGTACTCTGACAATAAATCTGAAATCTGAATCTATATTGAGATTAACACTCAGTGTTAGTAACGTTCCTGCATTGCGATTTGGCTGCAGCTATTTGTACAAAGTTCTGCTGACCTGCAGAGGAAGATGTCCAAGTCTATTAATACCTATGCCAATGCCCACAGAAATAGTGGTGTCAAAGCAGATAACAGCGGCACGGCTAGTGTAACGGTTAGCGCGACACTGTTACAGCTCCAGCGACTGTAACCGGGGTTTGAATCCCACAATGTCTGTTATGAGTTTGTTCATTCTCTCTGTGTCTGTGAGGGTTTTCCCCGGGGCTCCATTTCCTCCCACCTTCCAAAACGTACCGAGGGTTGTAGGTCAGTTGGGTGTGTTTAGATGTCATGGGCTCTTGAGCCAAAAGGGCCTGTTACTGTGCTGTTCATATAAATTTTAAAAAAATTAAATTGAAAAGTTAAATATCGAACACATGGGGAAGATTCTTTCTTAAAATGTATTTTTTGGGATGTGGACGTCGCTGACAAGGCCATTAATCTTTATTGTCCACCTATAACTCTTCAGGCAAACAAAACCTTTTCTTAAGCCATTGCCACCTGCGTGGCAAGGTGTGCCACTTTGCTTTTTGGTTGGGAGTTCCTGCGAAGTTAAGAGATATGTTCAACCATGGGTGGTTTGAGATTTGTGGAGTTTTTTGTTTGCTCGTTATTTTTTCATTTTCAATGTTGACAGTCAGGGGTTGGACAAATGCTTGGTGCACATCTGCGGTGCTTGAAGATACCACACACAGCTCCCAATCTGCTAAAAGAACATAATCACGTAGAAAAGTAGCAGGTGGTGTGTAAATAATCAAGAAGAAGGTAGTCATTCTATTACTTGGAAATCTGATTACCATCTGAGTCTGAGCCGCTGGAAGTCAGAATTGAATAGTTGCGTTCCCCTGGAGAAGATTACTTACAACTTCAGAAATTGTTACGACACGTTTTTAAGAATATGGAACCCGTATTTAAGATACACAGGGGTTAACCTTTGATGATCCCCCCCTCTCCGGTCTCCAATACCACTATCACCAGTATCCCTAGCGATGTCTATCCCTTAAGGGAGAAAGGAAGCTCTGGATGAATCATGTAAGGTTTCATCTGTATGTAATTAATGCTTTTGGAAAATAGATGATTTTTTCACGTTATATTGGAGAATTTCTTTGTATTTTCCTTTCCCTTTCGGGGAGGGGGATCTTTCTTTTCCTTTTTTCTCTTGTTTTTCTGTTTCCTACTTTTCTTTGAAGGATGGACACGGTGTGTAATTTTGTATTTATAAACAATAGTGTAGAATTCGAGCATTGAGGTCCTGTATTGATTCTTCCTTCTTTGTTCATCAACATGTAGTTTGGTTTTGGTATTTTACTGTATATATCCATGACGTTTCTCTGATTTTGTTTGTTTTGTAGCTCCACATTGATTGAACATTTAAAATTAAAGAAGCCACTCATTCCAAACAATTAAGCTGATATGACAGTTCGGCTTGAATGAAGATTTGGCTTCAGTAAATACAAAGTAGGCAGAAGGAAACCTGGCACTTCAAGATGTAATGGAACAACCAAAGCACACAAATAGGAGCTTTTAGATCTTTCAGATTGCTGAAAATAGGCACGCACCCTGAAAGGAATGGAAAGTTTAATGAAGGAGTTCAGTGATGATGCCATGGCATCTAAAACTCAGGAAAGGATGGAGCTGAGCCAAGGACTAGAAGAGAGCAAATATTAGACGTTTGCACAAAAATTGAAGAGCAGTGATCTATAAATGAGACATGAGTTGGTTGGTACATGCTGGAGACCAAACTACAACTGAGAAAGGCATAAAATGATTAGAGATAGCATTCACGTTTGACTAACTTGATAGGAATTTATTTGAATGGATAATACAGGGGAGGGTTGGAGAAAATGTATTTATAATCATGCTCTATAAAACACTTCAAGGGATTTCTAACGAGGCGGGGAAGAGAAAGTGGCTGGTATTGAGATATTATTGAAAGGTAAACATGGAATGGTTGGCGATGGACAGGACCATTCAGACAGACTGCCTACTGTGATTTTCCATCTACGCCAAAACCATTTTTGCTTTCTGTGAAGGTCAGTGATCTGGGCTTTGACACAATGGTTTGCTCATAAAGCAAATTGGTTTCAGTCCTTTTCTCGACAGGAAATAAAACTGGGAATGTCAGTGTATTGTCTTTGTATGACATCTTGTGTTCTTCCAATGAGAGAGATATTCTGAAGCAAACCCATACTTTTGCAACACACACGTGTATCCTTTTTAGCATAAGTTGGCTATCATTGAACAGTCAACATACCTGACACTTTCTTTTTGGCATTTATTGTTACTTAAATACAGACATTGCTATCCTTGATTAGCCAGACTCAGTCCAAGTAGCTCATTTATCTTCCTAAGTGTGTCGAGGGAGTGATTCAATGAACAGTGAACTCTTACTCCAGCATTTACCAACTGACATATATTCTTGCATGGGGTGACAGTGATGGCAACAAGCCTTTTTGGAGTTTTAGTTTGGATGTAACTGGCCACATAGTGTGGATCAATGACATTAAGAGAAAAGACAAAGATGCCCATTTGTGAAGGATCTACTCCCACCAGATCCTCAGAGAAACCACATTCTTCTTAGATCTCTGTTACGCACAAGGTAAAGGCAAAGTTTCCATTATTGTCATGTAATACTGCATTTAAAATGTAACATACATGAAATTCTTTAACTTTTGTCTATCATAAGCCACTTTGTCTACCACCCTTCACAGAAACCTACAGCACCTGGTGTTCCTAGGCAGTCTCCCCTCCAAGTACTGACAAGACCGGTGTCTGCTTGGCTTCCAAGATCAGACAATCCCAGGCATATTCAGGCTAATAGGTGCTGTTTTATAGGCTCAGAATATATATGTTTCATTCATGTATTACATTCAAAGACCAACTGCATTGATGATTATACCCAATGAATACTTCCTGGAACAATTTTCACTGGAATGATTTTCTGCAGGAGTCTATAGATCAGGACATTAAATTTGTGTCTGGAGTGGTTGAATGGGTGGAAATTCCCACAAGTTGAAGAGATAGCTGGAATCATATTCTTCTAGGCTTGTGGGGCTTCCTGTGGTGGCCAATGGTACCTTTCCAGGCCCACAGGTGGATGTGACTCACTCCAGATTTGCTTTGTATTGACTGAGACTAGGAAGTACCTCATTCATTAAATAATGGAGCTCTCATCCTCTAATCTATTTCATCCATACTAGGTGTTGCTGGTGTCTGGCTGTTCTGGGGACAGACTCCTCCTCTCCTCAGGTTTTTAACTTTTTAAAAATTAAATTTATAGATCCAGCACAGTAACAGGCCCTTCATGCTACCCAAATACACCCAATCAGCCTTCCAACCTTGTATGTCTTTGGACCAAGCATCCAGTGAAAAACCATGCAGACATGGAGAGAACATACAAACTTCTTACAGACAGTGCCAGATTTGAACCTGGGTCGCATAGGGTTATGCTAATCACTACACTAACCATGCAAAGTTTTGCAGGCTGTGAATTTAACTTAGTTTTTTTTTTCGTGAATTTCATTCACTTTCTGTAGTAGATCCTTTTTGGTGTTACTGTACCTGTACTTTGGCACAGCAAAGGTAAAGGTGAAATCTAATAACAAGGCAGTTATTTGTTAAACTTGAGGTGAGGTTCCAACAAAGCCAGGATAAATGGCAGAGGTATCAATTAGATGAGCATTCAAGTAGAACATAAATAAAACTTTCATTGAAATGTCCACAAAATAAGGCTAGCGACATGCACTGTGGTTCCCAGTTCTTTACCTAACTTTGCACATGTGGAAAACTTTTGCTTCCAAGTCAAAGGAAAATAACAGGCAGTCCATCCAAGGTGGTTTTAAGAAACTGAATGGAAATATCAGGCTTAGATGTTTATCCCTTTAAAATTTATTAGTTAATGTATGATGTTTGCTGAAGGATATTACCCAGGAGACATTTTGCAAAGTTCAGGTTCTGTGAAACTACATTGTGAGGTCACTGGCATCCTATTTTCAGTTCTGTTTCTCTGAATGTGTTCTATTTCCTGTTGAAGTTTTCTAGATGTACTAAATGTTTAGACTACTGCACAAATACATCAACATCTAACAATGATGACCTTATCAAACTTTGCGTGATGGCTCAGGGAAATGTTGAGATGCGTCAGGCTGCTTGCAGTTCACTTATTTTTCCATTTGTCTGTAAGGTAGTGAAGTTCTTTTTAATTTATCATCATTGTGTCTTTTGAAATTGATGAACAGGATCAAACCCTCTAATTGTCATACTAATTGGAAGATAACTCAAAAGAAGTTGATACCAAAAATTTAATTTCCAATACATATTGCTCAGTTGAGGAAATAGGAAATAATCATTTTATTTTCACATTGAGCTAAGTCTTCCATTTTGGCCTTTTAATATAGGAATAGTTATAAAAGAGACAAACTAAATATTGGTCCGGGATTCCTGCTTAAAAACTCTAGATCTGTGCAGATTCACTAAATTTGTCACATGTATTTTATAATCAAGTTCAAGTTTGTTAATATTCAACTGTTATATGCAACCAGACGAAACAGCATTTTTCCAGACCTTGGTGCACACATATACACAAAGAATACCCAGCACATAATAATCACATATATACGTATAGATAGATAGATATAGCTTGACTAACATTATTGCTCCTTGACAGCACTGACAGGTTGTTCAATAGCAGTCTCTGATTAACTGAAGTAAATCTTAGGGACTAATGAGCAACTTTCTTGTGGAGGTTTCCATGTGAAGTAGCTGGTTTCATGACGAGGCGATTGCCAAATGCTGGGCACTCTAAATAATTTACTTTGTGTCAGGTCATGATAATTGATGGTGAAGAACCATTTAATATTGTCAACATATCCCTGACTGTGAAGAGTCATTTGTCAAGATTCACCTTCAGTGTAATACCATGAAAATGAGAGGTACAATTTATTTTGTTAAGACTGGACTAAGTTGAGTAGATGATCCAACTGCAGAAAAAAAATGACAAACGATGGATAGTTTGAAGTCCTCACAACAACCTGAGCCAGTTGGTTTCAAAGTTTTTTCCTCATTAAAAACATCAGTAGTTTTAAACTGTCCCTGGTTGCAAAATGTAAAACTAGTGTTTCCCAATGACTTTGACATTGTGATGGTTAATCAGTTTATTATTTTAAAACAAATTGGTCTTATGTCAAAGCATCAGGATAATGATTGAAGTAAGAATATTGGCATTAGATTGCTGAGAAAAATTGCTGTTTCGTCTTGGTTGTCAAAAAAAACCTCAAGCGGCTTGTTGTGATGTGACATCCTGTAACTCTTCCAGATGTTATTGCTCTTTACCAGCATCCTCATCTGTAAGGTATTTTAAAATGTCTGGGGATTGTCTGTTTCCCAGCACTTTAATTTGAAGGAAATATATGGTTGTTTGCATAATTTAAAATTTCACAGTCAACAAGCTCTGCATGGCTCTGCTCAATGACACTATTTAGACATGAAGACTGAAAAGGGCACTGAGAAAAGCAGATTTAATTAAACATCAACTCTTTGGCAACCACTGAATTTAGGCATTCAACTGCTCACTCAAATTCTCTCTGCACGAGTATTTTAATTTGAGCTAAGGCTCGCTAGCTGAGTGTTCGTTAACTGTTTACTTGTTTTGAATAGTCTGTGCCTCGTCTGCACTAACTTCACCATGAGCCATGAGATGGATACTGAACCTGAAATAGAACATAGAACAGACAGGACAGAACAAGACCTTCTGCCAACCATGGATGTGCCAATCTTGATGCCCATATTAAACTAAAACTCTGCCTCCTGCACATGATATATATCCCTCCATTTCCTGCATCTATCTTGAAACCTTCTAAATGTTACCATCGTATTTGCTTCCCCCACAAACTCTGGCATCCCCTTCTGGCACTCTCTGTGTAAGAAGCTTGTCCTGCACATCTCCTTTTAAACTCTCCCCACCACAACCTCAATTTAATGCATGTCCTCTTGTAAGATACTTTTAACCAATAAATGTTGCTTCATTTTTCTCACTCTGTGGATGCTGTCTAAACTGCAGAATATTTCCAGCACTCTCTGATTTATTTCAGAATTACAGCCTTTCCAGTATTTTGCTCTTGTAAATAAAAGGTAAAAATGACAGTGCAAGTTTTGTGATAGAGTTTGATACGTGGGTGTTTCCGGACTCTGAGGGCCCTGGATTATTGAAAGTGCAATGAATGTTTCAAGAAAGGGTTAATAAGTTTCTGGTTTTGGTTAGTGTCAAAGCAATGTAAGGAAGGAAGTACTGATTAGCTGTATGCGGTGAACAAGTGCATATATCAACTTTTGAAAATAAATTGAAAAGACTAATAAGTTGAAAGGTGAATTAAACTATTTTGTACAGCAATGTACATCACTGTAAATACAGTGGTAAAATTGAATAATTCATAATAAGTGAGTTATTGCAGTGTCAGTGATTGTAATTCGAATCCGGTGCTGTACATTCTCCTCCATGTCTGCAAGGGTTTCCTCTGGGTGCTCCGCTTTCCTCCCACTGATCAAAAAGTACGGAGGTTGTAGGTTAATTGGGGTATTTGGGCGGCAAGGGCTCATGGGCCGGAGGGGCCTGTTACTGTGCTGTATGTCTAACTTAAAATTAAAAGTTATTCTTCTTTTCTTTGGCTTGGCTTCGCGGACGAAGATTTATGGAGGGGGTAAAAAGTCCACGTCAGCTGCAGGCTCGTTTGTGGCTGACAAGTCCGATGCGGGACAGGCAGACACGATTGCAGCGGTTGCAAGGGAAAATTGGTTGGTTGGGGTTGGGTGTTGGGTTTTTCCTCCTTTGCCTTTTGTCAGTGAGGTGGGCTCTGCGGTCTTCTTCAAAGGAGGTTGCTGCCCGCCAAACTGTTATTATATGCATGTAAAATAGACATATTGCACTTCTCTTTAAGAGTCTCTGTTCCTATCATCTGTAATATTTTCATACAATCATAATAATTAAAGGATTTCATTTGGGAGGTGATTAATTATGAATGGGTAAATTCTCAGCTCCTGCAAACAAAATACATAGCATAAATTAATCAAATAAAACACGGACTATAAAGACCTGATGAATAAATGTAGAATTTTGAGATTACAGTAAACTCCCTGGTTTCCGTCACCTATGCGGACTATAAGGTTGTTTTCCGGTTGCTTGAGACATACAATGCCTAACTAATACATCTGCATTAAGATTAAACAGTTTAAAAGGTAAAAGTACTTACATTGAACAAACTTACTTGCAGGAATATATAAACCTTAAAGAATTTTACTTTATTTTTAGTCACATTCTTTGAAAATATTTAACCATTGCTGTATCTTTAGGTTCCTCCCCATCCATGGAGCCGTCTGAAAAATGAACAATTACTATAAATAATTAAATAATCTCCCCGCCCCCCCCCCCCCACCCCAAAAAGTTTACAGATAAAGCCTCTGAGTGGGGTGAATCTTACTAAGCAGGGATAAGGAGACACTTTAAGAGAATCACCAAAACGGTGAGTGGCACCAACCAGCTCTTCTTCCTGGCCGACGCCATTGCTGTTTCACACAACTTTATTCAAACAGCTGCTACAAGCAAAGCTCGACCAAGGTCCTCTACTGGCTGAATATTTGCTCCCATCTTCACCAAAGGTTTCTGTGTTACATTTACTTTTACAATTTTAAACTTGAATATTTTGTACCTATTATTTTATTCTTAATGAATTTTTATGTTTTATTTGTTTTCCTCAATTTTTTTTTGGCCAATTGCTTAATTGGTTTTACTGTATAACAATTCAAGAAAAGCTGGATATAACAACACAAGTTAAGGAGAGAATGAGCAACACAAATAGAGGAGGTTTGGAATGTGTCCTTCTCTATTTTCATAGATTTAAAGAGAAAATGAGCAGTGCAATGGGTGTCCCATATTGGCAGTTAGAGGTTTAATGGGAAGCAGGAAAACTTCCCTCTTTGAACACCATTGGCAGGGCTTAAGGCATCAGTCACATGTTGCCATCAGTTTACTCAGGCTCATCCACGAGACCGGTGCAGAGATATCCAGGAAATGGACTACCTTTCAGTCTAGTTGAGGGTCTACTTCAATATCAGTGACCCTGGTGATTTTTGTTCATGTGGCTCAAAACAGCTTCTCTGTTTCCCTGCTAATGTGAATTGTCCAGCAGGAGAATAATGAATTTGAAACAACCATTATTAGCCTTCTACTGTAGCTAATGCATCTTGGTTAGTAGTATCCAACACTTAATTAATTTAGCATCTTCAATATCAGCAAAACACCCCAAGGTATTTTACTGGATGTTGCTAAATAAATCTTGACACCAATTGCTCAGGGAGATGATGAAAAGCTTGAAGAGGTTGCTTTTAAAAATTAGTGGTGTAAAAGATACCTTTTCTCTCCCTCACTTTCCAGTTCCTGGAGGTTAAACCTGCCTTTCCTGTTTGAAATTCCAATATTTTCCTTGGTTAATGGTTCCTCTGGGTTTCCTGGCACTGTTAGATGTTAGAACTTAGCCTACAAACGTCAAGGGTACCCTGCGGTGTTGAAATATTTAAGTGCATAAGAAAGGTTAGGTCTTCTCAGCTGGACAGCTTACAAAATCATAGAGAAACAGAAGCATCCCCCACCTACCATTAAATCCACTTCATCGCAATTCAATGATCTACATTTGGCTGCCAATAGCGTGGAAATAGCTCTTTAGTTCTCAGAACATTGGAATTTATGCTGGAATGCTATGCAAGGAATTTTGTTTGGTGGCTCTGAAATCATTTTTGCAAAGAGTGCACTGCCTTCTGTGAAATGTGAACCAACTGTGAACTGTTCAATCCTCTTCATCCCTCCACCAGCTGTAAAAGACTGTGGGATGATGGTTCCATGCCGAGCTTCATTTTTCCAGAAATACACTATTCAGCCTGTTCTGAGTCCACCTGTAATGCAGAGTGAGTTCATCATGATTCTATCAAACCACCCAGTTACAAAGTCAAATCTGGGTGAGGAAATCATGAAACCTCAATGACTTTGTCAAAGGAACTATTGGAAATATAACAAGGACAGGATTTGGTGAGATGTAAAATTATCTTTGAAAGATGCAGAGAAAATACAGTACACCATGGTGATGCACCATCAATAACCTCAAAGGCTAGAAGTAGTCGAGAAACTGATAGGCTTTTCTTCACAGCAGAATGGATGTCCATCCATGCTAGTCAACTGTCCTGGACTAAGGAGGGGGCTGTGGCACAGTCGCCTTTATTCAGGGGTCAGTGGGAGGAGTCTCAGGCACCGACAGCAAGGGGTGTGTCCAAGCACACCCATACATATATACAGCATGTCCAAACATATATACAGTGGTTTACCACACATTGTAGTGCTATTATCCACATCTTTGGATCTACAATATTCAATGTAGGAAAGGACTTCAAATATAATCCTGCTAACAATGCATCTTTATATTATTAGGCTAGCTTTTCCAGCAGCTGTCTTCATGTGCAGTCCAGGGGTTTGCTAATGGTTTATTGATTTTGTATTGATGATACATCTGTTCTGTCAACTAAAAGTCAGAGATGAGAAAAAGTGAGAAGAGTTATCTTGTTAGCAGGCTATTTAAAATCTGGGAGCCTCACAGTTTGCCTGATCATGTTCTCAACCATTATGAAAATGTTTACAACACAGAAGGAGGTCATCCATCCTAATATGTGTACACTGGCTCTGTACCAAAGCAGCTCACCACTTCTCCATAGCTTTGCAAATTTTTTCTTTACCATACCTTTATCTAATTGTCTCCTGAAGGCCACAACAGAACCTTCATCGGTCACATCTGCATTCAATGTAATGTTTACCATCTGCATTAAAAAAGCTTTCTCCTCATTGACCTGCATTATTAATTCTGGTTCCCTTTAATGATATGTGAGATTTCTCATTCTCCACCTCTTCAAGAATGTAGCATGGACTAAAAAGTTAAATCCTTTCCTTCTGTGAGTCCAGAACCTGGGGCCATGGTTCGAGGATAATAGGCAAACCATTTAGAACCGAGATGAGGAGGAATTTCTTTACCCAGAGGGTGGTGAATCTGTGGAATTCATTGCCACAGAGAGCAGTAGAGGCAGGTTCATTGAATATATTTAAGAGGGAATTAGATCGATTTCTTCAGTATAAGGGAATTAGGGGTTACGGAGAAAATGCGGGGATGGGGTACTGAACTTTAAGATCAGCCATGATCTCATTGAATGGCGGAGCAGGCTCGAAGGGCCGAATGACCTACTCCTGCTCCTATCTTCTATGTTTCTATGTGATGCAGCAATTCTATGAGTTTATGATCCTGTAAGCCAGCATTTGTCTGTGATAGTCTGTGATTTAGCTGTGCTGGTGAAACGATCATATTGGCCAGAACAGCAGTTAAACGCTCCTGATTTTCTAAGAAGAGTCCCATCAAGTCTTTTAATTTTCAATTGGAAGATTAGCTGGAATTATGTAAAACATGAAAGTCTTCAGACACAGTGGTTGAAGTAAAAACAGAATCCTGGAGTAACTCAGCAGGTCAAACAATGCCCTTCATATAGCAAATATAAAGATACATAAGCATGGAATATGATTTACGATGTAGTTTTTTATCTGGAAGCATCTCAGGGGTGTAGCACTCCTGCAATTTAGGATGAGATGTCAACCCGAGTTGTGTATTCAAATATCTGAAGTGGGATTTGTAACCACAAAGACATGACGGGCAGTGGGCTGAATGGCCTAATTCTGCTCCTACATCCAATAATCTTATTGGTGTTACCAAGTAAACAGTATTATTGTGTAAAGGACAACCATAGTGCTTGCAGACTCTTGTGTTCACACCGTATAGACGTATCTTTGAGTGGCATAGCTGTTAACCCAACACTGTTATGGCGCCAGCGACCAGGACTTGGGTTTGAATCCCACGCTGTCTGTAAGGAGTTTATACATTCTCCCCATATCTGCATGAGTTTTCCACGGGGGTTCTGGTTTCCTCCCACCGATTGAAGCGTACCTGGAGTTGCAGTTGATTGGGTGTAATTGGGTGGTGAAAGGGCCTGTTACCGTGCTGCATGTTGAAAATTTAAAAAATATACATCTTAAGACAACTTCAGAATTAGTATTGGTACCCAGACCCCAAGTCAAACATGTTGCATCTTGCTTAGTTTCACTTTGCACATAATATTCATCAAATTTGTGTTATTTATTAATTTACAATTTAAAAATATAGCATATAGAACACCAGGTTTTCACTAGATCGCTGCAGCATTTGTATTTCATTTTTTCTGGGTCCTGAAAGGTCTATTTGTAAATCAGAGAGCAAGCCATTTTACTCACTGTTGATATTAGATTTGTAAAACACTGCTTCCCTTTCATTCTGTAGTTGCCTAAGTAAGGACGATAACAATAGCCTCTTATTGTGGAGGAAAGATGGACAGAGAAGTGTGTTTTGCAGTGAGCATTTCTCCCGTGCAACTTTGTAGAAAAGATTGAACTGTGGCCTTGGAGCTTATTTATACAAGGCAGTCTTGGCATAGCATGGGATTGAGTAAAACAGAGACTTTTCTGATGTAATTGTTTTACAAATATTTCATTGCTGATCTGACAATAGCACTGTTCAAAAGTATGCTCACAATTTCAGTCTCTGAAATCATCCAATCACCAACTAATTAAGACAGCAACCACATATAAACACAATTGCCCATGGTGCCACAATAACTGGCCAGGTCGTGAGAAACACTTGCTGAAACTGGACTTTAACAATTCACTTCACCATAAATTAAAAAAAAACCCAAATATGAACTTAGTCATTTGAAGAAATTGCCAAATAAAATGTTAGTGAATTTGGAGTACAGTCAGCATTTAGTAAAAATTGCTATTACAAGTTTAATTTAGACTCATTGACTATAGATTTATATAAGATGTATATAAACATTTTCACTCAACTCATCCATGCTGACCAGTTGTCTACCCAAGCTAGTCCCAGTTTCCTACATTTGACACATTTCCCTCTTAATCTTTTCTATCCATGTACTTGTCTAAATGTTACTTTAATTGTACCCACTCCCTCTGACAACTTGTGAGAAATTTCATTGCAGGCCCCTTTTAAATTTTTCCATTAAATATCCTCTCAGCCTCCTACATTAAAGAGATTTTAAAAAAAGGCCCCAGTCCATCTTAACTCTCCTTATAACTTAATTATTTAGGGGCACAGAGCCTGAAATCCAGATGTATTGGGAGAGGCAGATCTCAGGTAAGGTTTGAGATTCCGGGCACTTGGATGTGCTCTGAAGGGGGAGCCCCAGGAACTGGAAGCAACAGGAAATTCCAGAAGATACTGAGCCCTGAGAGGACTTTATGGGCCAAGGACCCAGGAAGGAGATCTTGGCCACAACAGGACTGAGAAATGAAGTTTGTGAATTGAGGGTGGTGGCTAGATTTGGATAGAGGTGAGTATTAAACGATTGTAAGGATTTAGCAGGTCAGAGCTTCAGAAACTAGCAGCCTTCCGAGTAAATATGAGCCAGAAGAATAGGAACTTTGGAACATCACTTGATTGGCTCAGAAGAATAGAACATTTGGAACATCACTTGCCTCCTGTTGGCCCATCAGTTTTCCCCAACAAGGCTATTTCCCCATTGCTTTTCCATCTTTAATAATCCCTAATTTTATCTTTGTCCACAGAGCATTAAATTGATTACCACTGAATTTCCAAGGGTGTTGATAAATATATGTTTCAGTAGAAAAAAATGTCCATACTCAGTTTTTCATTGTTTATGTGATGTCTCTGGGTTCTTTTAAACAATCCTTAACCTCCAGAGATATTTCAGAAAAATAAGTTGTTTAACGAAAAATTAATCAGGAAGTCCCTCCGGCCAGCATCTGTAATCCAGCTGCCTTGCCAGTATTATTCAATTCCATCACTTTTTGAAACTTTAAGGATACATCTGCATTGTCTTGAAATTCTTATTCACAGATGTATTGAAGAAGTTCTGATGCTTTACTTGGGATGACCATTGTTATAGTAACCTTCCCTGCTTTTGGTCATCATAACAGATTGCACATTCATAGGTATAAAGGGTGACTAATTTTGCATGGTAACAGATGGGCTCCTAGTCATAATTCAATGCCATTCATGAACAGCAAAAACCAAAGCAGAAGTTACAAGCTGATGCTTGACAATTGACAGCTGCTACAACACATTATTTTGAACCAAACAGGGCATGCTCATTTAAACTGGAGGCTGGAATAGCTCACAGAATCCCAAGGGTATCCTTTTCAACAATAGAAAATGAATGTCCATGGGTTACCTTCAAGCTGAACTAATGAAGATCATGAAGTAAGGAGGATGTTCAGCATCTTCACATATGCTTCACTGTTACGACCAGCAGCAATAGAAATTCACCAAGAAAATGGTATGTTAAAAACAATAATAATTTTTATAACACTTTTTACTTCTAACCCCACTCTGTGGAAGTGTGTGTGTGTGTGTGTGTGTGTGTGTGTGTGTGTACTATTATAGTTTAGGCATGATTGTGAAAAGTCAATTTTTTAAAAGTTCAGTCTCAGAAATCTTTTGTGTTGAAACTCAGAATCTTTATTGTTTTCCTTAAAACTCACGACTTCTGGTAGAGTTGTTTATAGAGAATTGTTTCTTCATACGAATGATTTCCCTCTCTTGCATGGAGATTATGAAACTTGTTTTGAAATTTGATTTCACACCCAGGCAAGGTGACCATTTAAAAATGGATACGATAGGACTGTCCTCTTTTGACAAAGAGACAGTGAAGTGGCTCTTTCTCTTTGAAACCACTGATTCTGTGTAGCTCCCATGACAAGGAGAATACAACACAACAGTAGCTCTCTCACTGAAAGCTACCGCATTTCTCCCTTCAGTTGATGGCTTATGTAATATTAAAGATGCCTTCTTGGAGGTGTAGTCACATGATTTGACATCATTCCTGTTTCTGTCATCTCTACCAAAAATATGAGTTGATGGTTCCGATTTACAGGCTTTGTGTGCACACAGATCATTGAAGCAAAGGCCAGCTTGTTTGAACAGATACCACCTCTCAGGAAACACCATTGTCTTTAGTTTCAATGAAGAATCACTTCTGACTTTTATGGTTGTTTATACAGCTTCAGTTGAATAATGTATTTGAGACACTTCATCTCCCAAAATGATTTTTGTGTGTAAGTATCTGTGTGTGTTCCTGTATCCAACCCAAAAAGTCCCTTTTCTGAGAAATAGAAATATGATTTTAACCTAAATAATAGTACAATTCCATCACTTTCACACATATATGGATGAAGGCATAGACTTGCCAAATTGATTGGATTATCGTGATATTCAGCCCCATTTTTTTAGCTCTCTTCACCTCGAGTCAAAAGTGGAATCCAGAAGTCTGTTAAAGTTTATGAAGCAGCTGCAGAAACATTAGGAAAGCCTAGAAGGGCTGAGTGACAATGCATTTAGCTGTGCCTAAACAGTTTGTGGCAGAAAGTGCTGACTGATCAGCTGACAGAATCAAAGGTTATTGATGTACAATTCAAGTGGGGTGGCCGTCTGTCTGAATTCAGTTAACAGTAATTACTATGGCAATCTTTTCTTCTGTTTTATACGATATTTTTAGTTGTTTTTGTCAGTGTGGAAAATATTCTAATAAATATAAAAACGTGGTAGGTGGCACTGGTTCTGAAACAAATATATATTTGCTGGCAAAATTATTTTGAGATTACAAACAGACCTTTGAGATATCATACCTCTTCGATCAAAGAATATAATAAAGTCAAATTGCTAACTTAAGATGTTAGCGCACAAAGTATTAATCAAATGTGATTTTCTTCTGAACTATTTGCAAGGGTGGAGAGAGGGTTTGAGGCTACACTTTCAAAACTGATAATCTATTAATCCTGTTTACATGTTCCATAGTATCACAGATTCTAGTGTCCAAACAATTCAGTTCACTTCATTGAACTAAGAAGCAGGTGAGCATATAAGTCAGTTCTGACAAGATTCTGAATTGAAAGTAGAACAATCTAACTAGTTACTTCTCATCAGTTACTGCTACTATTATAAGTAAAGTATTGGTGGTACGATTATCTATGACAACTTGAATTTACGTCGTGCCTCGGTGATTGAATAGCGAGGTTGGTGTATTGGGTTCACATGAATTGAGATGTTGGTTGAGGGATTTTGAAAGGATATGTTTACGTGAGCTAGAAGCTCAGAAAATGCTGGTATTCCTTACCCTTCTCATCTTTTCCTTATCTCTCCCTCTCCTGCCTTTTCTCTCCCTCCTCCTCTTCCCTTTCTCTTTCTCTTCCCTCTCCCTTTTGTCTGTCCAGAGGACAAAAGCTGAATTTGCACCATTGTCAGTAGGACTATTTATCAATCATATATTCTCTGAATATCACAAATTAAATCTAAATGTAAATCAAAAACCTAGCAATAATTGTTTATTTAACTTATTTTTTTAAGACATCAAATTCTTTCAATAGGATAATTAACATTTTATCCCTTTCTCACAAAAGATCTCACTATTGTTCTGAATATAACATAGATAGGACTAAAATTAAACAATCCCATATAAAAACAAAGGGTAAATTCTATCTTAATTAATGATATGATCCATGACAACCAAGTTTAAACCAAAATTTGAATAATTAGTCTAAAAATAATAAAAAGAAAAAATAGAGAAGAAAACAA
Source organism: Narcine bancroftii (assembly GCF_036971445.1). Lineage (NCBI taxonomy): Eukaryota > Metazoa > Chordata > Chondrichthyes > Torpediniformes > Narcinidae > Narcine > Narcine bancroftii. The sequence continues at coordinate 9,219,399 of NC_091478.1, forward strand.
AAATTCTTTGACCAATCTAACCCTCCCTCTAAACAAGGTTAATTAGAATTATAAAGCTATGGATCGAATAGCAACCTTCAGACATTGGACATAGCATTTCTGAAGCATCCAGACTTCTTAAATCTTCTAATTATGATACTAATATATGAATGGGCCCCACATGTCAAAATGAAACTTTCTATCTTTAATGTTGTATCTAATTTTCTCCAAGCTTAAAACAAGACATAACATCATGTAACCAGGGGGCATGAGTACGTGAAGAGTCATCCTTCCATTTCATGAAAATTGCTCATCTAGCTATCAACAAGGTAAAGGCTAAAGATTTCTCATGGGTTGAAGTCAAGAGTATATTCTCTTCTTGAGAAAAACCAAACAAAGCGATGAGAGGGCAAGGTTCTCATTTAATCTTTAAAATCTTTCATAAAGTCCGAATTTTTTCTAAATTAGGGCATTCCCAAAATATATGAATCAATGAGGCTTCAAAGATTTTATACTTAATTGCTTGGATGATAAACATCCATGTATAAATGAGGTAATTTGACTTTGGACCATATGTATCCCATGCACCACCTTAAATTGTAACAAACAATGTCGTGCACAAAATGAGGATTCATTAATCAAGTTAAGAGTGAAAAAAGATACATACAAATTGTGTTCCCAATCATACTTAACATCAGTCATTGAGACTGCTCTAATGTTATTGTAAATAATTGATATAATCCATGCTGGGAGAACTGCAAATCAAAAAGCATATCAATAATATTCATTTCCCTCAAGACTTGAGGAAAATCAGAAAGCTTAGGCTGAACTGAACATCTAACTTGTAAATATCTGAAATTTTCATTTACACCAAAACAACCAACTTTTACTGATTTGGTCTTCCTTGAAACAATACTATTTAAACCAGGTTTCTTGATCCTTATTGAGATTCTGACATTGTAAGATCTTGATAATAGTCAAATACATGCCAGGATTGCTGATCAAGGTCACGGTTACATTCAATTGCTTAGCCTAAAGATCTTTGCAGGCTGTTGCTCTCACCTCCTTGAAACTCCCAGTTTGGTCCACACACCAAATTTGGAGAATTGTGTGCTATTCACCTAACTACAAGAAGGATATCAATATGATAGAAAGAGTGCAGAGAAGATTTACTAGGATGTTGCTTGGACTTCAGGAACTGAGTTAGAGGGAAAGGTTAACCAGGTTAGGACTTTATTCCCTGGAGCATAGAAAAATGAGGGAAGATTTGATATAGGTATTTCAAATTATGAAGGGGAGAGACAGAGTAAATGCAGATTTTTTTCCACTGAGGGTAGGTGAGATACAAACTAGAGGACATGGGTTAAAAATGAAAGGGAAAAAGTTTAAGGGGAACAAGAGGGGGTACTTCTTCACATAGAGATTAATTGGGGTGTGGAATGAGCTGCCAGCTGAAGTGGTGAATGCAGGCTCAATTTTAACATTTAAGAGGAATTTGGACAGGTACATGGATGGGAGAGGTCTGGAGGGCTATGGACTGGGACAAGGCAAAAAAATTGTTGGCAAATTACAGCCTGTTTCTGTGCTGTAATTTTCTATGGTTCTAACCCACTACTGTGGTAACATCAGCAAATTTATAGATGGTGTTATTGTTGTATCGTGCTACACAGTCTTGGGTGTAAAGGGAGTAGAGCAGGGGCTAAGAATGCAGCCCTGTGGTGCATTGGTACTGATGGCGTTTGTGGAGGAGAAGTTCTTACTGATCCTCACTGATTGTGTGTCTCGAGGTGAGGAAATCCATGATCCAGTTGCATAGTTGGGTGTTGAGTCCCAGGTCTTGGAGTTTGCTGATCAGTTTTGAGGAGATGAACTGTAGTCAATAAAGGGCATCCTGATGTATGCATCTTTACTGTTGAGATGTTCCAGGGATTTGTGTAGAGCCAGCGAGATGGCATTCGGTTTAGACCTATTGCTGCAATAGGAAAACTGGAACTATGGAGTCATATGGCACCAAACCAGACCCTTCAGCCCATGACATTTTGGAGGGTGGGAGAAAACCCATACAGGTCATGGGAAAACATACAAACTCCTTGCAGGGTGCACCAGATATGAACCCAGGTCACTGGTGCTGTAATAGCATTAAGCTAACTGCAGTGCTAACCATGTCGCCTTCCCCTTTCACCTTCCCCAGACTTAAGTAAAATCTGATAGAAAGTTATTAGTCGGGAAATGTTAGCTCTGTCTTTCTCTCCACAGGCAAGATCTGTTCACAAAACCTCTTATTTTTGTTTCAAATTTTCAGTGTCTGTAATAATTTGTTTCTGTGTTGAACAGAAACCTTTACTTTGGGCTGGATTTCAATTTGAAATAACATTGGCAAGTTAGTACACTACCAAAAATAGTGCTATGAATATTTTTTGGAAAAGCATTGAAAGGAATTGCTTATACAAGAGCTCCATTGCACTTCCATTAAACTTATTGAAAGTAGACTTTGATGACAAACAATGAGATCCTTCTGAAGAACCTGGGAAATCACACTGGATAGTACTCTAAACACTTTTATGCTGTTTGGTAGTATTCAAAGAAGCCTTTGTACAGGATATAAAAGAGTATTATTAAAGAATCTGGAGGCAGTAAGAAAATTTCAAGGAAATGGAATTAAGTAAGAAAGAATCCTATGTTACCTTTTATTTTTCACACACCATCTTGATTTGGAATTACACCATTCTCAGTTCTGCTGGATCAAAATCTAGGAATTCTCTGTTGAACACCATTACCATGGGATCATTGAACAAGAGGTCTGCAGCATTTTAAAAATCTCTTCTGTGAGTTGCTAGAAAAGGGCTTGCCAATAACGATCGCATGGTCTCCAAGGCTGAAAACATTTCCACTCCATTCACCCAGTTCCCTGATGCCTACTTTTTATTTATCTAACTGACAGAAGAAGCTGCAGGTGGGTTCAATTAGCTCATTCAAATGATATTTGGACTGATATGTGGAGAGGCAGGGTTTAGTAGGATTATGGACCAAATGGGATTAGCCCAGAACACCAACCTGGCCAACATGGACGAGTTGGGTGAAGGGCCTGTTCTGCACTCTTTCACCCTATAACTTTGAGGCATAAATCCCAAAGCGCAGAAATTATATATCGAGCAAAACAATCCCAGCCACCAGATATCTCAATAAATCTCTGCAGCTGTGAGATCGTGGAGCATTAAACAGTCATAAGATGAGCTTCCATGAATGCCCCATCAATCAATTTAGTATGGACTAAGAAATGGCAACCAGAAATTTGAATAAATTAATGAACTTGTCCTCCCACGAAGTCCCAGCCTGCTCAGAACCAGTCATCCAATTCAGTTCGCCCGATATGATATCATAGAATGGCTGAGAGCACTGGAAACAGAAAGGTTAAAAGCCCCTATAATATCCTAGCTTCAGTGCTTAAGACCTGTGATCTCCATTTGCCCACACCTCTAGCCCAGTTTTCCAGTACTGAGGCCCACTGGCATTTACATTGACCAAGGAGAAATTCACCTGGTATATTACAACCAGAAAAAGCACAGAAAAACCAATCCAACTAATTGCTGTCTCATTAGCTAGCACTCCATCATCAACAAAATGATGGATAAGTAATGTTAACAGTCAACGAAGTAACACTTACTCACCATTAACCCAATAGATGATGCTAAGTTTCGATTCTGTCTAAACTGCTCAGCTGAAGGCATCATTCAAGTTGAATCCAAACATGAAGAAAGGAGAGGAGACATTTGATCACAGAATTTGAATAAAACTGAAGTCTATAAAAATTGTTAAACTTCTCTTTTTCCCACCAGTTGTAGATGTTGAGGCCAATCATCTTTGTCCCAGGATCTGTTTGCAAGAACTGTTCAGAGCACTACCCTCAGCTGCTTTCTTACTGACCTTCTCTTTGTGATCAGGTCAGAAGACGTGATGTTCAGAGATGACTGCAGGGTTTCATCGACCAAACTTTGAGTTAATGAAGCCATCTATTTCTACATGCAACGTGGTCCTGACACCATTCATGCCACTCACATGCTCGGCAGGGTACTACCTCCATTAATACAATCTGATTGTTGCAATATTCTACAGTCATCAACTTCCTATGGGGTGACTTTGACCATAGGTTTGTTGGATCAGCCATGTAAACACTCTGGCCACAAGAGTGCGTTGCGAACTTGGCAAGTGGCTCACTTCCTAAATCCCCCTCCCCTACCAAGATTTTCCAACTAGTACAAGGCATGCCAGGGAAAGTAGTGTTCAACTCCACAACATTTCTCTGAAGGAGTGCAGCAGAACAACATTGAGAGAGCTTTACACCTACTAGGACAAGGAAGTTTGCTTGGTTTGCACTCTATTCACCACCATAAACATACTCTGTACATCACTGGTGAACCATAGCTGCAGCCTGTACTATCTACAAGATTATGCAATAACTTTCTAAGGTTACTTTGAAAACATCTCTAAAATTATGACATCAATCACCTAGAAGGTCATTGGCAACATTGGCTATTATCATCTCCTTTCTCTAACATCATTCTGACTGAATAATGCAAAAGCAATCAAAACTCTTCATATTGCTAATAGTTTTGTAACACAATATGTCTCCGATGATCCAAAATGCTTAGGACCGGACGTTTTTTGCTTAACCGGATTTTTCAGATAATTAAGAAATTGCCTTAAGCAGCCCGGTAGCATCAGTCGAATACTTGTATCAGCGGTTAAGCAACAAGAAAAAAATAACGGAAGGGTTTTCAACCATGAAATAATGTTTCTTCTTTCTTTGGCTTGGCTTCGCGGACGAAGATTTATGGAGGGGGTAAAAAGTCCACGTCAGCTGCAGGCTCGTTTGTGGCTGACAAGTCCGATGCGGGACTTGTTTAATTCTTACACAAAAAACAACAGGATCTCTGTTTACAAAATAAGATAAATTTAAGAAAAGATCTTTTTCAACTTTCAAAATTACAGATAGCTGAGAATTTCAGTTAAGTGGTTTTCAGATAATCAGAAACGCATTGTAAAGCCTTCACAGTTTTTGAGAGCATTAAGAATTGTTTGAAGAGTCTTGATAGGGAATGGATTTAAATTTATTTCTTGATTTTCCGAACTTCCAGGTTCCTGCCCAGTTCTTAAACCCGTGAACTATTCAAATGTAACACAACTGAATTAATTTATTTCTCTGCATTCTTAAACCCGTGAAGTACTCAAATGTAACATAACTGAATTAATTTATTTCTCTTCATAAGAAGCTTTCCTTCAAGATTTGAATCTGCTATTTCCTGTAAACATAAGCATTTTAAAGACAGGAAGTTACAGAAAGAACAACAACATTCTACAGGGAGTCAGCTTAATAATGAGGTCTGCAAAGATACTAGGGAACATTTCCTCAAACACTACTTGTTTAGGAAAGAAAGTTTATAATTTAGGTTAAACTGATACTTAAAATGCAGAGATGAAAGATGAGATGCAATCAAGGTTTCAAAGCTTTTACAATGAATGATTTCTCAACTCAAGGTCTTTACCTTGAGAGATCAAGATGAATTGTTTACATGTACCCTGGGGTTGCTGATCCACTGCATTATCTGTGAAATCTTTCATCTGTTTCCATCAACATTTATCTGATACCCTTCTGCAGCTAAACTAAAATTGAAAGATTATCCTGAAATCTTCGGAAATTAAAGATTAAAGTCCAGGATACTGATTCAAGTGAATTAGATTGCTTAGACAGGCAGTAAACTGACTTGTGACTAACCTTTCATTTCTTGTACATGAAAACTATCGCTGGCAAATTTGGCAATATGTCTGACACTGGTACTGAGTCAGTGGGCTGCGTTGGGGAATTACTGTCAGGAGCTGGGTGGTCAGATGCGTGTGCACAATCAGGATTGGAAATCCAGAGCTGATCCCTGATGATGTTTGACTTCAACATTTCTGTGGGTGATGGCGAATGACTTCCCTTGCAACCAATTTCAGAGGGCAAAGGTTAACACAAAAGCTTTACCATCAGTCAGCGGATGAATTTCTACCCCCTTGACTTTTAAGTGACTTGAGTATATAGGTAGCCATTTTGTGGCTATTTCATATTCAATATTTCAATTTCAGAGGTCCAGGGTGTGTTGCCAAGATGAAGAAGAGCCACTTCTATGTAACTCAGAGGCAATTTTAATAGGATAACTCATTAAGAACCCAGAAAATATACTTTATCCAAAGGGAGGGGAAGTTTGTAGTGACAGTATTAGGGCTCCTAATATGAGAAAGGGATTGGGCACAGGTATTGACTTTAAGTACAATTTTGCTTAGAACATGAAATGAAAATTAATAATAAAACCGCAAATGTGAAAGACCCGGAGTTACATATGATATGCCACTTCAAATCTTGATCCCTCTGCCACACTGACCTTTCTGTAGCCAAAGTAATCTTGAGGAACAGTACATCACCTCTTGCCTGGGCATACTGTATCTTCCTGGCTCAATATCCAATTCTGAAATCCCAGATAACTTGCTTCTCCTGACAGCACCAGTACCGTACATTCCTGCTTGTGATAAAAGCTTGTGTTTTTTCTTTCTCTGTTAGTACAGACTGACCTGCTGGGTAAATCCTACAACCAACATTTAATACCTCCCACGCTCTGCATTGTTACACTCTTACAGCCCTCATCTGATCTTGAAACTAATATGGCATTATGGTTACTGGACCCAAAGTGTTTCCCTGCACACTCTGTCACTTGCCATGTACAAACATAATCCTACGGAGGTAGAAGGAAGACAGCTATGCAATATGTAAATATCATTCCTATGAAGTTTGCCAGAAGCTTGTAGAGACAAAACTATGTATTAGAGATGTACAATATTTAAACAGTGGTATAAATGATAATGCTCAGAAGTATTTTATCAAGTGCTTTCTTTCTCTCTCTAGTACGGAGGAGTTCCTCAGGAGCTATTAGTGCAACAGTAGAACTACAAGAGTTATGAAGCAATGAATCGCATCTTCTGAAAAAGAGTTGACCAAACAAACATACATTGATGCTCATAAAATATGCAAGGGGAAGACCAAAGAAGAAATCATAAATTGTACATACCAGACCAGCAGCAATGGGAATTCACCACAGACGACGGTATCTTCAAAACTTTAATTTTTATCAATAACTATGAATAACACTTCTTACTTAACTCTAAACTTAACTCTAACTTAACCCCACTATGTGTGTGTTGCGGGGGGTGGGGAGGAGGGGTTGCAAACCAAAACCATTACAGTTCAGCTATAATTCTGAACAGATGATTTTAAAGTTCAATCAGTTTTGTTTTGAAACTCAGATTCTTTAAATTGTTGCTCAACAGCAAATATGGCATTAGACTTCTCAAAACTCACAAATTTCTTGTGTAGTTTTTAGAGAATTTCTCGTACAAATGATTTCCTCCTCTTGCAAGGAGGTTTCGGTACTTGTTTTCCTTCCATGATGATTTCATCAACCCAGGCACGGGTTACATGAAATACCATGTAGAAACGGACACAGTAGGATTGCTCTCTTTCTCTTAAAGAGACAGTCGGAAGTGGTCATTCTCTTTTGAAAGCCACTTATTCTGTGTTCTCTTTTGACAAGGAGTAACACGTAACAGTACCTTTCTGGTCACTGTATTACAGGATAGCCCAGCAATGGCTTCAATCCTGTGTTATTCACAGGATGGAAAAGCTTCTTCTGGTTTCAGTTTGAAATTAGTTCCTAATATTCAAAAATAATTTCTGTCTTGAAGTGTCTTTACCACATGACATGACATCATTCCTGTCTTTTGAAGTTTATTTCAAAGTTACTTTGACTTCGTCTCTTCCAAAAGTTTTATGAGCCAATACCTCTGATCTGTCTGCCGACCACAAGCAAAAGCCTGTTTCTGTTTACATAGATGCCATCTGAGTCTCCATTCTAACAACATAGGTAAACAAGCAAAGAGCCTTTTGTTTAATTAGATGTCCTCCTTGAGCAACCCCATTGTCCAAGATATTTAAATGAAAAAAACTTCCAGTTTTATTGGGGTCGCTTAGCAGTCTTTGCGACTTCGAAAATGACTTCTCTCTGTGAGGGTAATTGTGTCTCTGTAAGTATGACCCTGTGTCCAAACCCACAAAAAAACTACTAAAAATATACACTCCATTACTAAAGATTAATAATAACACAATTCTGTCACATAAATAAAGTAGGATGTTGAACTAGGTTATTGAATCCGGCTGCCTTGCCAGAGTAAAGCTAGTTTCCCATTTCCCATAATGGAATGAGCACCCCAACTCTCAGATTGCCATAGCAACAGCCTTTCTGAAATAACAAGATCTGATCATCGGAAAGTCCCAGCTTTTTTTCTTCTCCCTTCTCTTCTTATTGATGCTGCTTTCTGGTTCAAGCTCCAAGGAGAGACATTGTTTTGAAATGATTTGGGTGGATCATTGAGACACTTGGGTTAGGTGGGGAGTGGTGGTTACGAGAAAATGAGGAAACAGGAAAAATAATGAAAATGAGAAAAAGTTATTAGAAAAGACAGTGCTGAATTCAAACCCCAGTCACTGGTGCTGTAGCAGCACTGCACTAACCTCTACACTAACTGTGCCATAACCATGCGAAAAGCCTTGTTTTAAGTAAGGCACTCATAAACTGTATATTGATAGTAATCAAGTATAAATTAGGCCAAAATTTCAAGGCACACTTCCTGGTTCAATAGATACATGGCTTTTGGCTGAAATTGTCCCTGTCAATAAGATGCCGATCTAACCTAATCTCATTTTATATGCACTTGGCCCATATCCATCTACATCTTTCCTACCCATGTACCTGTCCAAACTTTTTAAAACTTTGTAGTTATATCTGTCTCTGCCACCTCTTCTTTCACTTTATTCCACATACCCAACCATCCTCATGTGAAAAACCTGCCCCTCAGATTTAGTTTAAATCCTTCTCATCTCACTAAATTTAGACTCTCCTGTCCTAGAAATATAGATACATGCTTTAGATCTGCCCACCATTGTTTTATAAATCTCTGTGAGGTTATCTTCAGCCTCCTCTGCTTCAGAGAAAGCAGGCTCAGGCTATCCAATCTCTGTCCAATGGCAATCATCACTGAATCCATATCAGACGTGCGGCCCACACACAGTTGTACACTTACTTCTTGCCTGTCAGAGGGCAGCTAACTGAATAAAAACTTGGGCTTCCATTGGCCATGCCTCTGATGCACAGGACTTGCTTGCCACTAATTCTGGGAAAAACTAGAAATGGTTGTCGAGCGCATCCACCTGAAAAAAGTTGCATTCTGCTCATTTATTCACACTGGGTTCCTTTCACAGTGTTCCTTGAACTATTGGAGGAAGTTCGTGAAATAGTTTGGGATGAGGTTTTTATGGGATCAGATGTAAAGATGTCTTTTCAAACAATGACAAAAATGCAGTTGACTGCTAGCGACTGAATAGGGCTGATGACAGATTTAGTTATGAACACACTTATACATTTAGAGCAAAGAAACAATCTTCCGGAGGAACTCAGTGGTTCAACCAGCATCAGGGGGAGAAAAAGAATGGTCAAGGTTGCGGGTCCGAACCCTTCATAAGTTCTGATGTGTCTTGACAATGAAGGGATTGGACCCAAAACCTTGACCATTCTTTTTCTCCCCCTGATGCTGCTCAACCTGCTGAGTTCATCCAGAAGATTGTTTGCTGCTCCAGATCCCAGCAACTGCAGTCTCTTCTTTTATATGCACTTGGCCCATATCCATCTACATCTTTCCTACCCATGTACCTGTCCAAACTTTTTAAAACTTTGTAGTTATATCTGTCTCTGCCACCTCTTCTTTCACTTTATTCCACATACCCAACCATCCTCATGTGAAAAACCTGCCCCTCAGATTTAGTTTAAATCCTTCTCATCTCACTAAATTTAGACTCTCCTGTCCTAGAAATATAGATACATGCTTTAGATCTGCCCACCATTGTTTTATAAATCTCTGTGAGGTTATCTTCAGCCTCCTCTGCTTCAGAGAAAGCAGGCTCAGGCTATCCAATCTCTGTCCAATGGCAATCATCACTGAATCCATATCAGACGTGCGGCCCACACACAGTTGTACACTTACTTCTTGCCTGTCAGAGGGCAGCTAACTGAATAAAAACTTGGGCTTCCAATTTGAATAGGGTTTTTTATTGCCTGCATATGAAAGTTACTAAATTATTTTTGAAACACTACCAGAACTGTATATCTAATTAATCAACCAATAAAGCAGGGCTGCATTAAGAAATAATTAAAAAAAAACATTGTTCCCTTGGAATTGCCGTGAACATATTATTGACCACCTTGGATGAAAATTGCTTGAATCCTAAACAGATGGAGAGCAATTTATCCAGACTTAAGGCTGGGATTTAAACTGAAATAGCATTTAGATTGCATGATCATGTGAGTAAATTCAATGACTATTTTATAAAGCACAAATAGACATTTTAAATCCCACTAATTCATTTGTCTCCAATGCTTTTGGCTCCATCTCAAACAAGTTCCCTCGCAATAGAATTGAACTGTCCATTCATTATTCCAAAATTAACTCATGTCTATTTGTCTGCAAAGCCTCTGATACATAATGAGAAATAACGAGTTGTGCTCTTAGAGAAGACTAATTTAAGTAGACCTTGCAGTAATCTTTTATCAATTAGTAAATCCATTGGACTGCCTGATGAAATGTACAGACTAATCTTCCAAATGATTGCCATGGCAATGCTTTAACCAAGACCAGACCATAACAAGATTCCTGTGGTTCCATTGAAAGCCATGAATGATTCCAGCAAATGAGGTCGACATTGCTCTGGAATCATTCCTGCATTAGAAGGGGTGACTGTCAGTCGAAAGGACATAAATTCTTCCTGGATTGGAATGTTTTCCAGATTTTGTGAGTGGGCCCGAAGATTGTGAGATCTCCTCCCTGGGATTCACCACTACTCTCCTCAGCTGGCTCTAGATAGTGCTTGTAACAGGTTAACAATAACACCCTTCCCTGAGCTTCTGCTTACTTTTTGGGAAACATAATGCAGAACCTGATTCTAGAGTTTTGTGAATGAGGTTGAGAGGGTTGTGTGTGAGGGTTAATAGGCTCTAAGACAGAGAGTTATACATTAAGTTGTGCTGCTCAAAGGTGGGTCTTTAGGCCCATCACGTCTCTGCTGAGCTTTTTACCCTTCACCTGCATTTGGACAGTATCTTTTTATACTTTGCCAATTTAAGTGTCAATGCTCCTTATAAATATAATAATTGCATCTGATTTCACCTCTTTCCAGATTTCAACCACTCAGAGTAAAAAAAACTTCCTTAAATGCTTTCCTCTCACTTTATACCTTGTGTCCTCTTGTTTCTGATAACCCTACCCTGGGAATACCCCAATCATCTTCCATCATTCCCCACTTGTCCTTGAGTGAATTAATTCTCAGGTAGATCTGATAGAGCAGTGGTTCTCAACTTTTTCCTTTCCACTTACATACCACTTTAAGTATTCCCTATGCCATAGGTGGTCAGGGATTGCTTAAGGTGGTATGTTGGTGGAAAGAAAAAGTTTGAAAACCACTGTTTTAATCAAACCTAATTGATTCATTTTGGGCACGGTTTCAGAACTCCAAAGGAAATGGGTCATTGACAATTTTTCTCAAGCAAAATATTTCAATAACAGTTGGGTCTGGAGCAGTGATTCTCAACCTTTCCTTCCCACTCACATACCACCTTAAGCAATCCCTTACTAATCACAGAGCACTGATGGTATAGGGATTACTTAAAGTGGTATGTGAGTGGAAAGAAAAAGATTGGGAACCACTGCATTATAGGATCATGCATGCATTTAACAGTAGCTCTAGAAATAATTGCTTACTTTTTACAGCTACATGTTACATTGGAGATTTTAGCAATACTGAATTCAGTGGCAAAGCATAGAAGTCTTGAACAAGACTGAACGCACGTCATATTTGGCCCCTCAGCTTTAAGATGAGGGATCCATTCTAGGGTAGCCGACCCTTTAGACCTGAGGTAGTATAGGTGGGTACCAAGGTTGAGATATAGGTGCCCATCTATCGATCTACAGTACAAAAATTACGATAAAGATATTGGCTCATACCAGTTATGACCTTCTAACTGGTGATGGTGGTGCCACAATGGCTTCCAAGGCAGGCAAGTGCAAATCTATTGCTGTGCCAGTTCTCACTGCGAATGTGAGTGCAGGAAATTATAATAGAAATGGATGTTAGAAGGTAAGTGCAGATGGAAGATTGTTACACAACTAGTATGGGTCAATCCGATAACTTGATGTCAGCACTGAGCTGCCTGTGCTCAGTGAGATAAATATAACCTTTATGAACCCACCAGGGTAATCACGATGCCATGATCCATTACAATAATAAATCCTAGAGTCCTGCCCATTGGCTGGGACTTACATGATGGAATACTAATGATTGGATGGTTCAACTACAGAACCGTCTCCTCCTACGTGTGATTGTGGTCATTTCCATCAGTTTAGTCACGTGTCAAATTTAAATAAAATTTGTCAAACAGCTATAAACATTACCTGACTTACTGAAACTTTCAAAGTCAATGAAATAATTAAACAAAAAACACAGTTGGTCAAACCAGGTAGTTTATATAGCAAAGGTAAAGACACATAACCAATGTTTCAGGCTTGAGCCTTTCATCATGGTTCCATATGAACAAAATGTAGCAGGCACCTGAATAAAATGGTGGGCGGAGGGGAAAGGGGATGAGCCACAGGCCCACAGGAAAGAGGTAATAGGTGGATAAGGGAAGGAGGGCACCACAGCAAATGGGGGTGACGCGCAGGCTGAGTCCAAGTCACTGATTTACAGCCTTTTATTCACAATGGATAAGGACCTCATCCTGCGACGCGACCTGGGCCTTCTGGGGAAGGGTCAAGGTGCTGGAGGCTTTATGCAAGGTCAAAGAGGGAGGGTCCACAGATACAGTCACAGGATGGGGTGGAACCAGATAATCAAGAATACACCAGATCAACAGTTCATCACAGGAGGAGGACTCCGTGAATGGAGCGGAGAACCGGAGAAAAGGATGGGAAAGGGGGGAGTGGGCTAATAGAAACTGGAGAAGTCAATGTTAATGGCATCTGGTTGAAGAGCGCCCAGTCAGAACATTAGGTGTTGCTCCATCAATTTACGGGTAGCCGTGTTTGGTGGTGCATGAGGCCATAGACAGATATGTTGGCTTGGGAGTGGGGTGAAACAGTTAAACTACTCTTCAAAGGAATCTAAAGATAAAAATGTCAAAATTCTCCTTTAAGACACAAAGCCACACTTTAAGACACAAGTCAATCGAATGAATTCTAAAAAGTTTATTATCTAGTGCTTGCCCTTCTCTATCACAACTGTTCTTCTCCATTTAAATCGAAGGGCTTCCTGTTCTTTTGGCATGTGTCTGTGGGCAATTCAAGGACAGAGCAGGGTTAGCATATTTGCAGCGAAGAATGGCTTTCCAATTTTGGCTTTCCATGTTTCTGCAGGCATTCGAAACCTGGCGGCATTTCTGCAGAGAAATGCCAGAATATTTCACCAATCAATATTGCCTCCATGCGATCCTTGTTCTTTTTAACACTCTGCTACTCACGCTTTGATGTTTACCCTAAATTTCATGCCTTGCTTCATTTCAAAGAGAGCTGTAACTATTTGGCAGGGTAATTTGGGTTTTGCTGTGATATGCTACTGCCTCATCCCCACCATATGTAATGAATAAAATACGGCAGAATTAAGTTAACGAGTTGCAGATAATGTTTAACATTTCCAAGCACTTTAATATTCCCTTTTATTTTAGGGATTAAAACTTGCTTGGAATCCAACTCGGTTGCTGTTTATCATTTTTAAACATTTGAAATAATTTTCCAGGCAGTTCCCCACACGCTGATCTTATGAAGGCTGCTTTTTTCAAAATTAGACAAGGAACTACACCAAGCTAACCGTGAATGCTGAATTGTGCTCTCCAAGAGTACATTTATGAAAGGCATTCCTACCCGCCTTGGCCCTACAACACAAGCAGGTGGTGAATGTAAACTCATTCATCTGTTCACTTAGATTAATCATGAAAGATAGAACCTTCATGGTAAGAAGAAATAAAAAAGTTAGAAAGGGACATTTCAAGACCATTTAATGTAACTCGAGTATACTGTTAACCTCTGAAAGAGTAATGGTTCTATCTTTATCCAACTTGAATTAATTTTGTTAGGACCACAATTTGAACAAATGTGAACTGATAGAATCATAGTTCTGAAAAGTGGCAGAGATAATAATGACACACTGTGATTACATTTATGGTACAAAGTTACAGGCCTCTTAGTTCTATTTTAATCATACATTTTGATGTGAGATCTTGAAATGTTTTAAGTGGCACTTTATTTAGTGAGAAACTGGGCATTCAGAGAAAGAGCAAGATTTGTTAAGCAATGATTTGTATGGAATTCATTTTAGCTGAAGTAAATTGGACTCTTTATGCTTAGCTTATTTCCTTGTGTTGTGTGAGACCTTTGGCACTATTCAAAGTAAAGGATATCAATTGGGAAATTAAGAACAATTCAATTCAGCTATCGTATGTCAGGATTTGTCTTCAATATATCAAGCTGAAGAGTTGAGTTTCTCCACTGGTGCATCTTAAATTCCATATTTGAAATGTGCCAGTGGGCAGTTTTACAATTTTTCTTCTAGCTGTCTTTCAAACCTTCTGAGGGGAGTTCATCAGGCCGTGCACAGTTCCATGTGGCAGTTACAAGTCGAGCCCTTTTCTTTGGAAAGCCTGATATAGTCATGGAGCTGTAATTTTCCATTTGGCGCTTATGCCAGGAGTGACAGCTGTGGCAACTCTTGCATTTTTAATTTAAATTGTTTTAAATTTAGAGATATAGCAGGGTAACAGGGTATTCTGACCCATGAGCCCACGCTTCCCAAATACAGCTGTGACCAATCAACGCATCTTTGACTCTTTGATTCTATACACCTTTTGAATATGGGAGGAAACCCATGCACACACACACTCCTTATAGACAGTGCTGGAATTGAACCTGGGTCTCTGGCACTGTAGTAGCATTGTGCTAACCCCTACACTAACTGTTCTGCCCATATGCTAACCGTGCAGCCCTGCGCATTGTGATCAGGCATTGAGTTGTGATGTGTCCCACAGTCTGCTCTGGGGCTCCAGAGTCACATATGTGTGGGAAAGCTTTCAGTTTTCCACTCATTGAGGAACACTAGGTTGAGAGGAGAAATGATTTCTAATTTTAGCATTACATAGGGGACTATAAAATGTAAGCTGTGACAAGCACTCTCAATTTGTCCAGAAAAGCAGGATAAGAAGACATGGCCTTTGACCCAATGCAAATTTATTTCAGCTAAACTGCAGAAGTAATACTCATATAATGTATTAATTCTCATATAATGCTTGGGTAAGAAGCTAGGGTTTTAACTATTTAAAAGTAAAAAATATGTCTCCGCATGCAATGTCCAATGTCTTTTTGGAGTGTGTGCGGGTCCTACCATGGAAAAGTGGGAATTTGCAGTAACATCATCTCGATCAAATTTGCCCATTTGAGGAACTCAATGCTGATGCAGGGTTTCTCAGGTGTCAGAAACCTGAGAGGGAAGTGGCTACTCCTACATCAGTTGTCCCAACTTATCTATCTCCTCAAGCCATCTTCAGCCTATCTTGTCGAGTGTTAGTGGATCTTTTGGGAAGCTTATATCCTGCATCCCACCTTCTTACCTCCTCACCTCAAGTGCAGTCAATGCATCAATCGGCCCACTACATTGGGAACAAACCTAATGCTTCATGCCTGCGGCTGCTTTTAACCGTGGCTGCTGGGTAGGGTATAAATATGACCAGCTACCAAGTAGAATATGATAATATCCCTTGATGTTCCTAGCCTTCCTAGCTTCCCTAGGAAACGGAAACCATCTAGAATTTATAGGAAGGACTTTGGACCTGGGCAGCAATGACTGACATAGGAGCAGGAGAAGGGTATTCAACCCTTGCAGCCTGCTTCACCATTCAATACTAATCATATGAGTTCAGTAGACCACTTGATTCCTTTAACCAATTGAACCACATCCATCTCCCTTTTGAATGAGCCTCAACACCATTTAGTGGTAGGGAGTTCCACAAGTTCTCAACTCTCTGAGTGGAAAGGTGTCTCCTTATCTTAGTCCTAAATGGCCTACCTCTTATCCTTAGACTGTGGAAGCTGTTGAGGAATTTCAGTGGCAGCAGGTGAGTGTGGAGGCCATATGGGATGTTTGCCTTCATCGACCCCATCAAAGCTGTGACATCATGTTATAGCTTTATAAAACATTGGTTAGGCCACACCTGGGGTAATGTGTGCAGTTCTGGTGACAATTCTATGGGAAAGATGCATTTATCTTGAAAAGGGTGCAGAAGAGATTTGCCATCTTATTGCCTGGATTGGTATATTGCATTGAAAAGGAGAGATTGTATAGGCTGAGTTTTGTTTTCCCTGGAGCAGGAGAGATTTAGGGATGATCTGCTGGAGGTATATCAAATTATGAGGGGGCTAGAAAGAAGAGGTGCCGAAGGCAAGAGAGCACAGATTTCAGGCGCAAGATAGCAATGTGGAGCAAATTTGGCTGACAATGGTTGGAGTTTGGAATGTGTTGCCTGAAGAGATTGTGGAGGCAGTTACTCATTTGATATTTATACAAGTCTTTGAAATTCCAAGTAGGTACATCCAGGACTACATAAGAGCTCTGCTATTCTAAGATGACCTTCTCCTTAAATAAGAAAGGTCTATTTTCAATAACTCCCCATATCATATCGCCATACGTACACTTGGCATAATTCTTTCATCCATTGAATGATCACCCTAACAATTCCAATAATTAAACCAATGGAACACGTTCTGTATCCAGTCATTAATGAAGACCATGAAATGTTTAATTATTCTTATTTTTAGTTTAAAAAGTACTTTCAAAATTAATAGAAAAATTTGCATAAAATTAGGTTATTGTAAGCCAGATAATTTCTTACCTGGAGAGCCCCTGCTAAAGAAGTGAATGCCGAGGGGGACAACGTTCAACATGGGCAAGTGGGCTGAAGGGCCTGTTTATGTGCTGACTGATTTTATAACTTCATGGCACTATTAATTCCACTCTGTTGGGGGAGGAGGTCATCATCGATGTCAAATTAATGGATTGGTTTGCTCTCCAACAGCGACTTGTTTATTCATTTAAGACTCTAAATAATGTTGGAACAGAGAACTGCTTTGCAACCAGTATGACTGAACTGGTCCCTATTGCAGGTACATGATCCTTTATCCAGAACCCTTGGGGGACAGTGTGTTCCGAATTTCGGATTTTTCCAGATTTCGGAAAGCCCACCTGAATTGTGCTGCCATATCCACCTCACCTTCTTCTAGTCACCCAGCCGTCTCCCCCAACCGCGGTCCCTTGGCCACCTCCCCCAACCGTCGGCTGCCCGGACATCTCCCCCGACTGCCAGTTCCTCGGCCGTCCGGCAGTCTCCCCCGACTGCGGTCCCTCGGCCGCCCGGCCACCTCCCCTAACTGCCAGTCCCTCGGCTGCCTCCCCTAACTGCTGGTCCGCCGTCCACCTCCCCCAACCACCAGTCCCTCGGCTGCCCGGCAGTCTCCCCCGGCTGCCTCCCCCGACCGTTGGTCCCTCGGCCGCCACCCCCGACCACCGATCCTTCGGCCATCACCCCCGACCGCCGGTCCCCACTTGCCAGATTTTGGAGCTTTACGGATTTTAGATGTCCGGATAAAGGATCGTGTACCTGTAATAAGGAGGCATGTAGAGTTTATGGATTAGTATCTCTTTCTGTTCAAATTGCAAAGTAATTCTTTATGGATTCTTTTTCATCACTCCTTAAACACTTTAGGAAGCCTATGACATTCTAACAGTTCTTTTAATTCCAGTGAGGAAGTGGTGAAGTTGTTTGTCTTGGTATATAATTCATCAGTTGCTTGCTTCATACAAGCATTGAGTTATTGGGAAGAAATTCCAGTTACAAGGAAAACAATCAAAGATGTCCCCTGCTTCCCGAACAGTTCCAATTTGCAAGACTGCTGGAGCAACATTCTTAGGAATCTGTAAAATTTAACAACAATTGTCCAATATAATGAAGAAGCTGAGGACGTCATGTCCACAATACAAAATGGCAAAATGGTAAAATATGCTGGTAAAGACTACACTAAAATGTAGTACAACGTGTTTTTAATTTTTCTCACTGTTTAGCATGCTGTTCCCAAATTTGTGTGGGTTGGATACTATAGATGGCCTGTTGACTAACCTCATGAAATTAACTGAAGGAATTTATTAATGCAAGTGCAACTCTTGCTTGGATTGGTGGAGCTATGAGTTGCCTCACAATGGGACTTCAAAAAATGCAACACAACGACAAATGGGAAATTCAAGTTAAGTTTATTGTCGTCTGATTGCACAAGCACAATCAGATGAAACAGTTTCTCCAGTCCTTGGTATTATGACCATTGCCACCCTTACACTCAGTGCCAAACATGCAGACACTGAACCAGACATAACACAAATACAGACAAACAATACATGTGCAGGACAGGAATTCATCTATACAAATAATTAAATAAATGTTATTTCATGGATATGAGAGTTTCCGATGGTTAATTTGAGCAGTTCAGTATTTTCCCGTGTGAAGAGGCTGTTCCTCAGCCTGGTGGAACTGGCTCTTTTACTCCTGTTTCTCTTCCCCAATGGAGCAGCTGAAAGATGCTGTGTGCGGGTGAAAGGGGCCCTCAATAATTTTGCGTGCCCTCTTCAGACAAAGATCCAGAAGATCACATCGGGGGGAGGGGGAGGGAGTCCAGTGATCAGCAAATTGTACAAGTGTGAGCCACATTCAATGACTTTTTTCTCAGCCTGCAGAATGCCTGAATGAATCCCCCATCAATTTCCAAAAGGATCAAAAGGTATTGCAGGATTCTGGGGAATGTATGAAGCTAAACTGGAAAGCTTTCTGTAAGAGTTATTGCAGACTAGATCGGTCTAAAATTATGATATACTATTTAATGATTCTGTCATTTAGTACTTAAACTGTGGAAAATTGAGTTCCACATTCTTGTATTTTTTTTGTTGTTGCTAAAATTTAGCACATTGTCAATCCTTTTCAAGGAATTCACAACTTGTTTGGAGAGTGTATGCAGGTCATTTCATACAAAGGCTTCATCAGAGAAGTGAAAAGCATGGATAATTTGGATTCATTTTAAGTGAAAAAAATCGGTACTTTGGTTCTCAGCATTTTAAGGATCTGGCAGTGCATTGCTGGCTGCTTTGCCTCAACGTAAAACAAGCAAGAAATATGTGGCAAACTTCTCTCAGCCTGTCTTCTCTGAATCTCTCAAACAGCAATGTTAAAATCCCCCTTCTAACATCCTGACTGAACAAATCTCATTCAGCTTTGGATCCTGATATTGTTATTGGCTGCATGGTACAAACATTAGACTATTAATTCAATGGCACCAACACCTCTGAGAGGGGAGGTGTACCTTGCCCTACGGCTAACAGGAAGATACCTGTAAATTTGTCTCTTGTGTAAATGCCTCTAATGTGTCAGTCCATTCCACTCTTAATTCTTCCCAGTACATCTCATTCCTTTCTTGCAAGCCAGTGTAGATAGGAGTTGGTGACGGGAGAGGGGTAGCATTTATCGAGGTCCTCCACACCATGAAGATAAATATTATGCAGATCACTGAATGGGATATTTTGGGGATACAATTTGCACGGTTATCTACTCAGTTCCTCTTCACTGAAGTCTCAGCCTAATATATGATATATAGCAAAATGTAACTGGCACGGCTGCTTCCAGCAGTCATTAACAGTTTACCTGAGGCCCTATTCCAAAACTTTCCTGTTAAGTGAAAAAAGATACTAAGGAGCTCAAAGCAAGGAATGCTCACAGTGCTACTCAACTTCACGAAACTGCCTATCAGCTCAGAGCCTGGAAGATTTAGGAAGATTTGTTTGGGGAGACTGAATGTGGGAGATCAGCATCAGTACTTGTGGTGTGTATTCCCTTTGACAGCTTTGCTGTGAGCTCAAATTTCTGTATTAGTATCTTCTCATGATTTAAATCCACATGAAATAAAACATGGATTGGAATGTAAACTAATGAGGTGACATTGCCTTGAGCTCCAGAGGAGAACCTCATGCCTCAAGATGCCTGCCTCTCATCAAAGCTTGCCTCACACAATGAGTTGGATTGGGCTCTGCAGATACACAGCAGCATGCAGTGAAAGATCAATATTGCTTAAATTTGTTCATAATGGTTATGTTGAGACATCAATGAACAATCAGCACCAATCCACCTCTCCGTCTCTGTGAACAGAGGACCATTTCAAAATAACTAGTTAAACAAACAAAGAAGCTAGTTTGCATGGATTTTCAATGTGGTTCAAATACTGTTCAAAATTAGATGAAGGAAGATTCTCATTTTCACATACAGGTTAAAGATATTTTACCTGGTGTTCACATCATGAGTGATTTAAGGAATGGGTTTGATGGTAGATGGGACTTTGGCGTGTGGGAGTATATTTTCCAGATATTTATCCTTCGATAATTTGTGCCTTTTGCTGCAACCAGTTTTCCTCATCATCTCATTTACTGGCCCCCTTCTTTGCCTGCCACTTTTTCCCCTTTGGTGGCTGCAGGACATGGCTCATCCAACCTGCACTATTGTCCATCTTACAAAGAGTAGTGCAAGTCCAGAGACCTCACTATACAGCAAGTTCATCCTGATACAAAACATAGCTGGTTCTCAGTGGGTAAAATGTAGGCCAAGGTAGAGTAATGGGTAAATAGGTATGTCCAGGAAATGTAGCCAGGCAAATAAATTGGACTGTTCTCTCTGCCTGATCGGGAGGCTGCATTGAGAAGATGTACTATTGCACCCTTGTGTAGAAGCCAACATTTATTGGCTTGATGGGTGGCATTATGACTAATGCTGATTATACAGTATCAAACACTAGATTGGGGTGGAATGAGATCATGCATAGAATTTGAGAGCCACCATGATTTTATCAGAAATGTTTGTGCCTTGAAGTTTGTTTGTAATTCCTGTGAAATGGAAATTTAGTGATACCTACTTGATGAAGAGGATTTTTGCCACCCACTGCTCTCGTCACATTGAATCACGCAGCTCTTGTCACATTGCAAATCACTCACGGCCTGTAAAACCTTCTTTGCTCTGCCCTTACAGGCAAGATTCTGTGCTGGCAGCCTTATTGTTAACTTCAACAACTTTCCTACCGTTTTCTGTAGCATAGGCAGCGAAGAGGCAGGTTGCAACTGCAGCCAAGAGTCAGTACTCCAGCTGCCACTTAGTTTGAAAGATTTTTCCAAAGTCGGCCAAAGTGTAGCTCCACAAATATGTCAAGCAGGCAAAAATGACTATCCAGCGACTTCCGTGGTGTGAGTGGAGATTCCTATATATAGCTCTGTTTCAACTTGCTGTTTAAATTTTCTTTCCATGTTTTTCTGGGTAGGCTTGAAAGGCATCAGATACCAAACAGAAACCAATCTGCACATGGAATTCAGCCTGGCCCATACCCAAATCGGCTAGTGAAAACCTACATGTTCCACTTCAGACAGTGAAGAAATCCAAGTGTAAAACCTCTCCTCCAACCTCTGCAGGAATACTTGAAGATGGTGAAAGAAAAGGGGGGGATTTGTTTCAAATTTCTAAAGCAAAGAACCAACGCTGACATTTGCCTTTTTTACTTGCTCAGGGGATGTGGGCTTCGTAGTCTGAATTGCCCATTCATAACTGCCCTTGAGAAGATGGTGGTAAACTGCCTTCTTGAATTGCTGCGGTTCTTGAAGTGTGGGTGAACCCACAATGCTGTTAGGGAGGGAGTTCAAAGATTTTCATCTACCCATGGTGATGTCTGGTCAATTTATTTCAAGCTGGGATGGAGTGTGGCTTGGAGGGCAAACTCTAGATTGGGGTCGGCAACCTTTTTTTTCAAACTCACATTCCCTATGTGCACTCTGTGATTAGTAAGGGATTGGTTAAGGTGGAATGTGAGTGGAAAGAAAAAGATTTGAAAACTGCTGTTTTAATTGTACCTAATTGACTTGTTATGTGCATGGTTTCATAACTCCAAAGGAAATGGGCCAAGGACAATTTTTCTCAAGCAAAACATTTCAGGAATAATTGGGCCTAGAGCAATGGTTCTCCACCTTCCCTTCCCACTCACATACCACCTTAAGCAATCCCTTATTAATCACAGAGCACTTATGGCATAAGGAATACTTAAGGTGTAATAGTTCTGGTGTGTTGCTGCAGTGTTTCAAGCAGATTGGTACAAACTGCAGTGAGTGTGCATTAGGGGTGGAGGGTGTGAGAGGTTATAGATGGGTGCCAATCAAGCAGGCTGCTATATTCTGAATAGGGACAAGCTCCTTTAATATTATTGAAGATGCACTCGTCCAGGTAAGGAAAGACCCTGCAGAGGATAGTGAAGTCAGCAGAAAAGATCATCCTACCTACAATGAAGGACACCTACCAATTCGATGCATTGTGAAGGACTCCACACATCCCTCTGCCATCTGGTAGGAAGTACCATAGCACTCAGGTTGATACGTCCAGGTTGGGCAATAGTTTTTTTTCCCCCCAAGCCATCAGGCTCCTGAATTCCCAGAACTTATGTGGATAGTGGACTTTTACATCTTAATATTTTAATAATTCTAATGTGTTTAACTTTTATTCTAACTTATATTTATGTGAATATGTTCCGTGGTCCTGGAGAAACGCTCTCTCATCTTTACTTGCAAGCATGGTATAAATGATAAATAAAGGTGACTTGACTTGAGAGAGTATTCGCTCATACTCTTGACTTGAGCCTCAGAAATTATAGAAGGTTTGGGATGTTAGGAGGCAAGTTACTTATTCCAGCATTCTTTGTGCATATGGACACTCCTGTTCAGTTTCTGGTGAATGGTAACCTCAGTGGGGGATTCAGTGTCCAATAACACCATTGTATGTCAAGAGGTAATAGCTTAATTTTCTGCTGCCAGATTTCATTATTGCCTGATAATTGATAATTGGCTTCAATCTGCCCAGGCCTGGATATTTTCTTAGTCTTGCTGTATTTGCTTATCTAAGTCACTAATACTGCCAAACGTTATGCAATCACAGTCTTGTGCAATTGTGCTGCTCAGAGATACCATTTCATGCATGAAGGACAGAGGGTGGATACCTGCCTGCTGAGCTTGGATCAGGAGAAGGCTTTCGACTGGATATTGCACACCTACATGATGGATGTGCTCTCCAAAAATCTGAAATTGGATTAAAATGCTCCAAACAGACTTCTGTAGCGCAGTCCAAATCAATAGGAGGGAAAAAGATAGCTTCCCCATCAGGTCTGGAGTCAGGCATGGTTGCCTGCTCTCCAGTCTCTTTGTACGTTGCTTAGACCCCTTTGCTGAATTCATTAGGAAAGACGAGGTCATAGGAGGAGTGAAATTGCCAGACAGTGGAGGCACTCAGGTTAAAGCCTCCCTGTACATGGATAACGTCACTGTCTTATGACCAGACACATGATTGGTCTGCAGACTGATCAGCTTGTGTGAGTCTGCAATGGAGTGTAAAGGTAAACCAGAAAAAAGAGCGAGGCACTGCTCTTCGGTAACTAGTCTGACGGGTCCACCATCCCCTTCACAGTCAGATCTGAATCTCTGAAGGAGTTCGGGATCTGGTTTGGAGGGGCCAAAGCGTGCAGTAAAAATTGGTTGGAGCAGACCGCAAAGATCACCCAGAAATTTGCCCTGTGGGCATGGCACTCCCTCTCAATGTCAGGGAAGAATCTGGTTATCAGGTGCGAGGAGCACTCAGTACTGCTGTGTCCCATCCTCCATTCCTCTCCTTGGCAGTCACCAGAGCAGTCTTCCAATTCATATGGGGATGTAAGATAAAAAAGAGGACAAGGGCAAACTCAACATGGCCCTCATCCTGATGACCACCTTTGTGTGCATAGTCTTAAGTAATCTTATTCTTTTGTATGAGGAGCTTTTCATTCATTATCATGCCAGCAATGTACCATCTTTTTCAATGAGCTGGAGGGAGCAGAGAAGACTTATCACTCACAAAAGATGAGAACATTTAGCTAGCTCTGATGCTAGCTGAGATCCTTCATAGAGTCCATGGCACTAATGAGTGTGGATGGAAGTACGAGTAGCTGGCTATTTTGACATATAGATGTAAGGGGCATCCTGGCACCCTTAGATATCAAAACCATGAACTGAAGCAAATAACAGAGACTCCACATGCTGGAAAACTGCAGCAACACACCAAATGCTGGAGGAACTCAATGGGTCAGGTAGCATGCATGGAAGGCAGTAGACAGTTGACATTTTGGGCTGAAACCTTTCATCAGGACTGGACTTCATCAGGTGCTGGTTTTCGGGCTTCTGTCCAAAGATAGCAGTGAGAAGAAGTTGTGATCAGGGTGATGGGGGTCCTTTATGATGTTGGCTCTTCTTGAGGCAGCTGCTCGTATAAATGTCTGGAATGAATGGGAGGTCAGAGCCTGTGATGGACTTTTGCTACCTGCTGCATTCCTGGGCACTGTACTGCGATGCAACCAGTCAGAATACTTTCCTCAGTACACCTGTAGATAGAGAATCTGACAAATATATCCTTTGAATTCCGGTCAATCCATTTAATACCTTCTCAAACAATTCTTTATCCTTTGTGTATCATAACAGACAGACAATGTACAATTATCCATGAAGTATAAGATGGCTTCAGTACAGATTTGATGCAATTTCATTACTTTTCAATTCAATCTGCTTAGAAATGCACCTGGTTTTTCTTTGTTATGGGCTTATGAATCTGCAAGTGAATGGCACTCACTAACCTTGCTGAGCTAAGAGATATTTTTTGCTTGTTAATATTATGGTTTGTGGGAATCTCTGTTACAGCCAGCAGTTATTGCCCAAAGGCTTGTGATTGGTGTTGAATGTGAATTGTTTCTCCACTGTCCCTGTTCATTTAGACTCTACCGCCTGTTCTAGCAGCACTAATTTAAATTTTAAATTTAGACCTACAGCGCAGTAAAATACCCTTTCACCCCACGAGCTTGTGCTGCCCAATGACACCCAATTGACGCAACCCTGCTACGTTTTGAATGGTGGGAGGAAACCCAGAGAGAACTTAAGCAGTCTCGAGGAGAATGTACAAACTCCTTACAGATAGCACTGGATTCTAACCCCGATCTCTGGCACTGTAATGGCGTTGTGCGAACTGCAACGCTAACTGTGCTGCCCCCAAAAGAAACTTAGTCTCACTGTCCAGATCAGGTTGCACTGCAGCATCTATTCATGGGGACGATCTGACAACTGATATGCATGAGGGCTTTTACCTGATCCGTTTCTGATTTGGGCCACTTTACCCCTCTTTACACAGCCTGGTGATGCCAGTTTTCCCCAGAGGTATAGCTCAAATACAATCAGTTATATTTAAAATTTTACTAAAATGGGATGTGTGGTTTTCATCAAAACTTTTCCCAAGCTAGTTAAGTACCTGATACTATGCAGAAGCAGTCCTTAAAGGCAAGCTTCCCTACACTTGCAGAAAGCACCAACAATCATTGTGCCAGGGTTAAGACAAGAGCTGCAGGTGAGGAGGAAACAGCTCCCACATTTACGCAAACGGATGCTGAAGTCCTGGTGTACACGTTTCATTGTCGGGAGAAAACCTTGAGCACTAGGGAGTTGGTGAATAGATATGGTCAGAAGACCTGCTACATCTTAATAAAAACCTGTCAGGAGATGGCTAATGCAGTCTCCAAGAGGTGTGAGATTTTCTACACCATGTACAAACACAGAAAGAAATTTTATGTCCTCCCTATATACGTCATTAAGGGGGTGGGGGAAATAAGGTCAGAGAATTTAAGTAAGGTACCACGTATCAGAGAACACAGAAATGCTGTAGCAAGTCGTTAAGTAATTGGAACTAGAATAATTTATTTTTGTGCAGGTGCAAAGCAAGATGTGAGATTTTTAACGTGTCTTTTGGGCCTCCTCACATCATTATTTGTAGGTTATATTGCTGGTAATGATTCGCCAAGGCAAATAGCGCCTTTGGAAGACTACACAAAAGAGTCTGGAAAAACAACCAACTGAAAAACCTCACAAAGATAAGCGTATACAGAGCCGTTGTCATACCCACACTCCTGTTCGGCTCCGAATCATGGGTCCTCTACCGGCACCACCTACGGCTCCTAGAACGCTTCCACCAGCGTTGTCTCCGCTCCATCCTCAACATCCATTGGAGCGCTTACATCCCTAACGTCGAAGTACTCGAGATGGCAGAGGTCGACAGCATCGAGTCCACGCTGCTGAAGATCCAGCTGCGCTGGATGGGTCACGTCTCCAGAATGGAGGACCATCGCCTTCCCAAGATCGTGTTATATGGCGAGCTCTCCACTGGCCACCGTGACAGAGGTGCACCAAAGAAAAGGTACAAGGACTGCCTAAAGAAATCTCTTGGTGCCTGCCACATTGACCACCGCCAGTGGGCTGATAACGCCTCAAACCGTGCATCCTGGCGCCTCACAGTTTGGCGGGCAGCAACCTCCTTTGAAGAAGACCGCAGAGCCCACCTCACTGACAAAAGGCAAAGGAGGAAAAACCCAACACCCAACCCCAACCAACCAATTTTCCCCTGCAACCGCTGCAATCGTGTCTGCCTGTCCCGCATCGGACTTGTCAGCCACAAACGAGCCTGCAGCTGACGTGGACTTTTTACCCCCTCCATAAATCTTCGTCCGCGAAGCCAAGCCAAAGAAAGAGAAAGAAATGATTGTAATGTAGAGTGGATTACTAAGCTAATATTGTAGGCTAGATTTTGTAGGCACCTAGAGAGAAGCACATATTACCATGGAGTCCCTTATAGCCCGGGTGAAAAATACTTAACAATTCTGCAGAGCTAAAAGATACTTTTATTTATTCATTCTACAGGAAATAGGCATCTCAGTCAAGGCCAGCAGTTGTTGCATAAAGGCCAGTGATTACTATTGACTTTGTTATAAAGGAGCAATGTCTAAGCTGGGAAGAGCTGAAGTTAAACAAGGAGTCTGTAGATCCTGGGACCTGAGTAGAATACACAAAACTGCTGCATGAACTCAGCAGCTCACACAGCATCAATGGAAAGCAGTTGGCGGTCAAGGTACCATTACCTGAAGTACAGCTCAGGCCCAAAACTTCAACTGCCTATTGCTTTCCATGGATGTCGCGTGAGCTGCTGAGTTCATCCAGCACTTTTGTGTATCGTACTGGAGAGAGTTCTGCAGCTAGCCAATAAAAGGCGGAAGAAAACAGCCTCCATCAGACCCAACAGGTGGTGAGGAGAGAGACGGAAACAGCTACTGCTGCTGGTGTCTGGCAATGGCTCACATTCACCCTGCGAGCCAGGGTGCAGCCCTGAGCCCTTATCTGGGAGCTGCGTCTGGATCACTCAACCCCACTCAACACCAGCACTCACGGGCAGCTCTTCACACCGAGCTGAGGAGGAGAAGTCCCTGCTGGATCTCTGCACCGCAATGGTGTCAGCAACTCAATGTATAGCACTTCATTGACTACTTTCAACACTGATCCTGGGATGTTTCTAGAGTACTAAGTGAAGTACTGGTTGCAAATTCCTGCCATTAATAAACCATCATTATTTCTTTTCTGCAATTTTGTGTCAGCAATTCTGCCATGAATTATTCTTTGAAATTCATCCTACAATTTAAAAAAAAAATTTAAGGATACAGTACAGTAACAAAACGACTGGACTATGAGCTCATGCTGTCCAAATATACCCATGTGACCAGTGAATTTACCAACCCCATACGTCTTTAGGTTAAGACTTTCACCCATCAGAGTCCAATTTGCTGGTACCAATGAAGACATTGTTATACACACATATCACACACATCCCCAGCTTATTTAACATGTGCAGCCTCAATAAAAAAAAGCTCGAAAAGATTTTCTCTTCTTTATATCTGATTCGCTCATCAATTTTCTCTCTCCTTTCAATTTTAACTGTCAAATCTTAAGGTGTAACAGAATTATAGGCATAGAAAGTTAGAGACATAATTCACCGGGAGTTTCACTTGTCTTCTGATAATGTTACCAAGGGAATCCCCACCCCATACATCCTTTGAATGTCAGTCAGGATGCATGTACAAGGGTTTTGCTTATGGTCTGCTTTGAACTAATTTTAGAGGCACGGTGAGTGTTTTTTGTTCTTGGCCATAGAAATTGATTCTATTCCAAGTTAGCTGTCAAATAAGTTACATTACATGAACTTTGCTGTGGGATTACATTGTTTATCTTAAATGCATGCTGGATTAGTATTTTCAATAGCTTTTCGAGATACTTCCAGCTTTACTGGTAATGTTAAAGATCAGTTCACAGTCTGATCAACAAATTAAACAAGAGACAAATTCCACGATTTGATTGATGCTAGGAGTATTTGTTCTTCCTTAAATCATCTGGAGGGCATAAATATATATATATATATATATATATGCCTTGGCTTGTCAAGGTGACACCAAAGGCTTCGGGTTTGTAAAACAGCTGACATTTGTTCAGGTGAAGTAGAGTTGAGATATATTTTCAAGTTCATGACAACTAAATTGTTCTTGGACTGACCTGATGTTTACATGCAGAGCTGACTTATAAATCTGAAAATCATGTGTCTTTATTTTGGAAGTCTTCTGAATTAACCCACAAAAATAGCTAGAATTTTTTTTATAAAGACCACTGTTTAATTTGGATAAAATCTGTTAAATTTCAGACAAGATTAGGAAACTATTTCTCTTCTCAAAGATTATGTTCATCCCTATTGCTTTGGCTTAATTTAATTCTCCTATATCTCATTGGTATAAGAATTTCTGTTTGCAAATAATCATTAAGGGGTCTTATGCAGAATGTTCCAATGAACCATGTTTATTTTCTCAGTGCATTTATAAATAGGACCTTGAATCGTTAACACAAGGAACTTCATTGTCCTTCTCTGCAGCCAACATCCTCATATTAATATTCATTCCAGTGCATTGCACAACATTTACTGAGGATTAACTCTGTTTTTCTTCCATTAAATACCTCATTCAATGTGAATAGTGAGGGTATTGCCAATTAGGCATGCCGCAACAATTCGGTATTCAGTCTCAACATAAAGATGTCAGAGCAGAATAAATCCATGCTTTTCTGGCAGAGCTAAACACATTCAATAGACTTTTGTTCCTTTCTCCAATGTAGAGGTAATCAAAGAATAGTTTAAATTCATAAATATCATAAATGATTTATAAATTCCACTGATCTTAAACATCATGCCATGGAAGGAGGCCATTCAACTCATACTGCTTATTCTGTCCCATTCCCCAGCCTTTTCCTTATAGCCATGTAGATTGTTTCCCTTCAATTCCCCTTTGGAAGCACTGATTGATTCTTTTTCCACCAAACTTACTAGCACTGGATAGGAGTTCCTCTCCACTGTCTGCAAAATGAAGTTTTCCCTCACATTCCTCTTTTATCACATCTCCTCAGATCTTCCTGCCAGCGGGAACAATTGTTCATTATTTACCTCATGGAGAACTGTCGTGATCAGATGTAAATGGAGTTGCGGACTCTCCTCTCGTGCGAATGTTTGCATTTGCCCTGTGTAATTCCAGTGCCAGCTGTATTCACCCAGATCAGAATACTATGCAAAAACAGTCTGTTTCTCAATAATGGTTGCAGGATCATTTTCATCTACTTTAAACTAAAGAACATTAACTTATCCAATACATAGACCAGCTGGAGAAATCCAACAGCTCACACAACATCCATACGATGTAAAGGGTAACCAATGTGTTGGGCCTGGGCTCTTTGTCAGTTATGGAGGAACCTGAATAAAAAGATAGGGGGAGGGGGCAAGGGGAAGGAGGAACTGGAAAAAGGGAAAGGGTGAGGAGTACAGGCCACAGATAAAAGGTGGGAGGGTAGGAGAAAAATGCTGTGAAGTGATAGGAGGAGAGGGTTGAGAGTAGCTCTCTGAAGGGAGAAGGAAGGGAAGGGAGTGTATTGCACATTTGTGTTTTGCACTGCACTCAATCCCAGCTTCTGAAGACTTTATTGTTTAACTCAGACATCAAAATATAGTATACCCTCTCTTAAATGTTACAGACAGACATCGGCAGAACTGTGGCCAGATAAGGAGACAGAAGGAACACAAAGAGGATGCAGTACACCCTGGTGATGGTGCTGCGAAGTAACAACTCAAATCACATAGGGTCATCCTTATTGTGACACAGGCAACCAGCATTATGGGAGTTGTGGCAGGCATGCATTGCAAACCTTGACAGAGCATGGCACAGAAACTCTTCCTGCACCTACCAATCAGATCAGAACTGTGTGGAGTTCGCTGGAGGGAATGTCTGCTAGACTGTACAGGACAGAGGAGGAATAAACCATGAGCAAGGGTGGGGTACTAAAATTGGGCGGTTAGGAGGTAATGTGGTGAAATGGATTACACTATTGTACACAAGATCCAGGATTCTGGCAAGATGAGGAACACACCTGGAAGTGACCTATCCTAGACACAAACTATCTCCTCTCCTGTCAGAAAGGTGCAACAATGACTTCACTTCATTTTTTTGAATATTTTTTTTTTGATTTTTTGTTCAAAAATATACATAATAAAATCTTCAATAACACAATATATTAAACTTTTCTTACAAACAACAACAAAAACAAAACATTCCCTTCCTCCCTCCTTAAATATGAACAGATTCGCACACTGTCAAAGCTTACATATTTTTAAAATATATACTATGCAGTTGGGGAAATCACTTTTGGGTATATTCCTTTCTGGGCCCTTGTATGGTCCAGATATGACTGTCAGATCTTTACAAAAGTGTCATATTTATTCTTTAAGTTATATGTGATTTTTTTTCCCATAGCTATATGGCTGTTCATTTTGACACTCCCTTCATTCTATAAGCAGAGGGGAGATGGACTTCCAAATGATTACGATACATTTTTTTTGCTACCACCAGTGCTATTTTTATAAATGAGAGTTGATATTTAGTCAATTTGTTGCTTACTTCGATAAAATTGCCTGGAAGATATAGCTCTCAGTCATCTGCGAAGGCCACTCCTGTTATCCTGATGAATTATTCTGCAATATCTTGCCAAAATGGCCTCACTTTTACGCACAGCCACGTAGCATGTAGAAAAGTTCCTATTTCAGTCCCACATCTGAAACACATCTCTGAAATTTCTGCTTTTGATCTATGTAACTTCTGTGGAATAAGATATAATTGGTGCAGAAAATTAAACTGAACTAGTCCATAGCTTACATTTATTATTGATGTCATATTGTCTGTACACCAATCTGACCAGCTTCTTTCTGAGATTACTGCACCCAACTCTGACTCCCATCTTTCCCTTGACCTCTGTAAACCTGGTATTGCACTTTCACATTTGAGAGCATAAGACATTTTTAAAATAAATTTGAGTGTATTCCCCATCCATACAGTTCGTTCCATTTCACTAGCTTCAGGTGGGGTCAACATTGGCCCCCATCTTTCTCTTCGGAATGATCTTAGCTGAAGAAAGCAATAGAAGGTCCCATTAGCCACTCCATATTTATGTTTTATTTGTCGAAGGACAGAAGAGCTCCTTCAGTGTAACAGTCTTTATCTTATTCCTTTGTCATACCACAAATTTAATATCGTTTTGCCTATGTTTATAGGCAATAACACATTTTTGTACAGTGAAGCTTTTATTGATATCCCTACTTTTTTCCTATACATTCATTAATTTCCTGCCACATTCTGATCATATGTATTAATTAAGGATTATCTGTCTTTTTTTTAGTGAT
Organism: Narcine bancroftii; assembly: GCF_036971445.1. NCBI lineage: Eukaryota > Metazoa > Chordata > Chondrichthyes > Torpediniformes > Narcinidae > Narcine > Narcine bancroftii. The sequence goes on from NC_091478.1 coordinate 9,251,318, forward strand.
TTCACTCTCCATTTATAGATAAAATCCTTTGCTTCCCCCTCCCCCATTGAGAACATTCCAATTTGAATCCAAGGGGGGGGGTGGGGGGAGCTGTTTTCCACAAAGAAGGCTGCAAGAAATCTAGCCTGTGCAGCTAGGTAGTATTTTTTTAAATCCAGAAATTTAAGTCCTCCTAGCCTGTAGTCCTATGTCAGTTTTTCCAAAGAAATTCTTGATACCTTGTTATTCCATAGGAACTGTCTAATGTGATTACTTATTTAATAGTTTAAAGAATTTTTTAGGAAATGGAATAGGCAACAATTGAAAAAGATATTGTAGTCTTGGCATTACTTTCATTTCATGCAATTAACCCTCCCCACTAGAGTAATCAGTAAATCTCTCCCCTTTTGCAGGTCTTTTTTCTATCTTCCGCAAAAGAGGAACATAATTTAGTTTATACAGAATCTGTAGATTATTGTCAGTTGCTATTTCAAGATATTTTATTCCATCTGTCTTCCATTTAAATTTACTTTCTTTCTTTTATATAATTTTTTATTTTTTTTATTTTTCACACTGTGAACCATATCAACCAAAATATCTACAAAGGTTTCTCATTAAATTTACACAGTGACATTTTCTCCCATTTTCCCCCTTTCCCTCCCTTCCCTCTTCCCACCCCCCTCCAAAACCCATAAATATTCAACATATACAATACAATAAAACCATAGAACAATATCTTCACACAAAGGAAAATAAACAAGAAAAATGCGCATCTATTTGTTACACACTGAATCTAGTCGTTTTGTCTTCTTATCATTTTCATTTATGGTGGAGGTCGTAGGCAAGCTCTCTCTGTTATGTTCCATGTATGGTTTCCAAATTTGGTCAAACAATGTGACTTTATTTTTTAAATTATATGTTATTTTTTCCAATGGAATACATTTATTCATTTCCATTAAACACAAGGTTACGCATGATACAGTATAATTGGTTACACAGGGTATATATCACTCCTCAAAAATTAAAAGAATGGGATTCAACATTATCGGATAGATGTTTTCACTGTAAGAAGGAAATGGGAACAACAGTACATGCAATTTGGGCATGTACGAAAGTGAATACATTTTGGGAAGAACTAAATCAGATATTAAATAAAATCGCAAAAAATAACATACCAAAAAATCCAGAGATCTAGAGTATTCTCATGCTCGCTTCCATTTTCCAATTTGACATTATACATTTTTTTGCTACTGCTAGAGCTATCATAATGAATTTTTTTTGTGCTCTATCCAATTTGCGGCCTAATTCTTTACTTCTTATGTTACTTAAAAGAAAGATCTCTGGATTTTTTGGTATGTTATTTTTTGTGATTTTATTTAATATCTGATTTCGTTCTTCCCAAAATGTATTCACATTTTGAGCCAGATACTCTTCCATTTTTTTTTTAATGTTCCTTGTAATTTTTCCAAAGATTTAACTGGGATGGATAGGTACAATTGCACATCATCGGCAAATAGACTAATTTTGTATTCTTCTTGTCCAACTTTGAAGCCCTTTATATCTGGATCCCCTCTTATAATCTCCACCAGCAGTTCAGTCACTAAAATAAAAAGTGCTGGGGACTGGGGAATCCCTGTCTACTAGATCTACTCAAGGGGAACACCACTGACACCTGGCTATTAGTTATCATTTTAGCTTGTGGTTTATGGTATTGTTTTATCCAATTTATAAAACTGCCTATGCCAATTTTTTCCAGTCTTTTAGATAGAAAGGACCATTCCAAACGGTCAAATGCTTTTTCTGTGTCCAGGAAGACTGTAATACTGGGATTCCATTCAAATTTTGCTGTATGTATTATATTAAACAACCTTCCTAGACTATTTGAGGATGTCTTCCTTAACAAATCCTAGCTGGTCTGCATGTATCAGTTTTTGTAAACATTATCCTAATCTATTAGCCAACACTTTTGCAGTATTCAGCATTTAACAGCAAAATTGGTCTATATGACAACATTTTTAATGGATCCCTATATTTTTTGGTATTGCTGCAATAATAGCATTTGAGAATGATTCTGGAAGGGTCTATGTCTCTAGTGCTTGATGTCGAACATCCATTAACAGGGGCATTAGTAATTATTAAAATTATTGCTGCTATTAACTTTTTTATTCTATGGAACTACGGCTGTTTGCTAACCAGCCTTGTGTAGCAAAAGTCCTAAAATTTGGACTGCTTGGGGATTGGATCGATCTGGATTTTCAGATATTCTGGATTTCCGGGCAGTACATTTATGGCACTTACACAATGCATGCATGCACACAAAGCACACCCACATGCACACAATACATGTATGCACACAATCCAGATTCTCGGATGGTTCACATTTCTGGCATCTGGATTTTTTAACATTTACTGTATGTTGAACTTGTGAAAATCTTTATAGACAATATTTATTTCTTTCCCTTTATAAACCATCCTGATTACCTATCCAAAGATTCAGTCGGGTTTTCCGGATGTGATTTATCTTTAACGAATCCTCTATATTCACCTTGACTTTTCTGAATGTTCAGTACTTTTCACCCTACATTTTTACTCTGAGATTACCTGCCCCTATCCCCCTCCCTCCTCACCACCACCTCCCCCACACCAACCCGAACAAGATTAAGCTGTTTGGCCAGTAGTTGCCTGGAGTGTCTTAACACCCCTTTTTGAACAAGACTGACAACTTAGATCGCTGGGTTCCTGTGTAACTGGTGAATCCTCAGTAATCCTGCCAAACTCCCATTGCCTGTACAGTCTGGCAGACATTCCCTCCAGTGAACTCCACAAGACTCTGATCTGATTGGTGTGTGTGGGAAGTCACGCAGCCAAAACTAGTAATACCAGCCTAAATTAATACCCATCTAAAGCCACATTTTTCAACTTCAAAAAAACCTCTGTTCCTTCATATTCTTCCAAGGCAACAACATTAAGAATCAATTGTACCTGACAAATTCAAAGCCCATAATTGAGTGAGAAGGTAGAAATTATCATTGCAAATCATCAATTATATCTGTCTACCTGCCGCCTCTCTATCTTCCTGACAACTATCATACGTTATGAACAGTAGAGTGATAATGGTGAAATCTTCAAGTGCACTTTGTAATTTTAAGTAGAAACATTTTAACAAGGGGCAGCATGGTTAGTGTAGCGGTTACAGTGCCAGTGACCCAAGTTCAAATCTGTAAGGAGTTTGTTCGTTCTCCACGTGTTTGTGTGGAGTTTCCTCCGGGGGCTCAGGTTTCCTCCCATCTTTCAAAATATAACCCTCCCTATGTTAATTGGGATATTTGGGTGGCATGGGCTGCAAAGGCCTGACACTGTGCCTAAATTAATAAGTAAATCAACAGTAAGTGTTGTGCCAGGGTGCTCATGTATCTCCCACTGCTCATTTCAGCTTGTTATACAAGCCTTGGTTTTGCAATGTGCACAGGAATTCAATTTGAAAGGAACTGGAGCTCCTGTGACTTTTTTTAACATTTGAATTATTATGGGATATTTTTATTCTTATTATTGTTTCCCAGACATTACTCTCAATTCAAGGGCAAAGAGGGAGGATGGCCTTGCTAGAAATGACTAGATCCCCCCACCCCCCACCCCCCAACCCCACACCAACCATCACCAACAAGAACGAAGCATTGGAAAACAAAAGTGAAAGATGAAACTTAAAGGCAATTTCCCCCAGACTTCCACTACATCATCCCAGCCAAGCCCTGAACACAAGACTGAATCAAAGACCCTGTTTCCTGCCAGGTTTCCATACATCCGGGCATCACTTGCTACAGAGTGGCCCAGGCGAATTGAAAAGCCTCAGAACATCCTGGATTTCTGGCCAGTGGAAGTCACCATTTGACGCTGACTGGCAGATTCAGAGCTTCCATAGGCTTGTCAAAAGCCACGCATTACCAGTGAGCATGCATTCTGAAAGTTGCCAATTAACCAAGCAATGAGTGACTTCTTTGGTCATCTTCCAATATGAAAAAATGTAAATGCCTGTAGTTCCAGCAGTAATCAGTGATTAGTGGATCAGACATTCTGCTCCCTCCTTCCCGATTTCCCTCAATAATCTTCCATGTATTCCATCTGAGCAAATCCCTTTTCCCAAATGCAAAAAGCCTCACCTACCCATCTTGACATCAATTTTTATTGCTCTCATTAGCCTCACTTTCACTGAGCTTTTGCCTTTAGGAGTGACTAATATATATTTATATTGGTCATTCTTCGGTTCAAAGAAGACGCATTGTTGTGCAGTTCATTTGTGAACACGAAAGTGACTTTGTAGTCCCAGTCTGGAAGCACGAAGTCTAGCACTAGTGACTGATACCCATCATTCAATGTGTTTCTCTATGCACACTTACTCCTTGATGGACATCGCCTTTTGGAATCCCGTTACAACAGCTGCAGTTTAAGTTTGAGTTAGAGGTTTTTGTTTCTTTTTGTGTTACATTCTATACCTTTTTGTTATCCCCTCTTTGTACGTCTCATGCTTTCCTTCCCAGTTTAACATACTCAATCTTGTTTGAATTATTCATTTAACATCTAACCTGTCTCATTCCTCAGAACGAGATACCACAAACCCCTCTGCTTCCTCTGGATGCTGCGTGACCTGCTGAGTTTCTCCAGCGCTTCTGTGTATTGCTCAACAATGCCGTTTGCATTATTGGCCTGGAAGTATATATATCAAGTAAGTTCTCCTTAATATATTTCATAAATATCTCCCATCCTTTGTCTTTTAATCTACTATTATCTCAATTAAATGTGCTGGTATTTTAGACATAATTTATCCCAATTATTACCTCCTACTGACTACTTAGTGGGCTCTAGAGTATCCCACTAGCAAGATGGACCCTTGTTGCTTCTTGACTCTAACTTAATTATGTTGTCCGTCACCACTCATGGACATTCTCTCTTTCCAGCACTATAATATCTTCCCTAATTAATTTAATGGGGATGGTTTTCTGAGATTGAACCGTTATTTCCAGCCTAAATAACTTAGAAGTGTTTATTTTTGTAGTGATATTTATGTTTCAGTATCTAACATTTAGGTTCATACTCAATCAGAGTTTATTACTTTTACTGTGCTGTTGTTGAAGAGCTCCACATTTAAAGGAGAAAGAATGTTTAACTTAATTTTTATCGTGAAACGCTGGCTTAATTTCTCTGACCAAGGCTGCTGGTCTATCTGCTTCATCTCAGTTTGAAGGTCTTGTTCTATCTGCTGATTAGTCTGGAGTTACTGGCATCATGGCTCTGTGACTAGAGCGTGCGTGATTTGCATAAGGGGATTTGCAAAGAAAAATGTTTGTTCTCCACCTGCCAAGGTTCAAGTTCAAGTTTATTTATCATCAGATGAAACAGCATTCTTTGGTTCTTTTATGCAAAACAGTGCAAACGCACATACGGACATCACACACTAACAGACAAGAAAACAAACGCTGTTTCATCTAATGATAAATGAACTTGAACCTTGGCAGGTGGAGAACAAACATTTGCTTTGCAAGTCCCCTTATGCAAATACGCACGCTCTAGTCACAGAGTTATGATGCCAGTAGCTCTAGACTAATCAGCAAATAGAACAAGACCTTCAAACTGAGATGAAGCAGATATATTTAAAATAAATATTATTAATACCTAGTGGAGACTCAGAGAGTTGTTTTAGCAGGTTCATCAGTCATTCAGCAGGTCTCACAGACCACGGAAAGAAGGTATTACTCAGTCTGGTGCTTCTGGCTTTAATATTCCTGCATCTTTTTCCTAATGGGAGTAGCTTGAAGATGCTGCACACAGGGTGGTAAGGGTCCATGAGCCCTCTTTAAACAACAATCCCAGTAGATCTCATTGAAGAGGTGGGAGGAAGACCCTATTAATCCTTTCTGTTGCTTTTATGGTCCTGTGGATTAACCTCCAATCTAATGCTCTACAGCAACTGTACCATACTGTGATGCAGTAAAAACACAAAATGCTGGAGAAGCTCAGCAGGTCCAACAGTGACCTTTATGTAGCAAAGTAAAGATCCAGAACCAACAGTTCGGGCTGGAGCCTTTCATGAGAAAATGCTGGCAGGTGTTCAAACAAAAGAGTTGGGGGGGGGGGTGAAGATGGAGATTGGAGGGAGGGGACAGCAGCAATGAGGGGGAGGGATGGCTGGGTGGGTGGAAGCACCGGAAAAACAGGAAAGGGAAAGGGGAAAGAAAAGGTGAGCAGGTCAATGTTAATGCCATCTGGCTGGAGGGTGCCAGATGGAAAATAAGACGTTGTTCCTCCAATTTGCGGGTGATCCAGGTGGGATAGTGCATGAGGCCATGGACAGACATGTGAGTGTTGGAGAATGACTTGGAATTGAAATGGTTGCCACTGGAAGATTGCTGTTGTTGAGAGCAGAGAGGAGGTGCTCAATGAAGTGATTTCCCAGTCTGTGATTGTTCTCTCTGATGTAGAGGATGCCACAAAGGGAGCTCGTGAAAAAGTTGATGGAAAGGTGGCTGGTAGCCTTGCCTGCCTTAGTCATCTAAGGAAGTACCCACGTTTTGCTTTTCGAATTGCCCTGACTGATTTTAGTGCCATCTTTTCTCCTGTCCTGAAGGCTGCTTCCGAAGCTCTGAGATGTACATGGATCTCTGCGTCCAACCATGGTTTCTGGTTAGCCTTGGTTGTGTGGCATTTGATCTCGGTGACATCCTCTCAATGTACTTGCTAATGTAGCAAGTCACTGAACTCATGTACCCATTGTGGGGGGGGCCACCACCCTGAAATAGCTCAGTATGTGGTCTCAAAGCAGTCCTGTAGTGCTGTTGTGACATCTTCCCTCCTCCTACCCACTGCCTACAGTCACATCCTGATCTCCCTGTGAACTGGCTTCATTCTTATTTACCAGGGGTCTTTATGCTGGGGTTAGCAGCATGGATATGTTTATGGTCTGAGTTTCTAATGTGGTGGCCACAGGCAGCATTATATGCATCAGGGACGTTGGTGTACACTGGATCTAGGGTGAAACACAAAAGTCTGCAGATGCTGTGATTGTAGTAAAAACACACGAAATGCTGGAAGAACTCCATCTAGAATGTTCTCTTTTCTGGTGGCAAAGCTGACATGCTGATGAAACCATGGTAGAACAGTTTTCAAGTTGGTGTGGTTGAGGTCGCCAGCTGCAATCATGCAACCATCAGGGTGAGATGTCTGAGCGTCACAGATCATACCATAAAACACCTTAATTGCTTTACCCTCATTTTATGGAACGTAAACTGCTGCAATCAGTGTGGCCATGAATTCCCTGAGCAGGTTGAGGGCTGCTCATTTCAGCATCAGGTACACTATCTTTATCAAAACAAGATAAACTTAGACATACAGCACGGTAACAGGCCATTTCAGCCCACGGGTCTGTACCGCCCAATTCACAGCCAATTAACCAACACCCCTGGTATGTTTTGAATGATGGGAGGAAACCGGAGCCCCCGGGGAAAACCCAGGCAGACATGGGAAGAAGGTACAAACACCTTACAGACAGTGTGGGATTTGAACCTCTTTCCTGATCATAAAGGCATTGCGCTAACCGCTAAGCCAACCATGCCACTCTAAATAAAAAGAACTGGCGTGTCTGAGGGCCCTGATCAGCCAGTCTGATAGGGTCATCAGGCACACTTGACTGATGTGCCTCACTGGAGCTTTAATCTACTTCTGGTTAACTGGCAAAGGAATAGGAACTCATACTTCACGAGAACCAGGCCACTTTCCAAAAAGGTCCTTTATTTACAAATGAGTGCAAAGCATAATTGTGAGGAACTGATGTTAATGTGGGTCACTGAGATACAGTATTTTCCCATTTCAGGGATCCATTAAATTCTGTGAATTAGATATGGATCAGACAGACACAGTACATCTCATAATGATAACACTGGACAATGAAAATTTTGCCTCCTGAACACTTTTGGGTGTATTTTATGGATTTTGGATTGCTGGTCATGAAAATCACCTTAAAATTTTCCTACCATATACTGTTTTTTTTTAAGATGTAACCTATTTTTGCGATTTCCTGTCATATTTGAATTCTACTAATATACAGGGCCCTCCATAATGTTTGGGACAAAGACACTATTTTTTCCTTTATTTGCCCCTGTGTTTCATAGTTTTAAATTTGTAATCAAACAATGCACATTTAATTAAAGTGCATGTTCCAGATTTTATTCAAGGTTATTTGTATACATCTTGGTTTGATCATGTAGAACTGACAGCACATTTTAAGCCTAGTCACAATGTCTGGGACATCTGGCTTCACAGGTGTTTGAGCATACTCAGCAAGGGAATGGGTTGGGGAATTGAAATGGGTGGCCACTGGGAGATCCATGCTATTGTGATGGGGAGAGTGGAGGTGCTCAATGAAGTGATCTCCCAGTCAATGTGAAGCCTCTCTGATGTAGAGGAGACCATGATAGGAGCACCGGATGCAGTAGATGACCCCTGCTGATTCACAAGTAAAGTGTTTCACTTGGAAGGACTGTCAACTTTATAACCCTGATAATCAGATAAGTAATGTGTAAGGTGATTACCATGTTTTGCATGGCCTCATAAATCCCCAGCTTGATGGAGCAACATTTCATCTGCAATTTAGTTGAATCTGTGGACTAAATGTGATATTATAGCTTCTGGGTACAAAAGAAAGAAGCTTTACTCCAAAGACATCTCCCCAAAGTTGTACTTGACTGTAAAGTATCAGAATGTTGGAGAAACTATCCGTCTATTCTTCCAAATCTTCCGTGTTTTCCATTTAAACATCAATTAGTCAAAAAACCAGTCAGCAAATCAGGTAAAAGCAGAAAAAAACTAATCTTATAGATTGAGACCCAGCCAAAATATTTGCACCTGAAGCATTTTGCTTTACTGTAACCCTCTCACATTGTCACCCACCATACAATACTGACAGTACTCCAGGTCTACGTACAGTGCTGGATGTGACCTGTCACTTTCCACATCACTGTCACATACCACATCACCAGAATGTTACAGAAGCCAGGAAAGGGGAAATGGATTAGAAGGTATTAGTGGATTGTGGAGCATCATGTGACCTCCCTGTCTAGAATGAGGTCAGAAGTCCTCATTCTACATCCACATTAATTGTGATATACACTTAATATGATATGCCTTTTTTATTATATCAGTTGACTGTATGTAGGATTTATATATCAAACAATAAAAATAGTTTAAAAAGATAATTAAATTGAAACCCAAAAGTATACAGAACATGGATGTTCGATATATATTGGAGACAACAACTCACGATGTTACATCAAATGTTTTAAAAACCTGAAACTTAAACAGGATTAACTGTTTGACATCAGTAATTTATATTTCTTAAGAACCACAATGACAAAAGCTAATAAAGAACTGGAACAATCTACCTCAAACAATTTCAAAGAACTTGTTTATTAACTTGTGCAAAATATGCCACCAAAATATGCCATAAATACTGTACAAAATCACTGTGGTCTTTGAGTGAGGGTCAATATTGACTAAGGTGACACTGTTTACCTGACTTAGTATTCCTCACTCCCACTAGCATAATTTAATAAACCTGTATTGTATACTCTCGTGTATTTTCTGTCTTGACTGCACGGGATGACTATCACAGTACTAGTGCAGTGGCTTCAACAAAATGTACATTCAGGGCCCCAAACAGCCCTTCCAAGTGAAGCAACGTTTCATCTGTGTAATTGCAGGGGCCATCTACTACATCTGGTGCTCCCACTATGGACTCCTCTGTCAGAAGGACTAGACGCAGACTGGGAGATCGCTTTGTCGAGCACCTCAGCTCTGTCCGCCACAATAACATGGAACCCCCAGTGGCCACCCATTTCAATTCGCTACCCCGTTCCCTTATTGACATGTCTGACCATGGAATCATGCACTGCAAGACTGAGACCACTTGCAAATTGGAGGAAAAACACCTCATCTTCTTTTGGGCCCCTCCAACCAGTTGACATTAACATTGACTTCTCTGATTTCCATTATCAACCACTCCCCTCCCCCCAGCCCCCACTTCTTCTTCCCCATCTACTTTCCTCTGGTTCTCTCTCTCTTTCTTCCCTTTCCCTCTCTCTTCAATTAAAACCCTTTGGCTGTTGGTCTGGGATCCCCCCACCTCCCATTCCTCCTTCTTTCTCTCTCCCAGCCTTTAATTAAGATGCCAGCTTTCACTTCTTTACTAAATGATATCAATAAAGGGCAAGAAATATATTTTTAAAAGTCACCAATAAGCTGGTGCTTCACATCTAAATAAATTAGTTTTGCTTTTACAAAGTATTTGTAATTATTTCTGAGATTAAGATAATGAATTTAGCACAACACTATTACAGTGACAGCAATTTGAGTTCGAATCCGGCGCTGCCTGGAGGGGGTTTGTATGTTCTCCCCGTGTCTATGTGGGTTCCGCCCAGTGCTCTGGTTTCCTCCCACTGTTCAAAATGTACTGGGGTTGTAGGTCAATTAAGAGTAATTGGGCGGCACGGGCTGAAAGGGCCTGTTACCATGCTGCATGTCTAAATTTAAAATTCTAAATTTAAAAAAACGAAACTGTCTATGCCAGGAAGTTGTGCACAGGTATGCAAGGTGCACTTGTGCAAGACAAATGAGGCTGATCCCTTTCCCTTTAAGATAGCAGAGAGGAAGAAGTAAAAATATTGATGAGGACAGTTGCCAATTTTTTTGATCCGAGGGAAGGTAACCGATGAAATCCAGTTCGGTCTTCTGCTCTGTAAAGGTTTTCTCATTCTTTGATGAAGGGCCCAAGCCCGAAACGTCGGTTCTGTATCTTTTCCTTTTTTACATAAAGGACACTGTTTGACCTGTTGAGCTTCTCCAGCATTTTGTGTTTTTACCTCTGTAAAAGTAACTTTGCTCTTGTTCCTGGTGCAGATAATCACTGTGGTTTCCATGACACAACAATGAGTAGCACATTGGGAGTCGTCATTGCAGCCTGGGAAATGGCCTGTGGCATGATGATAGGATTGATGTAGAATTAGTGTATCGATGTTTTGATGGTGAGTAAGAACTTAATGGACTAAAGGGCTTGTGTCTATGTGTTAGGCCACGTGACCTCCAGTAACCAGTGCTAGTGCAGTCTACATGTGTTGTAACCCAATCAGGAAGGAGATGTGCTCCCTGAATACCTTGTATAAGGAGGACCTCCTGCATACTGCCATTTATGTAGCTACCATAGGCTCTTAGCAGCTTTCAGGCTCCCTCCTGTCACTAAGGCCCCTTGGGCCCAGCAGAATAATTTCCTGACTTGAATCCTGTTGGAGTTGATCACATGGTGGATTAGTCCCTGAAAGAGACTGATTGCATGATATGTGGCATTTCTGCAAACATGCCAAGTATTTGGTTTTTCACAGATATTCCTCTGGTTACAAATAAACAATATTCATAACAAATGATTGTGTGTTACCACAATGAATCTTTTGCTCCTGTTGTCTTCAAGTAAAAGGGTGGAGAACAATCTAATATGTAGGTGTTTTTTTTGCTGCATTTTCTGCCATCTCATCTGGTTGTTAATGGTAGTTGCAGATGGATGGGGAATGATTTCGTTCAAATCTCATTTTCTTTAGGGTGATTTAATTGTTTAGGTAGTTACTGATTTCTTGTTTTCCTTTGTGAGTGAGGGAATGCCTTGAGATTAAAAATGTATAATGTGACAGGTAAACTGTGGATGCAGCATTCTGAAATACAGTATGTGGAAGAGAATGACAGTACAACTCCGATTATCCGCAATCAGGTTCTCCAAAATCCTCAGTTATCCAAAATCTTTTCAGAGACAAACTGACCATGGACCTTGGGTGGCGGCAGCAGTGGACCTGGGGCTCCCAGCACCGACAGCAGCAGACCTCGGGCTCCTGGACAAGAACGGGACCCTCGGGCTCCCAGCACAAATGAGGCCTCGGTGGGGAAGCGTCAGTGATTGGCGGTGGCCAGAATTTTTTTTGGTGAGAATTACATATTATTTTAATGCTTAAAAAGCCTTCCCTTATTGTTTGTTGTGGTTTAAACACTGTTACAAGTGATTTGCTGTGACTACTGGGTTGTTTTTAAAAAATGACAAGGTTCTCTGATAAAACCATTTATCTGGAATAGGCCTGGTCCTGACCATTCTGGATAATTGGAGTTGTTCTATATCTATAGCAAGATAAGATTCACAATTTTCACTAATAATCATACAACATATTCTGTGCTCAATTTAGAAAGATGTTGGTGGAAAATGTTGAACAATAACTAACATGATGGCATAGATCTTGCTGGTAAATGTTGGCATTGCCCCTGTAAACTGTTGGCAGTTGACTCCTGGAAGAGTCCCAGACTTGCCAACAGACTCCAGTGAGTGAGCCAGACAAAATACTCTCTCGGAGGATGCAGGGAGTCAAGAGATAGGGCAGGAACTCACAGATTCCTCGCCTCCCCCCAGTGATATCTGCTCATGTCTCATTTCAATACAGAAGTAAGAATAAGGAGAATCAGGTTTTAATTTTATTATTTGTTTTTGTAATAATGCTTTTAATTATTTAACAAAATCCTTCAGTGTTTTGTGTAAGCTTTCCTACTTTGAAAAAAAATTAAATATTTTTCAATGTTTCTGAAAGACTGGAGGTAAGATATTGCCTTTTTTGTAGTTCTGTGTGTGGTGGTTTATTTTGACCCATCCTAATAACCCAATATCATTGCCCAGGGCTTCATCAATCAAAAAGCTCATGATCAGCAAGATCAGCCACGTGGATCTGTGCCAGATGAGTGCAGAGCCATGGAGTATCTGGGAGATGAGTGCGGGCATAAAATTGGATGTAATTTGTGAAGCTGATGAAGTGATGTAGGACATGCATTATGTTTTGTAATCTATAACTAGTTGAATGAAAAAGAATGTAAGGTAAATGCTGCATTTAAAGTTCATTGGTTTTCACTCTACTCTCTGGAGACATCCATTTGTCAATCGCTATGAGCTGATGAAATGAATATGGCTTTTGAGTCAATACAAAGGAATTCAAATACTTTCTAAATACGCAACAACGATTGGCAGCAATAATTAACCTTCTGCTATATTTTAATGCAATTTCATGGAATGAATGAGAAGTTTTAGATGTTACTGGGGAACATTAGTTGCGATTTGTGGGTCATGTCCATTGAAGTGGCTGACATTTCCACGACTGCTAATTGCATATAATGAGTCCTCTTTACTTGTTTATATTGTTCCTGCCTTTTGTCTTTGAATTCTGCAAGCGCTGAGCTAGTTGGAAACTAAATTGAATATAGCTGGAAGCTGTAACGAAAGGCCATCTGTAAGGTGATAAATTTTGGTCTCTGCTTCCTTCACCCCATTTCTCAATCTGGTGTCATTTTAAACCAATGAACTAATCAAGGGTTAAAAAGTTGGTTACAAAGTGGCCACTAGATTAAGTGAGTAAAACTGCACTCAAGTTTTATTATTTAAGGGAGTGGTGGGTATTCCATGCATTTTGCTAATGTTCACTTAGCATTAAACCCCAATCACTTCATTCAACTGAAATGTGACAATTACAATTTTACAAATTAGATAAAATTCTCAAGGTGACTGAGCTAGAAAGTTTAATTCACATTTAATGGCATGAGACCTATCAAGTTCTCATATCGTTTAGTTTGGATGCCTCCATGGAAATCAATATCAGATAATCTATGTTGCAAGATAAGGCATAAAATCAATGTTAGTGAGGTAATCCAAAATATTCGCATCAGAAAGCTGCAAGATTCACAGGATTAGAAAATGAATGAGTCCACATACGTGACTAAGAATAGTGACACCTGCTAGGATTGGTGGAGGAGAGAGCAGGTAACCTGTTATAAACAATGTAAAAGAGAGGGGCCATGTAATGGAGTGGAGTGGTAAGGCTTTGGTGAGAACAAGCAGGAGGCGACATTTATAGTGGGTGAGTAGATTATTCAACATTTATTAGTGATTAATAGGTTAGGTATTATGACTCGGGTTAATGCTCTGCATCAAGGGTCAGATGTGGGATCCCTGGGAGCCTCTGAGCCTTTGTCACACCCACATCAGAGCCAGGTGCAGCTCCTAAGGGAGCAAATTAAGGAACTGGAGCTGCAGCTTGATGACCTATGTCTTGTAAGGAAGTGAGAGTTTGGAGCCATAGGGAATATTTCCATTCCCCTCAGCAACTGGTTTATCCTTCTGGATAGAATTGGGGAGGATGACCATAGGGACCAGGTGTCTAGCACTGAGCATTGCCCTGTAGCAGAGAGGGCAAAGAGGCATTCAATAATGAGAGAAGATTCCATTGTGAAGAGAACAGACAGGAGATTCTCTGAGCCTGATGAAGACACCTGGATGGTGTGTTGCCTTCCTGGTGCCAAGGTATGGGATGTCTCAAATTGGATCTAGAACATTCTGAGGGGAGAGGATGGACAGCAAGAAGTCTTGGTACATGTTGGTACCCATGACATGTCAGGAGGTCCTGAAGAGGGAGGAAGCTGAGAAGCAGGACCCCCCAGGGTGATAATCTCAGGATTACTGACTGTGCCACGTGCTAGTCAGGGCAAAAATAGCAAGATCAGGCAGATAAATGAGTGGCTGAGAAACTGGTGCAGGGGACAGGGGTTCAGATTCTGGGATCATTGGGTTCTCTTTTGAAAAAGGCACAACCTGTACAAAAAGGATGGATTACATCTGAACCCAAAGGGGACCAATATCCTGGCAGGGCAGGTTTAATATAGCATTCTGGGAGAGTTTAACTAATTGGGAAGGTGGATGGGAACCAGAGTGTTAGGGTTAAAGAAGGGGGAAACAGCAGTAAAGTGAAGATAGTGTGCAGGAAAGATGACAGGCAGGTGAGAAGACAAATTAATAGCCAGAGGGATGGCAGAGGTACAATACATGCAAAAACTGGTCAAAAGGTATTGTACTTAATTCATATGTTTTGAACATGTCTGAGTCTTGATAAATATTGGAACAAAGTATTTCAAGCTTTCTCTTGAGTTTTTAAAGTTAAATTTAAACCAAATCCCTTAACTGCTTTATTTGGTATTACTGGAGAGAGTGACATAACTTTAACGGCATGTGAGCTGCATGTCCTAGCTTTTATTTCTCTTATGGCTAGGAGGGCAGTGTTGCTCAGATGCCCAGTGTTGCCTAATCATACTCGATGGCTACGTGATGTCATGTCATGTCTAAACAGAGAAGATTAGATACTCAATTTCCAATTTGAATTCAAATTTTCAAACACTGTGGGGAGGCTTTTTGAATTACTTTTATAATCTTTGATCTGTAATGAAGGTAGAAGTGTTATCACTCTGTTAAGAATTCTTTTTTTTGCCAAATATATATGTACTCTATATTTTTTATGTGAAATTTCGATGTTAATAAAAATATTGATAAAGAAAGGTATTCTACTTAAATGCATTAGAAACAAGGTGGATGATCTTGCTGTATACACCCAGGTTGGAGGTAAACGATGCTGTGGCCATTACAGAGTCGTGGCTAAAGGATGGATGTCATTGGGAACTGAAGGTCCAAGGAGATCCGGTGTATTGGAAGGCAGGTAGGCTGTGCTGGTAAGCAACAATATTAAATCAATGAAAAGAAAGAACATAGGTTCAGAAGAGGTAGAGTCCTTCTGGATTGAGTTAAGGAATGGTAAATGTAAAAGGATGCTAATGGCAGTTATATACAGGCCCCCAAACAGCAGCCGGGATGTGGATTTCAAAATACAACTGGAAATAGATAAGGCATGTCAGAAGAATAGCGTTATGATAATTATAGGGGATTTTTACATGAAATTAGATTAGGAAAGCCAGGTCTGTATGGAACCTCAGGAGACAGAGTTTGTGGAATGCCTACGGGATGGCAGCTTGTTGCTGAGCCCACCAGGGGACTGAGTGTTCTGGATTGGGTGCTGTGCAATGAACCAGAGGTGATTAGAGAGCTTAAGGTAAGGGAATCCTTAGGAGGCAGTGATCCCAATATGATTGAGTTCACTTTGAAATTGAAAGGGAGACCAATGTGTCGGTATTTCAGTGGAGTAAAGGAAGTTGCAGTCACATGAGTGAGGAACAGGCCAAAGTCGATTGGAAAAACACTCAATGGGGAAAGCAACAGATCAGCAATGGCTGGAGTTTCTGCAAGAAATGAGGAAAGTGCAGGACAGGTACAGACCGGAAGGAAAGAAATTTTGTGAATGGAAAAATGAGAGAATCGTGGCTGTTAAAGCCAAAGGAAAAGCAAAAGAGAGGGCAGACAAGGAAACAAAACCTAGTGGCGTGATAGAAACTGGGAAACATTTAAAGACTTGGAGAACTCAACTAGAAAGGTGATTAGGAAGAAAAAGATAATTCAATTTTTTGAAGAGATAACAAGTAGGACAGACTGGGGAGATGCAGTGGATGTTGTGTATTTGGACTTTCAAAAGGCCTTCAACAATGTGCCACACATGAGACTATTAAACAAAATGAGACCCCATGGAATTTCAGGAAGGATACTAGCATGGGTAGAGTACTGGCTGTTCGGCAGGAAGCAAAGAGTAGGAATAAAGGATCCTTTTCTGGTTGGCAACCATTTACCAGTGGTGTTTCACAGGAGCCAGTTTTGGGGCCACTTATTTTTATGTTGTATATAAAGGATTATGGAATAAATGGCTTAATGTCTAAATTTGCAGATGATAGGGGAGATGGTAGGGGAGGTGGTGCTGAGGATACCGAAGGCAGAAGAAAGACTTGAATAGATTAAAAGAATGGGCAAAGGGGTGGCAGATGAAATACAGTGTTGGAAAGTGTACGGCCATGCACTTTGGTAGAAGAAATAGATGGGCTGACTATTTAGATGGGGAGAAAATTCAAATTTGCAAGGTGCAAAGGGACTTGGGAGTCCTGGTGGAGGATATAATAAAAACTGATCACGTTGAGATGGTGGTGAAGAAGGTGAATGCAAATTTGGCATTTCTAGAGGGATAGCATGCAAGAACAGGGATGTAATGACTCTTTAAAGCACTGTTGAGACCTCACTTAGAGTACTGTGTACAGTTTTAGGCAACATATTTGATAAAACACATGCTGACATTGGAGAGGGTTCAAAGTAGATTTACTAGACTGATACCAGGAATGCAAGGGTTAGGATATGAGGAATATATGACGTGGCTCTTGGACTGTACTTGTTGGAGAGCAGAAGGATGAGGGGGGGATGGTACAATTCAGCATTTAATGCCATCATTCCATCAAAACTGATCAGCAAACTCCAATACCTGGGAGTTAACACCTCACTGTGTAATTGGATCATGGATTTCCTCACCTCCAGACCACAATCAGTGAAGATTAGTAAGAACTTCTCCTCCACAATCTCCATCAGTATCAGAGCACCACAGCGATGTGTTCTTAGCCCCCTGCACCTATGACTGTGCACCTCAGTACGACAAATAACACCATCTACAAATTTGCCGACGATACTATGGTAGTGGGTTGTAGAAAGGAAGGGGATGAGTCAGCGTACAGGAGGGAGATTGAAAACTTGGCTGAATGGTGCACCAAAAATAACCTTCACTCAATGTCACCTAAACTAAGGAGCTGATTGTTGACTTCAGGAAAGAAAAGCCAGAGGTATACAATCTAGTGATCAGAGGGGGAGAGGGTGAGCAGATTTAGGTTCTTGGGAGTCACTCTCTTGGATGATCTTTTCTGGACACAACACACCAATGGCATCGAGAAGAAAGTATGTCAGTGCCTCTACATCCTCAGGAGTTCGTGGAGGTTTGGTATGACATCAGAAACCCTGGCAAATTTCTCCAGAGGTGTGGTGGAAAGTGTGCTGACCAGCTGCATCACAGTCTTGTATGGGGACACCAATACTCCTGAGTGTAAAGCCCTCCAAAAGGTAGTGGACACAGCCCAGGATATCACAGGCAAAACCCTTCCCACTATTGAGTACATCCTTAGGAAATGCTGCTGTCGGAGGGCAGCACGAATCATCAAAGACCCACACCACCCAGCACACAGTCTGCTCTTGCTGTTACCATCAGGAAAGAGGTCTAGGTGCCTCCAGGTTCAGGAACAGTTGCTACCCCTCTACATCAGACCTCTTGCTGCACTATCAATAATTTCAAAGTCTAGAAGTTGTAGAGAATGGAGGTACATCCACGTTGGTCAACTGTCCTGGACTGTGGAGGGAACTTTGGCACAGTCACCTTTATACAGGACTTAATGGGAGAACACTCAGGCACAGTCAGCAATGGGCATGTCCTAACACATCCAAACATATATACAGTGGCTTACCACACTCCTCAACAACAAACTCAATCAGGGACTAATTAAGGACTCTTACTTGTGCACTTTATTGATTTAATTTGCTCTCCCTGTTTTGCACAGTTTGTTAGATTCATTATCTGTTTACAGTTCTTTTGATTTTTTTACATGTTCACACTGAGTGCAGTTCATTTTCTGTACTACCCATTAGTGGTAATTCTGCCATGCCCGCAGGAAAAAGGAATCTCAGTGTTGTATGTGATGTATGTACTCTAGCAATAAATCTGAAATCTGGCCTCATAGAGGCATTTCAAATGCTGAAAGGCCTGGACAGAGTGGATGTGGCAAGAATGTTTCCCATAGTAGGGGATTCTAGGACAAGAGGGCATAATTTCAGGATAAAAGGGTGTCAATTTAAAACAGAGACATGGAAAAATTTATTTTGTGAGAGGGTTGTGAGTCTGTGGAACTTGTTGCCACAGGCGGCAGTGGAAGCGAGGTCATTGGGTGTATTTAAGCCAGAGATTGACAGGTATTTGATTAGTAGGGGCATCAAGGGTTATGGGGAAAAGACTGGGGAGTGGGTGGATGGATCTGCTCATGATTAGAATGGCAAAGCAGACTGATGGGCCTACTTCTGCTTTTCTATCTTGTGATACTAATAACTGTGTTCAATTTCATTTTGTGACCAGCACCTGAAAATATATTGTATCTCTCCAAATCACCTCTAAATCATTGTTTCCTTCTTATGGGTTTTGAACTTTTCCAACAACCTGTCAGAAATGATGGGTACTCCAATTTATGTATTCAGGTCGGACTGCAAGGCTATAAATTGCATTATGTATTTTTAAGATAATCACTGTGATCTTCTTATTCCAAAGACTAAGGCTTTGACTATCCCACAGACTGTCTATTTTCTCAATTTCTCAGCTAACAAAACAAAAATTACAAGCACTGTGAAAATAGATTTTAATCTATTTCCTGCTTTGTAGATATCAGATTATCTGGAATCCTAAATGTTTGTTTTAAAAACAAAAGT
This sequence comes from Narcine bancroftii, assembly GCF_036971445.1. Lineage (NCBI taxonomy): Eukaryota > Metazoa > Chordata > Chondrichthyes > Torpediniformes > Narcinidae > Narcine > Narcine bancroftii. The sequence continues at coordinate 9,270,624 of NC_091478.1, forward strand.
TAAAACAGACTTTCTGAAAATTTTTCAAACTTGCACTAGGTTTTCATTTTTATAGAGGAAAATATTAGCTAATTATCAGTGAGAAACAAAAAAGGTTTGGATTCATAGGAAGTCTTCTACAGAAAGAACAAATGATCTTCAGGTAGCAAACCACACATGTACTTATAGTATTGCCCCAGGTTCAGGGATGAATTTAGGATGAATACTGCTCTTCAAAGTTCTTCAGTGTTCTGGCCCCAGAGAGCTTCATCTAATTTATCAATGAATTCTACAGATACACATGCACACGTACACCTACACCATCTCAAAGGCCAATCACTGACTTTGATTCATCCATCACTCACTCCAAGGGCCAGTCACACAACCTGACTCAGGACTCAGCTTCACTCCATTTCAGCCTCCTACCCTTAACAGGCAATCATGGATACCTGAGCAGCCCCTTGGTCATTGCATTTGGTCCCATTGGTTCCCAAAGCATCAATCACACTGTAGATTCAATCGGGATTTTTCTGCCTCAGGGAATGTGTTTACTTATTCATGAACTCATCATTAGATCCTTTTGGCTCAACAGCAGAAATCTTGTACTTCCAATATTAATAAAATCTCTTCCTTAGATTGGTGGTGGTGGGGGGAGGTAGGAGAACCAAAGGAGTTGCTGGGCATGTGAGAGCAAATAGGTTGCAGAGAAATAAGTGGATGAATGGAATTATTCCAATAGATGGCAGAGAATAAGTAAGTGGAATGGCTTCCTTCCACGATACAAATTTGAGAGAAATATGAGAACACATTCTGTGCAATACGAATAAAATTTCACAGAATGTGTCCTCATATTTCTCTTGCAAATTTGCATCATGGAAGAACTCATTCTGATCACTTAAGCCCCTTTCACACTTGCATCCCAGTAAATCGGTCGTTCAGTGTCCCGGGATAGCAATAGGGGTTTGGCCTTCCAATACTAGACCACTCCTAACCAGGACACTGAACACTTTCACACTTGCAAGGGTTTATCCCCGGCGTTTGGAAGTACCTGCAATCCAATTGCCCATTTCACACTTGCCTGATCTCAACTCCGGCGCCTGCAGATGCCGGGGATTGTACTAGGGGTCAAGGCCAGCAATCCCCGGCATGAGATGGCATCATCTCGTGCTGGCGTTGAGCAGATTTTGCTTTCACACTTGCCACTTTAAAGGCCAATTGGCGTTCAATTCCTGGGATCAGTGGCAAATGTGAAAGGGCCTTACATCTCTGAAACCTCTTGGAACAATTCCATTCCTCTTCTGATTTCCCTGCAACCTATTCGTTCTTACATGCCCAGCAACTCCCCTGGTTCTCATACCACCCATCTACAGTAGAGGTGAGTTAGAGCTGGCATTTCACCTAACAAACTGCATGTTTTAGAATGCAGAAAACCTGAGCAGTCAAAAAGAAAAAATCTTGAGCGCACTGGTTTATTAGAGAGTAACAAATACAACCATTTTCCCATGGAGTGGGCTCTTTTATTGATACTTGAACAAAGTTAATGATGTATTTATAGATAAATTATTATTTTGAAACTGACCCAAGAAGCAAGGGTTAGTATGTGATAAATTGCTTAAATTCAATTTTTTTTAAATTTGTTGTATCAAGGCTGGGTTATGTCAAAGGTCACGACAAATGCTACTTAAATACGTCTTTCTTTAATTTGCAACCAATTTATTTTCAGAAATGATTAATGTGAGGGATCAAATTTATTTCTTAATCGTGATGGAAAGTATTTTCTTTAGTATATACTTAGGAATTTGAAATGGTTTAGCGCGAAGTAACAGCATCTGACGAGACAGTAGAACATCCAGAGGGGTAGCTACCAGGCTCTGTCTAAATGAAACACCATATAAAATGCAGTGCAGGGAAGTTGTAGAAAACTTCATTTTTTTTTTTGCAAGTGCAATTTTTCATTGAATTATGATTATAGACAGTTAGTCGGTGCAGTGTGTTAGGGAAATGGACCCAAATGGTTTCTTCAGTCAGGGAATATTCAAAGAATGTTCAGATCTGGCCAAACTGATGGTATGTGGAAAGAAAGCAGACAGAATGAACACTTGCTCTAAACATTTGGTTCCTCATCAATCATAGGTGAGAAAGAAACCTGAAAAATACTGCACATCGGTGTGAGAGCAGCAATACATGAATGGTGATGTTTTGTGGCACATCAGTGATGAGTCACTCACAGTGGAAGTTGACATTTATATGAGATTATGAAGGACGTCCACACAACTTCTTGTGATAATGTGCATGCAGTATAAATATATGTCGGTTCTTCCACCCGAATGGATTTTCATTGTTTCAGTTAAATTGCCCATGATATTAGGATATCTGCCATTGTTCATTAAATCTAATTACAATGTTGATACCCTGGCCCATTTAATCTCACTTTCCTCAAACAAATAAGGCTTTTGAAAATGTTTATATGTCCAATTGGATTGGAATCTGATGTTTTAAGTTAATTCTTAAAGTCTCTGTGTAGACTGACTACTGAAGATTTGTTTTCCTGATGAAGAGATAGGAACGTGAGTTCAAAGAGAATTTTTTTGGTTGTGATTGGAACGCAAAGCCTCCAAATTCTGCAACTGAAGCTCAGAATTTGGTCTTCTGGGACAAAATGAATTCTCATACAATTGCCAGTTTGTTGTTTCCCAGACGGATCTTCTGGCACTCTTTCCATCAGATTATTTTGGTTTCCCTTTGGCAAAACAAATTGCAAAATGCAAGTACTTTGAAAAAGATTTTTTCCATTGTGCTTTAGTGCAAAAAAAAATGGAAACACAGTTGGTTAACCTGCTGCCAAAACAATGGAAATATGAAGAAAATCTTGGAATTGGAAATTAAACAGAAAATTAATTTGTGCCATAAATGACCAGTAGCTGATTTACAATATGTGAAGTGCAGTCCACAAAATTGCTGGAGAAACACAGCAAAGGTACAGAAACCGGAGGATCAGCATCTCTAGTTTCAAGAACAGTTTCTTTCTGACAGCTATCAGGCTCTTGAACCTCTCCTCATTACACTAATTATGAGCTGCTCTGACACCATGAAAGGACTCTCTGCACAATTGCAAATCACCTTTTATCTTGCACGAGGATAACTGTAAATACTTATCATCTACATCTTGGTCATTGTCTCTTTTTAATTAAAATTATGTACCCTATTGTAGTGTTTTCTTTAACGAAGTACCTGTTTGGCTGCATCAAGTAAAAGTTTTGGTACATTGTACAGTGCATATGTCAATATTATTGTTATCTCTCCTCAGTCCACCAAGCATTAACTGTCCCCTGTCTCACTCCTCCTCCCCTCCTCTTCATGGCGGCAACCTTTCCTCTCCCTTTGCAGGCCTGATAGAGGGTCTCGAAACATCGACAGTTCCTTTCCCCCACAGAAGCTGCTCGTCCAGTGGTTTATTTTTGCCAACGGCCTTTAGAGTTGCTCTGGCAATCTTGGGGAAGGCAATGGAAAGCAGGGCGAACATTGTGAACCCCTTGGCAAGCACAAATCATAGTCCCTGGTGAGGTAAAAGAAAAACGTTCAGACTTCTGACAAGATGACATTGGAAAGTGAAAGAAAAGCAGGTGAATGCAGAAAAAAAAAAGCTCTTTCATAGAATGAGTCTGAAATGAAGCAAGAAATAATTGAGCTGCAGTTGTCAAGGTCAGAAACATTGCTTTCACAGTCTGCATCTGCAAACACATTTTTACTCCCCCAGCACCCCAGAGGTATTTTCCATGACTCACTCTCAGCATTTCAATATTTTCTTCTCCTCTTCATTATGGCACTATCAACACTATGGAGGCCCCATCTCATCCACCCTTCACAGCCTACACATGTTATTTTGGTGTTTCCTGGTACAGCTGCATTCTGCAAACGTCCCAGAAGATTCTCACTAGCACAGGATAAGGTCAATAACATCACTGCAGGAATCATCCACACAAAGCCCTGAAACACCTGGACAGCAATGATGCATTCATCAGGATGCTCTTTATCAACTGAAGTTTGGCATTTAACACCATCATCCCCTCAAAACTAATCAGCAAACTCCAAGTCCTGGGAGTTAACACCCCACTGTGTAATTGGATCATGGATTTCCTCACCTCCAGACTACAATCAGAGAAGTTTTGTAAGAACTTCTCCCCCACAATCTCCATCAGTATCAGAGAACCAGAAGGCTGTGCTCTTAGCCCCTTGTTCTACTCACCTTATACTTACTGTGTAGCTCAGTATGACAATAACGCCATCGACAAATTTGCCGATAATACCGTGGTAGTGGGTTGTATAAAGGTTTGGGATGAGTCAGCAAACAGGAGGGAGATTGAAAACTTGGCCGAATAGTGCACCAATAACTACCTTGCACTCACTGTCACCAAAACCAAGGAGATGATTGTTGACTTCAGGAAAGGAAAGCCAGAAGTATACAATCTAGTGATCATTGGGGGATCAGAGGGGGAGAGGGTGAGCAGATATAGATTCTTGGGAGTCACTATCTCGGAGGATCTTTCCTGGACCCAACACACCAAAGGCATTGAGAAGAAAGCATGGCAGGAGTTTGAAGAGGTTTGGTATAACACCAAAAATCCTGGCAAATTTCTACAGAGGTGTGGTGGAAAGTGAACTGACCAGCTGCATCATGGTCTGGTATTGGGACACCAAAACTCCTGAGCGTAAAGCCCTTTGAAAGGTGGACACAGCCCAGGACATTATAGGAAAAACCCTTCCCACTATTGAGAACATCTACAGGGAACACTGCCGTCAGAGAGCAGCAACAATCATCAAGGATCCACACCACCCAGCACACGGTCTGTTTTCACTGCTGCCATCAGGAAAAAGGTATAGGTGCCACAAGACTCACACCACCAAGTTCAGGAACAGCTGCTACCTTCCACCATCAGACCCCTCAACAACCAAGTCAATCAGAGGCTCATTTACGGACGTTTATTTGTGCACTTTATTGATTTTCTTCGCTCTCCCTGTATTGCACTGTCAGTTTGTTTATATTTATTATCTCTTTACAGTTCTTTTATTTGCTTACATGTTTATACTGTGTATAATTTATTTTGTGTACTACCAATTAGTAGCAATTCTGCCACGCCTGCAGAAATAAGAATTTCAGGGTTATATGTGATGTCATGTATGTACTTCGCTAGGATTCTCCTAAATAGAATAATACCTAGTGTCGCCGAGAATGTTCTCCCAGAATCACAGTGCGGCTTTCGCGCAAACAGAGGAACTACTGACATGGTCTTTGCCCTCAGACAGCTCCAAGAAAAGTGCAGAGAACAAAACAAAGGACTCTACATCACCTTTGTTGACCTCACCAAAGCCTTCGACACCGTGAGCAGGAAAGGGCTTTGGCAAATACTAGAGCGCATCGTATGTCCCCAAAAGTTCCTCAACATGATTATCCAACTGCACTAAAACCAACAAGGTCGGGTCAGATACAGCAATGAGCTTTCTGAACCCTTCTCCATTAAAAATGGCGTGAAGCAAGGCTGTGTTCTTGGACTAACCCTCTTTTCAATCTTCTTCAGCATGATGCTGAACCAAGCCATGAAAGACCTCAACAATGAAGACGCTGTTTACATCCGGTACCGCACGGATGGCAGTCTCTTCAATCTGAGGGGCCTGCAAGCTCACACAAAGAGACAAGAGAAACTTGTCCGTGAACTACTCTTTGCAGACGATGCCGCTTTAGTTGCCCATTCAGAGCCAGCTCTTCAACGCTTGACGTCCTGTTTTGCGGAAACTGCCAAAATGTTTGGCCTGGAAGTCAGCCTGAAGAAAACTGAGGTCCTCCATCAGCCAGCTCCCCACCATGACTACCAGCCCCCCCACATCTCCATCGGGCACACAAAACTCAAAACGGTCAACCAGTTTACCTATCTCGGCTGCACCATTTCATCAGATGCAAGGATTGACAACGAGATAGACAACAGACTCGCCAAGGCAAATAGCGCCTTTGGAAGACTACACAAAAGAGTCTGGAAAAACAATCAACTGAAAAACCTCACAAAGATAAGCTTATACAGAGCCGTTGTCATACCCACACTCCTGTTCGGCTCCGAATCATGGGTCCTCTACCGGCATCACCTACGGCTCCTAGAACGCTTCCACCAGCGTTGTCTCCGCTCCATCCTCAACATTCATTGGAGCGACTTCATCCCTAACATCAAAGTACTCGAGATGGCAGAGGCCGACAGCATCGAATCCACGCTGCTGAAGATCCAACTGCGCTGGGTAGGTCACGTCTCCAGAATGGAGGACCATCGCCTTCCCAAGATTGTGTTATATGGCGAGCTCTCCACTGGCCACCGTGACAGAGGTGCACCAAAGAAGAGGTACAAGGACTGCCTAAAGAAATCTCTTGGTGTCTGCCACATTGAACACCACGGGTGGGCTGATATCGCCTCAAACCTTGCATCTTGGCGCCTCATAGTTCGGCGGGCAGCAACCTCCTTTGAAGAAGACCGCAGAGCCCACCTCACTGACAAAAGACAAAGGAGGAAAAACCCAACACCCAATCCCAACCAACCAATTTTCCCCTGCAACCGCTGCAACCATGTCTGCCTGTCCCGCATCGGACTTGTCAGCCACAAACGAGCCTGCAGCTGACGTGGACATTTACCCCTTCCATAAATCTTCGTCTGCGAAGCCAACCCAAAGACTCTGACAATAAATCTGAAGTTAATTACCATCTGTGTGAAGAGAATCTGAGTCAATGTTTCAGGTTAAATCCCTTTATTAAATTTCACGGAGGAGGAGCATGTCACTGGTGGGCTATAACCAAGGTGACAATCTCCTCCTCCATCCACCCTGCAGTTTAATGAGATTTTTTTTATCTCCTTCCCAATTCAGTAGGGAGGGGAGAGGAATGAAGCCCAGCATCAATCTAAATGTTTCCACCATCATTCTGGATGGATATGATAAGGTCAGTAAGCAGGAAAAAACACACAATATTTTAAAGCAGCAATACACTGGGACATGGTTCAAATGTCAAAACGATGACATTTATTTTTATTGTGATCAAATGAAAAGGAGTGGGAAAAACTCATTTCATCAGGCAGTGTTTGGACTCCAGCACTCAGATTTTATTTCATTTCCTCTGCAATAATTTTCTCTTCATTTGATTTGTGTGGGGGTATTGGCAAATCTGATGTAAGAGGTAGCAGGAGTGTAATGAAGGTCTGCCCATGAAGTGTGAGGTCAGGACTTCCAGGAATTCCACTCAGTGGCGATGACTGAATTGAGATATTTTCTTCAGTCAATATAATGGACGTATAGTGGAGGCTCCAGGATGAGGCCTCCTCGTTGATCCAATCACGGAGAAGGCTTTCCAGCTGCTATACTTTGTGAGGTGCCTGTGAAGCTCCGGAATGTCACCAAAGACTCTTGTAAACCTCTACAGGTGTACCGAGGAGAGCATTCTGGCTGGATGCATAGCTGCCTGGTATGGAGGCGCCAACTCTCAGGTCAAGAATAAACTCCAGGGTGGTGTTAACTTGGCCTGCAACATCACAGGCATCAGTCTCCACATCTACCTGAGGCAGTCTTAAAAAAAAAACAGCCTCTCTCCTCAAAGGCCCCCACCACCCCAGACTATGCTCTCTTCACTCTGCTACCATCAAGGAAAAGGTACAGGAGCCTAAAGACGAGCACAAGGAGAGCTTCTTCCCCGCTGCGCTCAGATTCCTGAATAATCAATGAACCAAAGACACTGCCTTACTTTTCATGAACTGCTATTGTTATTTTAATTTTTTTACAGTAATGTCATAAGATGGTTATAATATGAATGTTTACCCTATGATGTTGCCACAAAACACTGAAATTTTGACTTGTTCATGACAACAAATTCTGATTCTATTGCCTGACTTGATGCTGTTCCCATTACACCACTTCTCTTTTTGTTCTCACATGCAGAAGGATGAAGCTGTAATTGTGGTAAACTTGGCAAATTGACAAATTTGCAGAGCTCCCGAGCATAATCTTGGTAACACTGGAGAGGGAAGCGATGTTTTTAAGCTTGTGTTAAAATAAAATCACTCCACATATGTTTCACCTTTCTTTCTGAAACACTTGCTTTGCTCTGTCTGAGGGAACTTTTTCCATGATCTGTGCTTGCTAGTCATTGACATTGAGGTGAGAAGTCCAGTATCACAACCTTCTCACGTTCAATCACAGGATCACACTGGTATCATCTGTGAATATTACAAGATCCATAATTTTTAACCGAAAGTGGCTTCTTTCAAGCTTTTTGATTAGGAAATCTTTAGTGTGATAGATTTTTTTAGAAAAATTGCGCACCATCTTCTTGGATTTACTTCTATTTGTTCAAAACACAATCTCATTTTGCACAGTTAACTTTTCATCTTTTGTCTTGAGATTGAAATCTCAAAATTGATTTTTGTCAGATATGTGGCCAAAACTTGGCTGAATTTCAATGCATAACTATAATTTAAACCAATCATTTTGATTATTTATATCTTATTGTTTCCAGTGCTGAATGGATTAAATGCTTTAGTTTAAAGTACTTCTCTGGAGCCCAATCTCCCCTCCTTCTGTGCGATGGTACAAATTTTACCACAGAAAAACTGTTCTTTCGATTTCGTAAAATCCCAAACACATATCTAAACTTTTTAATTCATTATCATTATGAACCCTGCACATGATTCTTTAAACTGTAGTCTGTGCTGTCTTATTACAGTTTAACCCCTATTATCCAGAATTCAATCAACTGGAAGCCTCAAACAACCAGCAGAAAAAAGTGTGTAAATTCAAAAGGTAAAAAGTACAGAAGTTTAAAATTGGAGCACTTCGCCTTTATTTTGCCAATTCATGCAACATGCAATCTCAAGCAACCAGAAAATTCACTTATATTATGGAAAATTCACATCTACCATTTCCCATAGGTGCAATTTTCATTTAGAATATAATCTGTCATGCCTTAAATAACTATAGTCTTGCATATAATTCTTCAAAACAGATAACAAAAAAATCCATTGTTCCATTTTGAATTCAATCTATAATTCATTACTTCCCTCTTGCTTCCTAAAAGATGCAAAATGATCTTATCTTTGATCAGAAAAGAGCCAATATTAAGAATTGATCTTAATAACTGACTATGGTATCCTCAGGCTAGACAAGCAAGATAATGGGCATATTTTGTCCCTGATGGATCACCGGCTTCAGAAGAGAGTGCTGAGAGTGCACAACAAAGCCAAAAGCCAGCTGCTTGCTTTTTCCGACAGATCATCTCTTCTGTTCCACCTCAGGGTATGGATTAAAATGTTCTTGAAAATACCTTTCCTATTTCTGATAGCTGTTTTATCTTCTACTCCCTACTTGCAACGTGGGGATAAGCAAGATTGAAACGAATCTGACAGTTACTGTCTGGTATGGAAGTGCCAATGCACAGTACAGGAAAAATCTCAGCCACTGACATCATGAGCACAGTCTTCACTCCATCCAGGATATCTAAGAGAGGCGATGTCTGAAGAAAGCAGCCTCTATCCACGAGGACCCCCATCACCCAGGCCATGCCCTCTTCACTCTGCTACCTTGGGAATTAAGATACAGGAACCTAAAGATGAACACCCAGTGGCACAAAGACAGCTTCTTCCCCTCTGCCATCAGATTTCTGAATGGACATGGAACTACCTTATGGCACCTGATCCAGCACTATCTCACTTCTCCTATTTTCTATATATGCTCTCAATTGCATTTCTAGGTATATATTTCTAGGTGGGCAGCACAGTTGGTCTAACGATTACCGCGCCAGTGATCGGGACTGGGGTTCAAATCCCGCACTGTCTGTAAGGAGTTTGTACATTCTCCCCATGTCTGCTTGGGTTTTCCCCAGGTCTCTGGTTTCCTTCCACCATTCAAAACGTACTGGGGGTGCAGGTTAATTGGGCAGCACAGACTCTTGGGCTGAAATGGCCTGTTACCGTGCTGTATGCCTAAATTTAAAATGTAAAAAAATTACAATTAACATTTGAAATTTAAATTTTGCTGCAAAATAACAAATTTTGTGACGTTCTTGACAATGAATTCTGATTCTGACAATCCTGTACGTTCTTTCCATTTGCAATTTTTTAACTCTTGATTTATATTTTTCAATCAGTGTTACAGACAGAGTGCTTCACTAAATTAGCTCGTGAGGTAATAGTCCAACCATGCTAATTTAATTGCTGCTATGGTAACTATAAGCATAATAAAACAGTATTGCACAAAAAAACAACCTCACGATCTCCCAAGTAATTTAGAGCTACAAAAGGCAGGGGCTACAAAATACCAGCAGTTATGGATATTCACTGAGTGTCAGAAGTTAGGGGTGGAAGTGGAAAGGGGGATTTGGTGGAAGAATTCTAGATGAAAACCATTAATGCCAAGTATGTGTGTGTGTTTTAGACATTATCTCTATCTTCAATTCATTGTAGCCAATAGGAAACACAATTGGTGGTGAGTGGAAGTGGGAGATTTAAAGGATGTTTGATGTGTGGAGCTCTTCTGGTTCATTGCAACCACTAGGAGATACTGGTGAAGTCGGGAGATATAAGGGAGGTGAGTGTGTGGAGCTCCTGTAGTCCATGAAATTAACTCAAGTAGAGTGGTCAGTGTGTGAGTGGCACTTTGAGGCTTAGGTGAGCCGAGATACAAGGGTGGAGGTAAAAGAGGCAGGGGTGTTGCATCATTGGTTAAGGAGGATATTGCAGCAATGGTCAGAGGTGATGTTACAGATGGGTAGGCTAGTGAGGTCATATGGGTGCTGCTGAGGAACAGGAAAGTGATGATCACCTTTTTGGAGGTGTACTATAGGCCCTCAAATAGCCAACGGGAATTACAGGAGAAAATGTGCCAGGAGTTTACTGCTAGTTGTAGGCCAAATAAAGGTGTTGGAATAGGGGATTTTAACTTTCCAAATATTAAATAGAAAAATTATAGTTTGAAAGGTTTATATGGGGTGGAGATTGTCAAATGTGTTCAGAAGTTTTCTTTTGCAATATGTCTTGCTAGGGAGAGGACAATGGTTGATCTGGTATTGAGAAGGAAAAAGGAACCTTGGGGACCAGGGACCATTGTTCTACTATATTTAAGATGGTTATGAAGAAAGAAGGGGAAGAATTAAGATAAAATTTGGAGTTGGTGCAAGGCTGACTTTGAAGGAATAAGACAAGAACTAGCTTGGGTTAATTGGAGCAGGTTGTTTGAAGGAAGAGGAATGTTTCGTAAATGGGATGTTTTTAATAAGTGTGCTGACCAGTGTCCAGGCCACATAAAAGTGAAGGGCCAGCCATGCAAGTGTGAGGCAGCTTGGATGACAAGGGAGGTATACACAGCAGGGTCAAATGTATACCTGGAGAAGTTTTGGGAACTGAGGAGAAAGCAAAATCAGGAAAGCAGGAGATTAAAAAGGGGACAGGAGATAGTTCTGGTAGATAACATTAAGGATAATCCCAAGAGATTGTATGTATATAAAGGAAAAAAAAAGGTAAACAGGGAAAAATTGGACCCCTTTGGAACTAATGTGATCAACTCTGTGTGGAGCCACAGGAGATGGACAAGGTCCTCAACAGGTACTCCTCTGTTTTTGCTGTGGAGAAAGACACTAGGGAATTTGAGGCAGTCAATGGAAGTGTCTTGAGAATAGTCAGTAAGCAGTTGAGGAGGTCCTGATGTGTATGAAGGAAGATAAATCTCCCAGACCAGATCAGATTTGTCCTAGGGCATTGACTGAAATCTGTCTCTTCATTAAGAACGTGAGGAGCCAGAAGTCTAGAGAGTGGTAAATATTGTGCCTCCATTCAAGAAACACAGCAGGGAAAATCTTGGGAACTACAGGTCAAAGAATATCTTGTCTGTGGCTAGTACGTTATTAGAATGTATTCTGAGGGAGAAGATGTATATGCACTTGAATGAAAAAGGGCTGATCAAGGTCAGCATGGTTTTGTAACTGGGAGGACATCTCAAAATCTAATTTTTTTTTGTAGATGTGACCAAGAATGTTGACCAGGGAAAAGATGTAGATATTGTATATATGGATTTAAGCAAGGTTCTGAAGAGTAGGCTGCCCTAGAAGGTTGGATCACAAAGGATCTGAGCTGGGATAGTAGAATGGATAGGAAATTGGTTTCATGGTAAAAAGCAGATGGTGATAGTGAAAGGTTGTTTTTGGACTGGAGGCACCACACACTTTCCCAATGGACTTAACTGCAGTGACCCTGTGACCAGTGACCTTACTGCTGGGACTGTTCTCAGTAGTGGACCTGAGCATCCTGAATATATTCCAGCAATGGTCATGATATCTTCCAGGTCTCGGGTAGGGGAGGGGCACATCTTCTTTATTTTGGAAAGGAATCTTATGGATTAATCAATTAAAACTTCCCAGACCTTGAAACGTAAACATGTTGTTTACCCAAGATCATTGCCTGAAATAACCTTTTCTCATGATGCATTGCCAGTCCTGTTAAACACATTAGGTACCTACCTGTTGCTTTGCTAAATATCTGATGCCCATGGTTTTGAATTAATTCTGAAGTCATGGAGAGGATGTATAAGTTTAGCACTGATAAATGATCATCTGCTATGAATTAATGGGAGAAATTGTGAACTTTGGGCATTAGATTTCAGATTCATTGTCGGAGTACATATATGACATCACATACAACCCTGAGATTCTTTTTCCTGAGGAAGAGGCAGAATTGCCACTTATTTATAGTGCAAAAAACTGTACACAATGAACATGTAAACAAATAAAGGAATATCAACAAACTGTGCAATACAAAGAGGAAAAAAAATCAATTAAATGCAAAAGTAAGAGTCCTTAAATCAGTCCCTGAGTGAGTTTGTTGTTGAGGAGTCTGATGGTGGAAGAGTAGCAGCTGTTCCTGACCTGGAGATGCGAGTCTTGTGGCACTGAGACCGCTTTCCTGATGATAGCAGTGAAAACGAAATGTGTGCCTGCCCTCTCCCCATATCCCCTAATTCCTCTATCATGTAAAAATTTATCTAACCGAATTTTAAGTGTGTTTAATGAAGCAGCCTCAACCACTTCCCTGGTTAGAGAATTCCAAACATTCACTACTCTCTGGGAAAAACTATTTTTTCTCATCTCTGTCCTAAATCTACTCCCCTGAATCTTGAGACTGTGTTCTCTCATTTTAGTTTCCCCGGCCAGCTCAAAAAACCTTCCTACATCTATTTGCAAGATCTTATATGTTTCTATAAGATCTCCTCTCATTCTTCTGAACTTGAGCGAATACAATCCTAGACGATTTAATCTTTCATCATAAGTGAACCCCTTCATCCCAGGGATCAACCTAGTAAACCTTCTCTGGGCCGACTCCAAAGCCAGTATATCCTTCCTCAAATATGGAGACCAGAACTGGACACAGTACTCCAGGTGCGGTCTCACCAGTACCTTATACAGTTGCAACATTACCTCCCTACTCCTGAATTCAATTCCTCTAGCGATGAAGGCCAACATTCCATTTGCCTTCTTAATAACCTGCTGCACCTGCAACCTAACTTTTAGCAATTCATGCACAAGCACCCCCAAGACCCTCTGCACAGAGCATGCTGTAGTTTTTCACCATTTAAATAATATTCAGCTCTTTTATTTTTCTTGCCAAAGTGGTTAACCTCACACTTACTAACATTGTACTCCATCTGCCAGACTTTTGCCCACTCATCCAGCTTAACTATATCCCTCTGCAGACTTTCCACATCCTCATTATAATTTGCTCTTCCACTCAATTTGGCATCATCCGCAAACTTGGCTACACCACATTTTGTCCCCTCCTCCAAGTCATCAATGTAAATGATGAACAGTTGTGGGCCTAGCACCAACCCCTGCGGCACCCCATTTACCACTCTCTGCCAACCTGAAAAACTCCCACTTATCCCGACTCTCTGCCTCCTGTCAGACAATCAATTTTTGATCCATGCCAATATACTTTCCCGGACTCCACTTTCCTGTAACTTACTGAGAAGTCTCTTGTGCAGCACCTTATAAAAGGCTTTCTGGAACCCCTTTATGATTACTGCTGCTCTCTGACAACAGCTTTCCCTTTAAATGTTCATGGTGGTGGGAAGGGTTTTGCCTGTGATGTCCCAAGGTGTGTCCACTACATTTTGTAGGGGTTAACGCTCAGGGATATTGGTGTCCCCATACTAGACCATGATGAAGTTATTTAGCACACTTTCCACCACACATCTGCAGAAATTCGCCAGGGTTTCTGATATCACACCAATCCTTCACTAACTCCTGTGAAAGTAGAGGTGCTGGAGTGCTTTATTCACGATGCCATTAGTGTGTTGAGTCCAGAGCAGATCTTCTGAGATAGTGACTTCCAAGAACTTAAATTTGCTCACTCTCCTCACCTCTGATCCCCCAATAATCAGTGGGTCATACACCTCTGGTCTTCCCTTTTTGAAGTCAATAATCAGCACCTTGGATTTGGTAACATTGAGTGTGATTGCCGTTGGTGCACCATTCAGCCAGGTTTTCAATCTCCAACCTGAATGCTGATTTATCATCCCTTTTTATACAACCCATCCAGGTTTCATAATATTCATCCAGATTTATGAGTTAAAAAGATGTAATTGGTGGTACAATGTAACGTTTGACCTGAAAAAAATCATTAGCTGACGACTAATTTTTTCTTGCAAATGGACATGGAGACACATAATTGCACGGCGTAATCTGGCAAGATTTCTCCAAGAATCGTGCATGCATGGTTTAGCTGGAAAGCAAGGAAGCTAACAAGAATGCTCATAGTTTAAAAAAAAATCCAGAGGTGTGTGGTGTCTGGGCAAACCAGTCTGCATTTTGAGTTGCTATTTTCAGAACAAGTCTTTAAACTTCCCTTCTGTTACATAAAGAAAATTGCAATTGACTGCTGATCTTAAACCAGAGCAGGTTACCTAGAAGAAAATGTCTTTCCTATCAGCAAATTAATAAAGAAAGAAGAAGGGAAGAGATTCTTTAAAAAAAAATTTTGCTAGTTTATTCAACTTCTAACTTTCTTTGGAAAATCACTGTGACCTGATGGGCATTTTGTCCCAGATTTTCTTTTTTTTTTTTTTTTTTTCTTTGGCTTGGCTTCGCGGACGAAGATTTATGGAGGGGGTAAAAAGTCCACGTCAGCTGCAGGCTCGTTTGTGGCTGACCAGTCCGATGCGGGACAGGCAGACACGATTGCAGCGGTTGCAAGGGAAAATTGGTTGGTTGGGGTTGGGTGTTGGGTTTTTCCTCCTTTGCCTTTTGTCAGTGAGGTGGGCTCTGCGGTCTTCTTCAAAGGAGGCTGCTGCCCGCCAAACTGTGAGGCGCCGAGATGCACGGTTTGAGGCGTTATCAGCCCACTGGCGGTGGTCAATGTGGCAGGCACCAAGAGATTTCTTTAGGCAGTCCTTGTACCTTTTCTTTGGTGCACCTCTGTCACGGTGGCCAGTGGAGAGCTCGCCATATAATACGATCTTGGGAAGGCGATGGTCCTCCATTCTGGAGACGTGACCCATCCAGCTCAGCTGGATCTTCAGCAGCGTGGACTCGATGCTGTCGACCTCTGCCATCTCGAGTACTTCGACGTTAGGGATGAAAGCGCTCCAATGGATGTTGAGGATGGAGCGGAGACAACGCTGGTGGAAGCGTTCTAGGAGCCGTAGGTGGTGCCGGTAGAGGACCCATGATTCGGAGCCGAACAGGAGTGTGGGTATGACAACGGCGAGTCAGAACTGGAAGTGGATGTTGTGTCGTTCTCTCCTACTTTCTGCTGAAAGACAATTTTCCAATTCCTGACGTTCACTCCCTGAAATGAGTGGCTCCTATTCATTCGGCCCCTTGTGTAATGCCCACCAATTGTGCTGGAAGTTACCATTTTATATAAAAAAAAACCTTAAATGCTGTAGCTTGTTTCACTCTTTGCTACCTAAAGTTTCATCAAGGACCCAATTTTAACCACTGAGGCAGATTTTGGGAATTGACTGGAGAGATGAATTGGTCCAAAAATTGAGAGCTGGGCAATTTTAACTTATTATCCTACTGACAGTTTTTTAAAGCAATGGCAGGGGATAAGTGGGCTTGGATGGAAAATTGCATAATGGGCCTTCATTTGAAACTTCCAAAGAGATGTAATTGATTTCTTGTAGAGGGAGCTTGGAATCCATGTTGAAGACAATCAAACTTTGCCTGAGGGCCAGAAAGAGCACTTGCATCTTGATGGTTTCAGAAAAAACTGTGTATCTCATTCTTTTTGGAAATGTTTGCTTTAATCTATATTGAATTACCTCGATCATATTTTAAAAAGTACCTCAGGTTCTGTAATGATGTGCAAGGGGAAAACTGGTCCATCTTACAATGTTTGAATCAGCTCACCTCGAAGGCACAATTCCATTTATTGATAGCCCGTCCACTTGGATAGTTCTTAAATATATATGGATTTGTTGTCCAATGAGGCAGGGATTTCTCTATCTACTTTATCAAAAGATCTCTTCCAATCCCAGACATATTATTACTGCCTTACCTTTTCTGCTCCCTTGTTCTGATTAAATCCTCGTAAGGCCATGTTTATGCTTTTTTCATGACCTTAATATTTTTACAATGGAATTTTTTAGTTATTGATAGTTTTAAAGATATTTTTCTACACAACATTTTATTTCTCAATTGAGGACAATATTTAACCTATCAAATAGACATTATTTCAGATACCGGTACTATCAAATTCAATATTTTGTTCATTCTAGGCTTTTAATATTTCCTTCTCTTTCTGACCCAAATTTTATCGATGAATTCTTTCAGTTACAATTTACTTATAAAGACATGATACCTGCTCTATATTATAAACTATTGAATATGAAAATAATTTCATATTTAAAATGAAATTGGAATTAAAACTGAACGGGAAAATTATCTGATTATCTCTTTCTCAGAAGAAAAATGGAGTTCACTTTTGGGCCTGATTTATGATTCTTCATTGTGTGCTGGGCACAGTCTTCTTCAATTTAAAGTGCTACATTGTGTCCATTTCTCCAAAGTCTACCTCACTCAAAGTTATTCTGATATTAGTTCAATTTGTGACAAATGTAAAATATTCGATGCCTTTACGTTTTGGACTTTCCCTAATTTGCAAAAATATTGGACTGACATTTTTAGAACTTTTTCCAACCCTATTTAGGATCACTTTAGATCCTTGTCTGGACATTGAGCTATTTGGTTTGTCTAAAGATATAAATATTATTTTATCTTCTCATCAAAGACAGGTTAGGGCATTGTCCACTTGATTAGCAAGAAGAGCAATTCTGTTAAAATGGAAAGATGAGTTCCCACCTACGCATCATCAATGGCCATTAGATATTATGTCCTTTTCGAATCAGGAGAAAATGAGGCATAAGGTCATGAAAATCAAGATTTCTTTTGATAAGACTTGGGGTCCATTTATGGCTCACTTCCATTATTTGACTAACGAAGTGGGATGATGAATGCGACTGGGCGGGCTGGTTTGGATCCCCTGAGGCCACTTTTTTTGGATTTAACACGACTTACAATATGAATTTTAACCTTATTGTGTGTTTTAATATTTTTCTTTTCATTTTTTTTTTAACTTACCTCTTACAATATTGAAAGTATTACAGGTTATTAGATTTAGAATTAAGTCACATTGCTACTGTAGCATATGTTATTATTTGTAAATCTGCAAAGGTTTCATTGCAATTAATTTACTGTATTTTTGTTTGTTTTTCTGATAAAATTCAATAAAAATAATTTTAAAAGGAAGAATATTTTTACTACAGGGAGGGTGTTTTAAACTGGCACAATATCCTAATTGTGGTCAAACCATTGATTCGTGTGGCTCTTTAATACCTCTTTTGCTTTCATTGAATGCTGTTATTTATAAATCTTGAGCCTAGTTCTTAGTCCTCTGATTTTACCTGCTTGTCCTCTCACATTCAAAGGTGAATGCCTTTGATTCTTTCTGTCCTCACTGTTCTACTACTTTAAATATGTTGCCATTTAGTAAATATTTCTTAACTTTATTCTTGTCTCAAACTGTGCATCACATTTCCCTGCATTGACAGATATCAGCTGTTCAATTTACTAATCTATCTGTACGCTTCCAAAGTCACTTGCAATTCTTTTCAAAGTTGTTTAGCATGAGATGAGCAGAAAACATAGGATCCATGAATGAATAATATTAATAATATTGGATGGAAAATTAACTGCTTTTTAAAGCACAAACCAGACTGTAGGTATATCTATATTGCCAATCTGCATTTTGAGTATAACTGCATTAGCTGCTAACAAAGACCCCCACCACCTAGACCTTGCCCTCCTCACTCTGCTCCCATCGGGAAAAAGGTACAGGAGCCTAAAGTCAAGCACTCAGTGGCACAAGGACAGCTTCTTCCCTGCTGCCATCAGATTCCTGGATAATCAACGAACCAAAGACACTGCCTTAATTTTCATGCATTATTTTTTAAATTTAAAAAATCTTGGTACCTACACAGCTAGAAGGGGATCAAATGTGAGCTTTGGGCTAATGGCTTTTTGATATAAAAGGCGGGTCTTTGAACCGAAACCATCAGGCCATTGAATGAGGTTGACAGCACTACGAGGGATAACGTGAATATTCCAGTCCTCTACCAAGATGGATCTGATGCCAAGTCCACAAGACCACAGGAAAATGCACACCCAATGGACTTTGGAAAAAAACAGCTCACAAAACAAAAGCCTTGTTATGCTAACATAGCGATGCAATGCCTCAAACCATGGACATTGAGATTCTTCAGCTAGGGATGGTTGTAATGGGAGATGTACTTGACAATATCAAATGGCCCCAAGCACCCACAATAAGAAAAATGATCTAACATGTATGTGTGAGAAGAATCTTGCAAATGATCTTTCTGAAAAGGTTATTATTTGTATGCTTGATTCGAACTAAAGATCTGTTTTTAAACTGAGAGCTGCATTCACTTTTGAGAAGTTCTGATCTTGAGGTGTGATTTTTAAATCAAGCCCAAGATTTTCATAATCATAACTTCTTTAAAGTCACCTTCTGAAGCTAAATTGGCCAGAACCCAGAACCTAAAACATTTCAATGATAAATGTTATCAATTAAGTAATAAAGTTTGATTGGATCCCTTACAACCATCAAGTGGCGGCAATACAAAAGAAATCTGCAAAAAATGTTGAAATAATAACAACAAAATCATTGTTTTAAAAATGAGGCAGAAGGAATTTTACAAGATTAACTTTTTCAGACTGAAATGGAGATATAGAGAAAATATTACAGGGAAGATATTTTAGCCAGAATGATGAATAGTAATCCTTAATCATTTTATTGTTTAAACAGCACAAAGGATCAGTTGACATACTCTATATCCAAACAGATGAGAATAAAATCTCCAATTTAATATTTTTCATCACAAACAAAAAAATGAGAACTCTAATGCATCCTAAGGGCAATTTAGCAAGCGTGCATTCTTATTAGACATGATAAAACTAGACACTTGACTTCACCAAAGAACCAGCTGTTGTGTGCTGCTTCTCAAGTCAACTCAATATCCACAAAATAGCTGCTAGCATATTTTATAAATTCTTGCCATAGTTTCCAGCGTTCTGTTAGTACGGTTTATGTGAGTGCATCCTGGCCTACTTGTCTTGTTGTTTTTTTGGGTGAATGTGACATTTCTCTCAATGCGATTTTTTTTGCTGGGTCAGTTAAAATTCCCATGGAAAATGTAACAAGTGCTGAAATTGTTATTCGACTGAGAAACGCACTTATACCTGTACTTATAACCAGGATGTATTCTGCTTTCCAAGGTGAAAGTGTTAAGCTAGGTCTACAAAGGTCAAGAGAGAGGTGGGAATCGGATCTAGGCATTATAATACCAGAGGGATGCTGTTCTGACTGGAGTTTGGACAGCATAACATTAACGATTAATGTGAGATATGGATTGGTTCAATATAATTTTTTACATCAATTATATCTCACACCACAAAAATTACATCAATCAAAATCTGGAATATCTGAAATGTGCTTTTGATGTGGCATCGAAAATGGAACCTTTATAAACTCTACACAGTTGTGTGTGAAGGTAAGACCATTCTGGCATGATAACGCTGAAACACTAACAAAAGTAACAGAACCCAGAAATGTACCTTCTGGACATGAATAACAAATTGACTAAATTTCAAATCAGTTTAGTTAAGGTGGCCCTGGCTGTGGCCAAGAAGTGCATAGCAGGTACTTGGAAGTCTGACTCTCCCCTACATATTAATTGATGGGCTGGGGAGATGTGTAGTTGTATACCCATAAAATTACTTGTAACTTAAAAAATAAATATGACACTTTCATTAAGATATGGCAATCATACTTAGATTATGTCACGATCCAATTATGAACCTGACCCTTCAAGATATTTAAAGACGTGATATCCCAGAAAAAATAATTATGAAAGAAATGAGAGCTCTGATGATACGAAAAGTTATATTCTTTTATTGGGGGGAGGGGGAAATTTTTATGTTTTAAAAAATAGCAGATTTCAGATTTATTGTCAGAGTACATACATGACATCACATACAACCCTGAGATTTTTTTTTCCTGCAGGTGAGGCAAAATCACCACCTAATGGTAGTGCAAAAAAAACGTACACACGTAAACAAATAAAAAAATGTAAACAATTTGACTGCAATACAGAGGAAAAATACCCAATAAAATGCAAATGTAAGAGTCCCTAAATGAGTCTCTGATTGAGTTTGTTGTTGAGGAGACTGATGGTGGAGGGGTAGCAGCTGTTCCTGAACCTGGTGGTGCAAAACTTGTGGCACCTAGACCTCTTTCCTAATGGCAGCAGCAGTGAGAACAGACTGTGTGCTGGGTGGTGTGGATCCTTGATGATCGCTGCTGCTCTCCGACGGCAGCGTTCCCTGTAGATGTTCTTGATGGTGGAGAGGTTTTTGCCTGTGATGTCCTGGGATGTGTCCACTGCCTTTTGCAGGGCTTTACACTCAGGGGTATTGGTGTCCCCATACCAGAATGTGATGTAACCAGTCAGCACACTTTCCTCTACACATTTGCAAAAATTTGCCATGGTTTCCAAAATGTCATACCAAACCTCTGCTAACAGCTGAGGAGGTTTAGGCACTGACGTACTTTCTTCATTGCTAATTCTTTTTCTATATTTGTTATTTCCCTTTCCAACTGTTCTGTTTCCCGATTGTAGTCCTTCTTCATCTTAGTTACATAACTTATTATTTGCCCTCTGATGAACCCTTTCATTGCGTCCCATAGTATAAACTTATCTTTCACTGATTCCGTATTTATTTCAAAGTACATTTTAATTTGTCGTTCAATGAATTCTATAAAATCCTGTCTTTTAAGTAGCATGGAGTTTAATCTCCATCAATACATTCTTGGTGGGATGTTCTCTAGCTCTATTGCCAATAACTTTATATTCCTAACTCTCCCTTGAATGTGGGCTGATAACAGGAATAGGTCTATCCTTGAGTATGTTTTATGTCTACCCGAATAGTATGAATATTCCTTTTCCTTTGGGTGTTGTTTCCTCCATATATCCAAAAGTTGCATTTCTTGCATTGATTTAATTAAAAATTTGGTTACTTTGTTCTGTTAGTTTTTTTTTCCAGTTTTATCCATGGTTGAGCCCAAATTAAGGTTAAAATCCCCTCCTATTAGTATGTTCCCTTGCGTATCTGCTATCTTCAAAAAGATATCTTGCTCCCACTTCGCCCGCATTGACCCGTCTTTCTTCATGTGACCCCTTTATTGTTTTTGCCTTCTCTTTTTTTATGGCATCTGCCACTCTGTCCATTATATTTCATCTCTGGTTGGCCAGCCCTGCCCCACCCCTCCCACCCGGTCCTCTTTGCACAACTTGGGTTGTAATTTCCCTCCATCCCGATGAAAATTCTTGGCTCGAAAGATCAACCATTCTTTTATCTCCCACTGCTGCAGTTCGGCATGTTGAGTTTCTCCAGCAGTTTGTTCCTTTGAGTTTGTCTTGGTATATTTATATCTTTATACATATTGTTTGAATATTCATTAAAAAATGTATTCACTTCATCTGCCTGTCCTGTATTTTTTTCTTACATGAGTTTTATAATCTATGTGAATCCTATCCCTTTCATCAACAACTACAGAAAGATAAACGTGTTTTATTTCCTGACTTAACTCGATCTTTTTTTAAAAACAATTGTCATGTTTAGCTCCTGCCAATTGTCTGTTATGTTTAAAGTTCAGATTTATATGAAGTACCAACATGGCATCATATACAACCTTGAAAGGTTCTACTTATCAGTAGTGGAGAAAATGTACTCAAGAAAAGATATGTAATCAAAAGGCAGAAATGTAAACAAGGAAAGAAATGTAAACCAACTGTGCAATACAGAAAATAAATTCAATAAGAAAACAAAGAAGATTTTGCTTCCTGAATGCTTTTTGGGTGTATTTTCATCATTTTTTGGGGGTTTTTTGGGCTGCTTATCACGGGCTATCAGTGAGATATAGGCCAGAGGACAAAGATGGCAGTTTAGTACTGATAAATGTGAGGTGCTACATTTTGGTAGGGCAAATCAGCAAAGATCATACACGTTAAATGGTAGACAGTTAAAAGTGCAGTAGATCAAAGGGATTTAGGAATTCTGGTACACTATTCCCTGAAAGTGGAGTCACATGTAGATAAGATGGTGAAAAAAGCATTTGGTATATTGGCCTTCATAAATTAGAGTATTGAGTACAGGAGTTGGGATGTCATGTTGAAGATGTATAAGGCATTGGTAAGGCCAAATTTGGAATTTTGTGTGCAGTTTTGGTCACTGAATTATAGGAAGGATATAAACAGTATAGGAGAGAGCAGAGGAGATTTACAAGAATGTTTCCTGGGTTTCAAGGTTTGAGTTACAGGGAAAGGTTGAGCAGGCTGGGACTTTATTCCCTGGAGTGTAGAAAATTGAGGGGTGATTTGATAGAGGTATCTAAAATTATGAGGGGGATAGGTAGCATCAATGTGGACAGGCTTTTCCCATTGAGAGTGGGGGAGATTCAATCAAACAAGAGGACATGGATTGAGATTGAAGGGGGAAAAGTTTAGGGGAAATGAGGGGGAATTTCTTCACGCAGAGGCTGGTGGGGGTGAGGAATGAGCTTCCGGCTGAAGTGGTAGATGTGGGTTTGATTTTAATATTTAAGAAAAAGTTGGATAGGTATATGGACGAGAGAGGTATGGAAGATTATGGGCTGGGTGTGGGTCAATGGGACGAGATGGGAGTTGGTGTTCGGCATGGATTAGAAGGCCAGACTGGCCAGTTTCTGTTATATGGTTAAATTACCTTAAAATTTTGCTATCATGTACCACTTTCTTTTAGATTTTTACCCACTTTTGTGATTTCCTGTCATATTTTGTCTATTTCAACCATACAAAAGTATGAAGTGCAATGTGTCATTGAAAATTAATTTTCTGTACTCGCACTTGAACTTCTTCCCTGCTGATCTTGGTGCAGCCAGTGACGAACATAGTGAAAGGTTTCACCAGGGCATTGCGACCATGGAGAAGCAGTATCAGGATAACTGGCACAAGAGACATCATATGTTGAGTACAAATGAAAATCAGTGGCAAAACATTTTAATTTCTTTTAAATTTAGACATACAGCATGGTAACAGGCCATTTTGGCCCATGAACCAGTGCTGTCCAATTACACCCAATTAACCTACAACCCTCAGTACATTTCGAATGGTGGGAGAAAACTGGAACACCTGGGGAAAATGCACCAACTCCTTACAGACAACGCTGGGTGCGTTGCGCCAACAATCTGTTAAACTCATGTAATCTGTCAGCATCATTATGCAATTAAACATACTAAATTCACTGAAAATTAATTTAATGTTTCTCCAACTTCCTATGTGATGCAGGAAATCTGAAATTCTCTTTCTCTATCAGATTCCCAATTTTGTTTTCCAGAAAGCACACCTTTGAGAAATAATTGCTGTCCAGTGTAATGTCCAGTAAGAGTCCTTAAATGAGTCTCTGATGGAGTTTGCTGATTTCCCTTCTACTCAATTTCATAATATTAGAGATAAACATTCTGCTACTTCTTCCCTAGTTTCTGTGGTTTATTTAATCTTGTTCTTGTCAGATTGGCTGCATTATACATTGAAGTGAACCTCCCATAGAGATAGAAAAGGGGAAATTGTGTACTAGAGCAATGTGCAGCTCATTGATAACACGACATTTAGGGGCTGGGAGAGTGGGAATGTACAAGGATAGAATTTCCAAAAAAAGTGGCGTCTTAAAGTGCACTCGGAGTACCAAAAAGATGTACATCTGTTTCTACAGAGCAAGAAGTAGGCACTTCACACAATAACATGGAGCAGCCATTGTAAAATTTCACATTTTAACATAATTTACATCATGGTAGAAGCTAATCCCAACCATTTAACCCCATGATGCCCAATTACAAACTCCTTACAGATGGTGCCAGATTTGAACCTGTGTCACTGATGCTGTAATGGCATCGCGCTAACCGTGCTGCCCCGATATGAGCACAGATACTGAGGAGACAGCACCTTTACTGAGAAATCTTGATACTCGTCAAAGGGATGCCAATCAATGCGCAATTGAGAGGGAAGATGAGCTTTCATCTGACGTGGCCACAGACAGATGGTCATTTCAACAAAACCAAGCTAATTCTATGATGACAGGTACAAACATGGAGTTGTAGGAAACGTGGGTCTGGATTTTGAGGGCAACATTAATACTTGGAGAGAAAAGGGAGATAGAGTTTGCAATGGCAGAGGGTTCAGAGGTGGAATTGTTGGGGAAGGACATGGACACAGCTCATCTAACAGTAAGTGAAAAAAAGAAAGAAGTTTCAGATAACCAGGAGCCAGGAAGGGAAGTTGGATTTTAGCAGTTTGATGATATAGGTCAAAGGGAGCAGCATGTGGAAACTCGGTGCCAACTGAACTTGAAAGTAAATAAGAGGAGATAAAAACCAAAGATGATCTACACACACACACACACACACACACACACACACACACATTTTTTGTATTATGTCGTGTATTGTGCTGTTTTGTCTGGCTGTATATGTAAACAGATAATGATAAATTTGAACTTTCCCAATAACTTAACTCTTCAAGTTCCAGCAACATCCTTGTAAAATTTCTCTGCACTCTTTCAATCTTGCCTGTATGGAGGTAACCAAAATTGCACACAATACTCCAAATTTGGCCTCATCAATGGCTTGTGCAATTTCAACATAACATCCCAAACCTTGTACTCAATACTGCTTGATTTATGGGGAGTCATGTGATGGAGTAGTGGCTGGTCGAGTAGAACCAGCCCTCTCCAGAGAAAAGGAAAAAAAAGTTTGAAAAAACAGAGCTCGATAAACATAAAATACAGGAAGAGCAAGATAAAGCTACAGAGAAGAGACAGAAGATGGCACCCAAAAAAGAGAAAGTAAGAATAACAGAGATAAAGGAAGAAGGTAAATCACTGGAGAATCAGACATCGGAGCAGTGAGCTACCCTGGAGAGGAGTGGCCGATCTCTGATGTTGATGAGTCCCCGGAGGAGTGGTGTCCTCCCGACTGGCGGACTTCAAAAATGACTCTCAGAGCCAAGAGAAGGTGCGCAACTGTGCATGTGTGAGGAGTTATGCATGTGCAGTGCACAAGTAAAAGAAAAGGTTAATGCTGACCCGAGGGGACTCAGCTGAGGAGCAGCCAGCTGCAGAGTGGCCAGCTGAGAGACGCCCAGTATCGGGGTGTTCGGCTGAGGGAAGTAAACAAGAAAGAAGAAAAGAAGAGTGGTGAGAAAGAGAATGAAGGGCTGGAAGAGGATGAGCGGCAACGGGGCAACCGGCAGGGGGACGACCTGTGGCAAGAGGCTCAGCAGTGGGTCGGCCTGCAGCAGGGGGCCCAGCAGCGGGTTGACCTGCAGCGGGAGGCCCATCAACGGGTTGACCTGCAGCAGGTGGCCCAACAGCAGGAGGCACAGCAGCTGGAGGCCCAGCAAGGATACAGAAACAGCTCATCAGAGAAGAATGAAGATACACAGATACAGAGAAGAAAAGAAGACGACACAGACATAGAGACAGACACAGAAGAAGAGGAGGAAGAAGACCAAGAATTTCAAAGGAAAGAAGGTAAAATAGAAGGACAAAATTTAGATAACACCTTTTTGAAGAACAAATGAGGTCATTAAAAGAATGGCTATCATTAGAATTTTGTTCAATCAAAAGAAAAATGAAAAGAGCTGAAGACAGAATGCAAAGCTTAGAGTTGGTCATGATTGAAATAGGGAAAAGAGTTGAAAATGTGGAGGAATGAGAAGCTGTTGTAGAAATGGAGATAAATGATTTAAGAGGGAAGTTGTAGAGAACAAAAAAAAATTAAAGAGACACAAGATTTATTGTCACAAAAAATTGATGTATTGGAAAACTACAATTGACGAAACAACATAAAAATAATGGGCCTGAAAGAAGGCAAAGAAGGGTCAGATATGAAGGAATTTATAAAAGGATGGATCCCGAAGGTGTTGGGAATGACAGATTCACATGAAGAAATAGAAATCGAAAGGGCGCATAGAACACTAGTCCCGAAACCACCACCACATCAAAAACTGAGATCCATATTGGTAAAACTTCTAAGATATACAACAAGAGAGAACATACTGGAGCAGGCAAGAAAGAAGGTTAGAGAAGACAATAAGCCGTTGGAATATAAGGGACAAAAAATATTTTTTTTACCTGGATATAAGCTTCGAAATTTTAAAGGAATTCCGCACGGCGTAAACAATCTTATGGAAGAAAGGTTATAACTTTATATTAAGACATCCAGCAGTACTCAAAGTATTTATTTCTGGAGAACGGAATAGATTGTTCTTGGACTCAAAGAAAGCCCAAGAATTTGCTGAACTTTTGCAGGACAGAAGAGAGGAGGAGAAGTGACAAGAAAATATACAAAAATATATAAAAATATAAAGTAAAGATAATGTATATATAAAGATTTAAAGATGATAAGAGAAGGGGAAGAAGGGGAAAAAGAGAGAGAGAGCGAGAGCTCTGTTATATGTATAGGAAAATAGTGTTCTTTGGGGGGGTCTGGGGGAGAGAATAATGGTCACTGTGAAATCGGTTGATGCTTGTGAGTATGCAATGGAAAGAGGAGTTGTGATTGCTGTCAAGGGACAAGGGACAACCCAAGGGGGGGGGGGGTTCTTTTGGGGTTAAACGGTTATTGCTTTTGGGGATTGTTGGGGTATTTCATGTCTTCAGTGCATTGTCATATATTGAGATTAAAAAGGAAAACTTAAAAAACAGTAATGGAAAAAAAGGGGATGGAGGTGGTGAAGAGGCAGAAATGAAGTGAAAATAAAGATATAAGATGGCCAGATTGAACTATATGACTATAGACATTAATGGAATATATAACCAAATTTAAGTGTATCCCATTGGAAAAAAAATCACATATAATTTAAAAGACAAAGTTACAATGTTTGAAAAAACCTGGGAACCATATATGGAACATAACAGGAAGAGCAGGCCTTGGACCTCCACCACCTAAAATGATAAGAAGATAAACACGATCAGATTTAACGTGTATAAGTAGAGTGACAAGAAAATATACAAAAATATATTCCTTTAGTATAAAGATATTGTTTAATTGTATTTTATATGTTCAATATTTACTGTTTTTGGAGGGGGGTGGGAAGGGGAGAGGGAGGGTTGGGGTAAAAAGAGAAAATGTCACTGTGAATATTTAAAGAGATGCATCTGTAAATATATTGGTTGATATGGTTCATAGTGCGATAAATAATTACAAAAAAAATACTGCTTGATTTATAAAGGCCAATGTACCAAAAACATTATTTTCCACCCTACCTACCTGCAACGCCACTTTCAAGGAAATGTCACTGTTTTGTATTTAAAGTGCAGCGAAGCCAGACTTGGAGAAATGCAACTATTTTAACATTCTAAACACCTGGCAGGAACTCAGAACACTAACTGCACTGTATGCAAAAAGAAACTTTATATGCATCGCTTTCTGTGAATATTTATCAAACAGAATCTGTATAAATAAGCCACAATACATTTACTGTTTCGTCTGATTGCAAAATATTGTGTGCTTTGTTGCATTAGTTGAAGAGCTGTTTCCTGTGATAATACACTGGCTTAATACAAATGTATCCATCAGCCAAATATTGCAGAGTAATTAGCTCTGTGGATGAAGGCTGACCCTTCCACTATCATTGCTCCCACTGGCAGGAATAAGTGGGAATAAAGAAAAACAAAATTCATAAGTATTTATTTTAACCCTAAGGTGGCCACAATTCACTATGCAGAAGGACTAGTGTTCTGCGTAGTGGCACGGTAGGAACAACTAAATGAAACATGAAATGCTAGCATCTTGATGAACTCTATTTAGCCGTTGCAGTCATGGTCTTCATTTAGGTTATGTTTTGGGAAAACTTTGGGCAGCATCCATGGAAAGATTTAATTTAATGAAGCAATAAGTTTGCTTTAAATAAACAGATAGGAAAAGTTTAGACCAAATCCAGTCAAGTGGGACCAGTTTACGTCAACCATTAGTTGGCATGGATAATTCGGCTGAAGGGTCTGTGTCTGTGCTGTAAACATCTACGATTCTGCAATTCTATTTTAGCTTGAGAACTTTGTCAGAAAAAAAAGCTGAAGACTTTTGCTTCTGCACTTGTTACTGATTGAATGAAAAATAGAAAGATGGTGAATGCATGGAATAAAGTTTGTTCAATATGTGCCACACTGAGTTTGTTACACAGCATTAGGGCTCGTGGCATGGGCTTATTGGCAGAGATTGCTGACAGAAAAAGAATTGGTATAAATGAGTATTTTCAGAATTATATCATGCATGTAAAACAGTCACAAGGATCAGTGTTTGGGCTTTACAAACTGAATATTGTAGTGTCATCACGTCAACATGGAAAGCAATGTGGGAATGCAAGCTGAAGGCAGGAGGGTTCAAAGCTATATCGGCCAGTGAACTAATTAGCAGGATCTGGCTTTTGGAGGATAATATGGAGAATATAACCTATCCATTTTGGCAAGAAGGCAGGATATTTCTAAAAAGTCAGAAAAATATTGAGTATCAGAGGGATTTGCGTCTTTACATGTCAGTGGAAGAAAATTAAAATGCAAGTCTATTTAATTAGGGAAAAAATGGCATTGCCATTAATTTGTAGTACAAGGGAAAAGCAAGATGTTGATAGAACGGGAGGATTGATTTCCAGTGACCAGAGTTCTTTGCACGTTCTTTCCCCACCTCCAATCCAAAATCCATGTAACTCTTCTGATTTTTGTGTCAACTGCAAACTTGTTAAAATACTTTTTTTTATCCATATCATGAATTTGTATTTAAAAACAACTGAGCTCCCAGCACTGATTCTTGATGAACACCGTTATTCACAGACCTCCAGTCAGAAAAGCACCCCTCTACCTCTCTACTATTAAGCTCTGTCTTCTTGGATCCAATTTACCAATTCTCAATGGATTTCATGTGACTTAACCTTATGGATCAGCTTACCATGAGAGATCTTGTCAAATGCATTACTAAAGTCCATGCCTAACATCCACATCCACCCAACATCCACTGCTTTACTCTCATCAATCATTTTTGGCAATCAAATTTGTGAGGCAGAACCTCTCCCATACAGAGCCATGCTGGCCATTTCCATGCTTTTCCAAATCAGAGTAAATCCCATCACTAAGAATTTTCTTGATTAATTTCCCAACCTCTAATGTATGGTTCACCAGCCTGTAATTTCCTTGTTTCCCCATCTTAAACAAAGAAACAATGTTGGCAGTTCTCCAGTCTAATGTGGTCTTGCTCACAGTTAAACAGACTCTGTTAACACCCCAACAACCTCCTTCCTTGCTTCCCTTGGTATCCTGAGACATAACACATCAGGGTCTGAAGACTGATGTACCTTGCTTTGATAACCAACACTCCTTCATTAATATTAACATGCCCTAGAATATCAATGTTTCCCCACCTAATCTCAGGGTCAATCATGATCTTGGTGAATACCAAAGGAAAATACTCAATAAGTTCCTCACCCACTTCCTCTTGATCATATGCATATATTCCCTCATTTACTCCCCAGTGGGCCTACCTCTTACTTAGATACCCACTAGCTTACCACCTTCCGCAGCTTTCTGTATTCCTGGGCACTTGAATTACCAAACCAGGTTGTTATGCAGCCAGGCAGTACACTTTCCACAGCAACCTGCAGACGTCTGATAAATTTATTTGATGACTTGCCCATTCTCCTTAGACATCTTAGATAGTAGAGGCTTGCTGTGGTGCCTTGATGGTTGTTTGGATGTGCCTGTCCAGGAGAGGTCCTCCAATATGTGGACTCTCAAGAGCTTGAAGGTTACTAATGTATGGTTAAAATACTTTGGGATTCTCTTTAATCCTACTTGGCAAGGACAGATTCCCATCTTTCTTTAGCCCTCCTAATTTTGTGATTTCTTTCCTGCTTCAATCAAGAGCTATCGGTGAAGATGGGAAACATCATCTTTTTCTTGATCACACTCGACTCTGGCACTTCTCAAGGTTGTATATATGATCCTCTTCTATTCTTCTGTTTCATATGAATATAGGAGGGTGCAGATTGGGAGATCACTTCACTCGCCACCTTCACTCCATCCGTACCAGTGATCTCCCAGTAGCCAACCATTTCAGTTCTGTGTCACACTCCCACACTCACATGCCTGTCATGGCCTTATGTACTATCCCACCAAGACCACCCATAAATTGGAAGAACAACTCCTGATTTTCTGTCTAGGCACTCTCCAGCCAGATGGCATTAACACCTACTTTTCTGGTATTTGCTAACCTACTCTCCTCCTCCCCTTCCCTTCCCCTTTCCAGTTCTCCCCCCTCCTTTCCCTCTCTGTTTTCTTAGTCATCCCTTCTCCACCGATCACCTCCTGCCTTTGTGACCATAGCCTCAACCACCCCCCCACCCTTTTGTTTGGATGCCTGCTGACCTTGATACCTTGATGAAGGGCTCAAGCCCGAAACGTCGGTTATGTATTTTTACCTTTGCTATATAAAGGACACTTGACCTGCTGAGTTTCTCCAGCTTTGTGGTTTTCACTGATGTAGAAGACAGTCATGTTGTTAATGAAAAGAGGCACAAGTTCAAGGAGCTGTTTTTCAATTATTTTTTGGACATTCAGAAGACAAAATACTTCTGTGCATATCAAGGAGACAAAAATCTGGAGTGGCTGTGTGGCCAAACACTGCTTCATCTATAAATTCACAGGTAACATCACCATCATTAGGAGGATCTCTCTTCAACAATGAGTTGGAGTATGAAAGAGAGATGGCTTGGTGCTAGAACAACAGAATCCATTACAAAATTAAATGTTTTGGGGTACTTGGAAGCATTTGATAAAATAGGCCAAAGTCAGCATGGTTTTATTTGTGACAGATTATGTTGGGTTTGTATTGTACATAGATTTGTTTCGGGAGATAAATTGGAGCAGGGTTTTTTTTTTAGTGTAGGCCACATACAAACACTTTAAAACAGATCTTACTTAAAATACTGGAGCTCTGCTAATGCTAGACATATCGGCCCCACAGCCTTTGCAAGAGCTTTGGAGAGTGCCCAAGAGACTTCACTAACGGATTGTTGTTGACAAAAAGGCAACAGATGAAAGAACTTGTTGGAGCTGCAGACTGTCTGGAGTGGAACTTGCTGGGTCTGAGGGTCATGTGGTTTTTGCAACCAGAGAGAGTAAAACAGGATTTCTCTCAGAGTGAGAGAGTGGGGGGAGGGGGGGGGTGGAATTCAGTTCTGCAGTTTTACAGTCAGCAGCAGCAGCTGGGACTGGAACAGGACAAGCTGAAAAGCTTGTGGAAAACCCCATTTGGAAGACTGGTTATGAGTGCTTAGTTCAGCCTGGTCAAAGCCCTTGTGGCTCGTACAAGAGGAGAGAACTGGCTGCCTAATGTTTCACTTGAAATAAGAGAAACAAAAGAACTCTGTGGTGGCCTGAAGGAAATAAGTTATCATCTGGAAAACCCTGATGGGACAAGTTTCTTTGGCAAAACACTGACGTGTCTGATTAAAAGGATCATTTTGTGTCCAGGAACAACAAATCTCTTTCTGAAAACCGTCAAGAACCTTCCTGAGTGGTAACCATTTACCTTTCAAGCACCAAAGCCTGGTGAACTTCATAAATGTTAAATTCTGTGCACAGTATAAGTATTGCCTGAGGAATGAGAAGTGAGATTGGACTGTGAATCAAAGAACTTTTCTGAACTTACACACACGTGCACTTAGAATTAGAAGAGGGTTGTTAGGTTAGTTAAGTTAATAGTTTTAAGTTAAAGTGTGATCCTGTTTTCATGTTTAAAGATAATTAAAAGCAATTTTTGTTAAAGTAAACATTTGTCTTGGTGAATATCTATTGCTGCTGGGTTTTGGAGTCGTCTGGGCGTAACACATTCAAGGGAGATCTTGCCTGACGTCTGTCGGAAATTTTTAAGGAAGTCACAAGCAGGATTGACTATCAGTGAACGTTCATTTGGATTTTCCGAAGACTTTTGACAAGGTGTTGCTCATGAGCCTACTAAACATGGTAGGAGCCCAGATAGAAGAACGGCTGACTGGCCGAAAGCAAAGATCAGGATGAAAAGGAGGCCGTTTCTATTGGGCTGCTGGTGACTAGTAGAGTTCCGCATGGGATCAGAGTTGCTTCTGCTGTCTTTCATGTTTCTCATTGTTTGCTTGGGTTACAGCATCTGCACTGTCTTCTGCCTGCCTGTACTTTCTATTGCAGCGGTGCTGATTTGTGGGATGATAGCCAACTACAGGTAGTCCCCGACTTGCAACCCATGTGACTTATGACAATCCGTACATACAGCCGAAAAAAAAATAACAGGTGCATACATGACATAAGCACGGTAAGCTCACCAAAGAACCTGATGAGCAAGAGGAAAAATCCATTCCCTGCTGATAGATCCCCTGTTTGCATTTATTTTTGAGATCCAACCAGTTGGTCAGAACACGGTTGTAATATTAAAATTACTGTACATAATAATGCAATTATAATTTTTTAAAGGTTACAAGCTGATTTCATTAAGATGAAGAAAATACAAAGTGGAAGAAACTCAGCAGGTCAAACAGGGCCTTTATGTAGCAAAGGTAAAGATACATCACCAACACTTCACGAGGGGCTCCAGCCCGAAACGTTGGTGAAGTATCTTCACCGTTGCTACATAAAGGCCCTGTTTGACCTGCTGAGTTTCTCCAGCTTTTGTATTTTTTTCAATTAACCACGGTGTCAACAGAATCCTGTGTTTTACCCCGATCTCATTACGTTCTTCTTTGAGTTATAAAAAAACCCAGCAGCTAAATTGTTAATAATGAAATATTTTCTGATCTCCATATAGAACTGTGCTGCTGTCAGATCATTGTTAATAAATAGGAGTAATATTTGAAAATCTTTCAGAGTTTACAGCCATTAGCAGGAATATAACAATAAGTATTCTTCATTTTTGACACATTCAAGGTGATAATTTTCTCACTGATGTGCAGGCTTACTGGAAGTGGTACAATTTATAGGCCAGGTTTATAATGATATTTCCTTTTTCCCTTCCATGCCACTGGTTTTGAAGTAACTGCCTGATAATATTTTACTCGTGATTTTAAAATAAATTCTTGTCCAACAATATATTTTCAAGACCAATAGAAGCCAAATGTTTAACAAGGCAGATCCATGGTGGTGAGATTGTGGGGTTGAGGGAGGTGGGGTTGGGGTTTAAGGGATTGTTCAAAATCTCTATTTCTGCTTCTGGAAGAAATGTGCTTGGGCAGGAGTGGGGGTGGAGGTGCGAGGAAGAGGCAGGGATGGGAGGTGGGAAGGAGGCAAGGGTACATCTTTGGTTCCCAACCACATCAAGGTGGAATATTGAGCAAATTTCTCAGGTTTCACTGTTCTATGCAATGATTCCTTGAAAGCTTCAATAGAAAATACATCCACAAAACCTCTGTTCAAGTTCTGGTTTGGTGTAAGAATGGATCCAAAATGTTTCTGCCTTAACATATGTTTTCATACACAGTTTATTGGAAATGGCTTTGTTGTAAGATTATTTAAAGTTCAGGGTTATTACCATCTGATTATATATATATACATATATATATATATATACAACTGCAAAAAAAAACACAGTACATAAAGATCACATAAATAATCAAAATAAATATATACAAATATTTGGGATGATTGTCACGATTTCAGGATACTGTTCATCAGTCTTACAGCCTGTGGGGAGAAGCTATTCCCCAGCTTGGCAGCCCTGATTTTGATGGTCCTGTACCACCTTCTTTATGGTAGTGGGTTAAAGACACTGGGCCCTGGATGAACAGGGTCTTCAATAATTTATTGAGCCCTTAGACAGTGCTCACAGTGAATGTAATGTATAGAGGAAAGGGAAACAGGCCCCAGTGACCCTCTTGGCTATTTTAATGATCTCCTGTATAGAATTCCAGTCCGATATTTTGCAGCTACTCAACCAAACAATGATACAGCCAGATGGGACACTCTCATTTGCGGAATCAGACATTTTGGCGCCTGTAGTTTGGTGCTGGATATTTTGATGCGCGCGTTTGGCAGTGGACATTTTGGTGGAAAAAATACTTTTGTAGTCCTTTGGATATTTTGGCGCCTACAGTTTGGAGCTGGCCCCGCTCCCCGCCCTACTCACCACCTGCCACTGCCTGAACCCCTGGCATTTCAGAAACTTCTTTCCCCTCCTCCCAGGAAACAGCTCCCCGGTGGATTAATTCATTAAATACATTAATAATATACTGCAGGATATTAATTATAAGTATATGTATACATTTCTTGTTAATAACGCGCATCTGCACCCTATCACTTGTACTGAGGGTTGTGACTATAGACGGCTCTGTTTGGTTAAGGGTGGGTTTTACTTTCAATAGTTTTATCACAATTTCTTGGCAAAAGCTGGGTGAACAACTCTGCAGAGAGAGAACGGTGACAGTGGTTAATAGGCACAGTGGTTGTGCCAGATGTGTGGAACAAAAAATCTTGAAGATAGTGTCTATATATGGAGAGAAAGAACCATTAGATTAATTTTTAAAAAACAATTTTTAATAATTTAATTAATTTTTACAATAACTGGATTGTTTTTAAGGATTGTTCTTAATTTAAAATTTTTTAAAAATTCAATTAATTATATATTCCATTATATGGAATTAAACTTACAATAACACAATAATAAATATATTGTTATAATTTACCAAAATCCCTCATTTCTGATTGTTCACCAACTATTTCTAATAATAATTAAAATATATCGCTATAAGCTACAAAAAGCATTTGTTTGCTGGGGAGTGGTGTCCTGGGGAGAGGGAGTTCCTGCATCACTGGGGTTTCAGGTAATGTCGCGGGGTGGAGTTGGCCAGCAGACAGTGAGTTGGATGGCAGGCCAAAATGTCCAGCGCCAAAATGTCCAGCGCCAAATTGTTGGCGTTAAAATGTCCTAGACCCTTTAATGATGCTCCTGTTAAAGATTGCCAAGTTGGAAGCTGAAGGCCTTGCCCTCTTCAGCCTCTTTATGAAGTTCAGGTGCTTCCTGATGAACAAGGAGGTGCTCTGAGCCCAGGATACACTGTCCCTGATATGCACACCAAGGAACTTTGTGCTCTCACTCTTTCCGTGATGGAACCATTGAATGGCAGTGGAGATTGACCTATTCAAAGGAGGTGAGGAATAGTTACAGCATTTAAGAGGCATCTATCAGGATAGATACTTGAATGAGCAGAGCCTAGAGGCATATGGAATAAGTGCGGGCTAGTGGCATTAGTATAGGTAGATATGATGGTCCAAACAATGTGATCACCCATTCTTATTCCACATTTCCATTCATATAACCTCACTGGATAGTACTCCTCAGAACATCCTCTCTCTGCACTGCTCTGATGTTCTCTCTTTGGCTTGGCTTCGCGGACGAAGATTTATGGAGGGGGTAAATGTCCACGTCAGCTGCAGGCTCGTTTGTGGCTGACAAGTCCGATGCGGGACAGGCAGACATGGTTGCAGCGGTGGCAGGGGAAAATTGGTTGGTTGGGGTTGGGTGTTGGGTTTTTCCTTCTTTGCCTTTTGTCAGTGAGATGTACTTCATAATCAAAACTGCAACTCCTTACCTCCACCTCTCTCATGTATATGGCATCTATACCCCAGGATACTGAGTTGCCCATTCCATCCCTTCCTCAGCCGTGTTTGAGTGATCACTATAATATCCCAGTCCCACTTCCTATCCATATCCTGCATCTAAAATAAAATGCTGGAGATACTCAGCGGGTCCGACCACATCTATGGATTTTGTTCCTCTTCCCACAACTTTGCAGTTCTCCACATGTAGGCAATCTTTTCTTTCAGTGCAAATTTGCATATAAAAAGCCAATAAAAAATTGTAGAAGATCTGGACATCATTGACAATGCCAGTTTTTATTGTCCTTCCCTAAATTATCTTGAAAAGCAGGTGATGGGCTATCTTCTTGAACGCTGCATTTCTTCTGGTGCAAGTGCTCAAGAGTTTGGAATGTTTTATAGTGTGGTCTTTTAGACGGTACTCACTCAGACACTGGTGGTGGTGGAAATGGTACTAATCCCATTCCTTAACAGAAAGTATGGGCACTATTGTTAACATCACAAAGGCAGTAAGACCTTCTCAGCATTGAGGAGGACTCTCGTGAAATAATGCTTAACTTGGATGATGTTGGTCTACTTGAAAGTTATTGGAACTGTGCCTATCTTGGCGAGTGGAGGCTAACAGACCATACTCCTGACTTATGGCCTGTAGATGGCAGAAAGGCCCTGAAGAGTTAGGTCGGATGAGACATGCCTCGAAATACCCAGCCTCTGGCCTGCTGGCTCCAGCATGAAACGTTGGTTATGTATCATTATCTTTGCTGTGTAAAGTATGCTATTTGACCTGATGAGTTTCTCCAGCATTGTGTTTTTACTTCAACCATGGTGTCTGCAGTGTTTTACTTTAGCCCTGTAGGTACAGTTGAGTTTCTGGTCAGCGATACACGTAGGATATTGATGGTGAAGAACTCTGTGACAGTAGGGCCAGTGTACAGTATATCCAGTGGAGACCAGTAGCATCTCTCTTATTGGAGATGGCCATTGCCAGGCAATTTTATAGCACGAATGTGACTTGCTACCCAACAACCTATGCCTCAGTATTGGCAAAGGTATCCAATTGAACATCGTGCAATCATTGAAGAGTAGCCCCATTTCTGACCTTGTGATAGAAGGAAGGTCACTAATGAAGGAGCTGAGGAATGGTTGGGCCTAGTGCACTGTCCTGAGGAACTCCCAGAGGGATGTACAGATGCAGGATAATTGACCTTTGACAACCATAACCATTTTCCTTTGTGTGAGATATGACTCCAATGGAATGTCTTCGACTTCACTTTCAAATGAGAGTCTTGATCAAATGTTGCCTTCGTGTTAAGGGTAGTCTCTCTCTTACAGCACGGCTGGAATTCATCTCTTTTCTGCATATTTAGACCAGGGTTGTAGTGAGGTCTGATTCTATGGAGCTTTAGTTAAACCAAAACTGGGAAGATTGTTGATGAGTAAGTGCTACTTGCATTGATCCTTTGCTGAAGATGGTGAGGTCACTGGACATAATTATAATTAGAACCATAGATCACAGCAGCATGTAATTGAGGCCCTTCAGCCTTTCTAGTCTGTGCCAACCTATTATTCTGTCTCGTCCCACTGACCGAAGTATTCCTCCATAACCCACCCTACCATATACCTGTTCAAATTTAACTTGTGTGTCTTTGGGGTCCTTTCCTAGATGTGGATTGTCACCTTGTTGTGGTGGAGAAGCTTGTGTGATCCTGAGAGTGATGCTTTATGGAGCTATGCTCCTGGTAGGGTCATCCATGGCATAAGGTTGAGGGTGAGCTCCCTGATAAAGAACAATCCAACAAAGACCTCAATGGTGGAACAGGCGGATGAAATTACTCTAAACTCAACAGTTGTGAATGCGGTCAAAGGCTGCAACAAATCCATCAGCTCCAATTGACATGGTTTTCATGCCTTTGGAATTAATTGGTTGATTTGTGAAGTATCGTGGGCTTCTTGAAGTGCAACATCAAGGACATGTTAAACAAATACACGCACACACGTCTTCGCTCTATGGATCAATGGAACGAAGGCTACAAGGGTAGCCATGAAGATGACGACTAACAGATTAAATTTGTCTTGAATTTTATGAACAGGTTGGAGGTGAGCAATTTTCCATATTTCAACATTGTTGGGTAGATGCCAGTGTTATAACTATACTGGAGCAGCTGGATTAGAGACACCATTAGTTAGAACTTAGAACCTAAAATGGCACCGTTAGCATAGCAGTTAACGCAACGCCTTTACAGCACCAGCAATTTGGGGGAGGGTTTGAATCCTGTGCTCTCTGTAAGGAGTTTGTACGTTGTCCACATGTCTGCGTGGGTTTTCCACAGGGTTTCGGCTTCCTCCCACCTTTTGAAATGTACCAGGGGTGTAGGTTAATTGGGGATAAATTGGGCACCATGGACTTGTGGGCCGAAATGGCCTGTTACCGTGCTGTATGTTGAAATTGAAAAACATTGCAGCACAGTACAGACCCTTCAGGCCACGTTGTTGTGCTGACCTATAGAAACTGAGTAAACAATCTAAACCTTCCCTACCTCATACCCAATAACCCTCTATTTTTCTTGCATCCATGTGCCTGAGTCTTTTTAAATGTGCTTATTGTACCAGACACCACAAAATTCCCAGCAATGCATTTAAGGCTCCCTCTACTCTCTATGTAAAAACACTTACCCCTGATATTTCTCCTAATATTTCCTCCCCTCACCTGATACAGATGTCCTCTAATATTAGCTACTATTGCCCTGGGAAAAAGGTGCTTGCTGCCACCCTATCTAAGCCTTTTAAATCTTGTGTACCTCTATTAAGGCACCTCTCATCCTTTGCTCCTCCCAAGCTCTAGTAACCTTGCCTCATAGGACACATCCTTCAATCCAGGTCATATCCAGGTAAATCTCCGCACTATCTCCAAAGTCTCTACATCCATCCTGTGATGAGGTGACCAGAACTGAACACAGTATTATGGATGTGGTCTAACCAGAGTTTTATAGAGGTGCCATATTACCTCAGGGCTCTTGAACTTCATCTCCTGATCAATGGACAGCAACATAATATAAACATGTAGTGTTCACGCTGGTCCATGTCTCCACTCTTGGGCTGTTACAAACTTCCATAACTACTCTATGAACCTGTGTGTCAACCTTGAAAGATTGTTGCGGTCACATACTTGCCTTCATTGGGAGGGGGCGAGTCAGAGTGTCAGGATCACCTGTGTGGCAGTGAGCCATTGAGATTGAGAAGGCCAGAGGAGTTTAACTGGGTGTGTTTGGGGAGTTGAAGAATGCAATGTTGTTTCTAGTAAATAACAAAAAGAAAGTCAACTTCATAGCGTGCTCAAGGAAATGAGTGAGTGCATTCTTTATTTGTTTGAAAGCTGTGGCAAATCAATGTTGTTACAAGATCTATGGATTTGGGCCCCAAGGTCCCTTTGTTCTTCCACACGGTTAAGAATCCTGCCGTCAACCATGAACTCCACCTTCAAGTTCACACTTATCCAGATT
This sequence comes from Narcine bancroftii, assembly GCF_036971445.1. Taxonomy (NCBI): domain Eukaryota; kingdom Metazoa; phylum Chordata; class Chondrichthyes; order Torpediniformes; family Narcinidae; genus Narcine; species Narcine bancroftii. The sequence continues at coordinate 9,310,395 of NC_091478.1, forward strand.
GGATTCTACCTGTCACTTTCCCTCCCAACTCAGCATCGTGTCTTTATCCTGCTAAAACCTACAACCACCTTCTACACCATCCACAACTCCTCCAACCTTGTGTCATCTGCAAACTCACTGACCCATCCCTCTACTTCTTTGTCCGGGTCTTTTATAAAAAAAATCTCAAAGAGCAGGGGGTCTCGGAGCAAATCCACTACTCACTGATCTCCAGGCAGAACATCTGTAGGACATGTTTTTAATGCTATAACTGGGATGTGGTCCCATTACCTTTGCTATATCCAGTTCTTTCTTACGGCTGACATTTGATTTTTCTGTGGAACTAATTAACTTGAGTGGACCTAGCTGTGTGAATCTAAGGAGTAAAGCTAAGAATGATGATCTATTTGGGCATGACTGTCTGGAGCTGGTTGCGAGTCCTTCAGCCTTGTTTGTGAAACCCATGCACTGGATTATTAAAAACGTTTTCTGGATATCGATGAGCAATATCTTCTTTCAAAACCTTCAACATAATCTCAATGAGTACGATTAAGACTTGGTTCACAACTGGCGTCTTATTTTAAACACTGGTGACATGGGATTCTCTATTTCTGTGAATATCTTGGAATTTATTATTCTGGTCACTTTCCTTGTATTTACTTGCTCAGTTAATCTTATGTAATAATTTCTAAGAATTGAGAAACACAGTCTCCTCTTTGTAATAAAATTAGATTTTTTAAAAGAAGTACAACTTTTCCATTTGTTAATTTAATTCTGATGTCAAATTATCATGGAAATATACAGTCTCTACTTACAAATATTTATTCTACATGAATTACAAATAAAAACTGAAGCAAGGCAATTTTTCCAAGAACTAAAAGGACAAATGTCATTGACTATTTTGTCATTTGTGCAATATATTCTCTCTCTCTCTCTCTCTCTCTCTCTCTCTCTTACACTCTGCATTTCACATCATTTCTCTCATTATGCTTTGAGTCAGGCCACATCATCAACAGCCAACCCTCTCCTGTCAGAGCTGTCAAGTTCAGGTTTATTATCTGACTGTAAATAGAATAATACCTAATGTCGCCGAGAATATTCTCCCAGAATCACAATGCGGCTTTCGCGCAAACAGAGGAACTACTGACATGGTCTTTGCCCTAAGACAGCTCCAAGAGAAGTGCAGAGAACAAAACAAAGGACTCTACATCACCTTTGTTGACCTCACCAAAGCTTTCGACACCGTGAGCAGGAAAGGGCTTTGGCAAATACTAGAGCGCATCGGATGCCCCCCAAAGTTCCTCAACATGATTATCCAACTGCACGAAAACCAACAAGGTCGGGTCAGATACAGCAATGAGCTCTCTGAACCCTTCTCCATTAACAATGGCGTGAAGCAAGGCTGTGTTCTCGCACCAACCCTCTTTTCAATCTTCTTCAGCATGATGCTGAACCAAGCCATGAAAGACCTCAACAATGAAGACGCTGTTTACATCCGGTACCGCACGGATGGCAGTCTCTTCAATCTGAGGCGCCTGCAAGCTCACACCAAGACACAAGAGAAACTTGTCCGTGAACTACTCTTTGCAGACGATGCCGCTTTAGTTGCCCATTCAGAGCCAGCTCTTCAGCGCTTGACTTCCTGTTTTGCGGAAACTGCCAAAATGTTTGGCCTGGAAGTCCGCCTGAAGAAAACTGAGGTCCTCCATCAGCCAGCTCCCCACCATGACTACCAGCCCCCCCACATCTCCATCGGGCACACAAAACTCAAAACGGTCAACCAGTTTACCTATCTCGGCTGCACCATTTCATCAGATGCAAGGATCGACAACGAGATAGACAACAGACTCGCCAAGGCAAATAGCGCCTTTGGAAGACTACACAAAAGAGTGTGGAAAAACAACCAACTGAAAAACGTCACAAAGATAAGCGTATACAGAGCCGTTATAATACCCATACTCCTGTTCGGCTCCGAATCATGGGTCCTCTACCGGCATCACCTACGGCTCCTAGAACACTTCCACCAGCGTTGTCTCTGCTCCATCCTCAACATTCAATGGAGCACTTTCATCCCTAACGTCGAAGTACTCGAGATGGCAGAGGTCGACAGCATCGAGTCCACGCTGCTGAAGATCCAGCTGCGCTGGGTGGGTCACGTCTCCAGAATGGAGGACCATCGCCTTCCCAAGATCGTGTTATATGACGAGCTCTCCACTGGCCACCGTGACAGAGGTGCACCAAAGAAAAGGTACAAGGACTGCCTAAAGAAATCTCTTGGTGCCTGCCACATTGACCACCGCCAGTGGGCTGATCTCGCCTCAAACCGTGCATCTTGGCGCCTCACAGTTTGGCGGGCAGCAACCTCCTTTGAAGAAGACCGGAGAGCCCACCTCACTGACAAAAGGCAAAGGAGCAAAAACCCAACACTAACCCCAACCAACCAATTTTCCCCTGCAACTGCTGCAACCGTGTCTGCCTGTCCCGCATTGGACTTGTCAGCCACAAACGAGCCTGCAGCTGACGTGGACATTTACCCCCTCCATAAATCTTCGTCCGTGAAGCCAAGCCAAAGGAAAGAAGAGATCTACATCCTGACAGATCACCTTGGATGCACACACATGCACAATACACAGCAGGTCCAGTGCCAAGGGTGGGGGGGGGGAATGGCATTGGTGGGCACTCCCCCCCCCGTGAGTTATTATGCCCCCCACCCACACCACGAGCATCATGTATTTTCGTCTCGACGCGCTATAAGCACGTAGGTTTGTTACATCGGTTGTAGGGGGAAGTGTGACACCACATGGAGGAGGTTCATGGCATCTGTGTTCCCCCCCCCCCGAGTAAGTTTTCGACTGTCAGTTTGTGCCTCCCCCTAAAGCCCCCCATTAATCTTGTTTTGACACTGACTTTGATACAACAGTAAAATAATTATCATATATGTACATAAAGATATAATTTAAAACAAATGTATAGAAATATTTTGGGATGATTTACTCTATTACCAGATACTGTTCATCAGTCTCACAGCCTGCATGAAGAAGCTCCTTCCCAGCCCAGCAGTCTTGATTATGATGCTTCTATACCACCTTGATGGTGGTGGGTTAAGGACATGTGTTGGATGGAAAGAGTCTTCTATAATTCTTTGCACCCTTTGGACAGAAGGAATTAGAGGAGCAAATTTGTCAGGAGGTAGCATACATGTGCGGTAAACATCAGGTGGTGATTGGAGGAGATTTTAACTTCCCACACAATGACTGGACACACAGTTGGAGTTTGTCAAATGTGTTCAGGAAAGTTTTCTAAACCAATACATAGAAGAACCAACTAGAAAGTGGGCAATATTGGATTTCCTATTATGGAACGAGATGGGTCCGATGAAGGAGGTTTGTGTTGCGGGGATACTTTAGGGCTGGGCCTAAGGTTGAGATTCTTAATTGGAACAAGGCTAATTTCAAGGAGATGCAAAAGGATTTAGAAAGTGTGGATTGGGATAATTTATTTTATGGGAAGCATGCAACAGATAAATGGAGGATATTCAGAGGGGAAATTTTGAGAGTACTCAGTCTATCCCTGCAAGAATTAAAGGCAAGAAAATAAAGGGAGCCTTGGTTTTCAAGGGATATTGGGAATTTGGTTTGGAGGAAGGAGATGTGTACAATAGGTACAGACAGCAGGGAACAGATGAGGTGCTTGAGTGCAAAAAAAATTTTAAGAAATAAATTAGAAAGGCTAAAAGGAAATATGAGGCTGCTTTGGCAGGCAAGGTAAAAAATTTCTACATGTACATTAGAAGTAGAAGAATAATGAGGGATAAAATTGGGCCCCTATAGGATCAGAGGGGTAGGCTATGTGAGGAGTCAAAAAGATGGGGGAAATTTTAAATGATTTTTTCCATCAGTATTCACTAAGGAAAGGAATATTGAGTCAAGTGAAGTAAGGAAAACTAGTAGCGAGGTCAGATTAATGAGAAGGTAGTACTGGCTATTTTAAAGAGAATAAAGGTGGATAAATCTCTGGGTCCTGACAAGATATTCTCTAGGACCTTGAGGGAGGTTAGTGTAGAAATAGCGGGGGGTCTGACAGAAATATTTTAAATGTCACTGGCCACAGGGTAGGTGCCAGAGGATTGTTGTTCTACTGTTTTATTTTAAAAAAAAGTCTCTAAAAGTAAACTGAGTAATTATAGGCCTGTGAGTCTGACCTCGGTGATAGTGATTCTTTGCCTCCATGGCAGGCAAAAACTGACGTACATCATGAAGTATATTAAATTTTTTGTATTACTACATGACAATAAAAAGAACCTTGAATCTGAATTCCCACTTACCAGCTCTGAATGAACCCACAAAAATGCAAAATAATGATATGAATGTTGCACAAAATGAACTCATACAAAAAAAAATCAGAATTACTCCAAACTGTTGTCACAAGCAATCACTAAATTATTGGGAATACTGTAGCATCTCTGCATTGTAATTTATTGAGGCAGCTGAATAACGCAGTGATAATATTTCTGTTGGCCTTCATAAAGATATGAGTGTTACTTCAGAATGGTTATTTAACAAAATAAGTTTATAAAAAAAGTTCCACTCGTTTCACGGGGATTGTGTTCGGTTATATAAACAACTTGAAGTGGTGGCTTTCCAGCAAGACACCACTTCCTTTTGTGTGTTCCATTTCTGTTAATACTGCAAACTTGCTGACATGTTGCCGCTTTTTAAAAAAAAAGCATCCTTGTTCTTGATGATGAAGCAGTTTTCTGATCATCATTTCATGCCATGCTACTTTCAGTGGAATATCATTACATATTGGCAGCAGGAGACATCACTCAGCTTTCAGTCACACCCATAAACATGAATAAAATAGGTGACATTGTCCCTATTACTGCCTGAATACATCAGGAGACTTCTAGTTGGATTTTATTTTCGATGAAAATTGAAGCCTAAAGGCTAATTGTCTTGCCGTACAGAGCCTGTAAATTTCATTCTGCATTCCCCCATTGTAAACAGTAACACATCATTATTCTGCATTTTTGTTATTTCATCCAGAACTGGTATGTGGGAATTCAGGTTCAAGGATCTTTTTATTGTCATGTAATAAAACAAAAAAAATACATGATATGTAGTGGTGAATAATTTAAATATAGAAAAATTAATATTCCTGATATACAATGGTGAAAAAAATCTAAAAATTATACTGAGATTCATTGTTGCCTGAATAATTATTGTCAGTCTTTCTTGCACCAATTTTGCACCTTGGTTCCAGCAAATATCTTGCAGAAGAGGAGAACTAATGGGAAATTGATCAATCTATGGTTTCTGCAAAACTCAGGTGACACAAAAACTCAAAGTCTAGCTGCAGTATAAAGATAATACATTTTGCATGCTACCCATCAAATTGTTCAGGGTTTTCCCCAGCCAGAATCCCTAGATGAACCATAAAATCCAGAACTTGCTGAGAGCCAGATCACAGGCATTTAAGTCTGGAGATCCAGATCACTACAGAAGGAGCAGGTATGACCTGTGGAAAGCTATCTCCTGGGCAAAGTGGAGTTTCTGGTTGAAAATGGAAACCACAAGGGATACCTGACAGTTGTGGCAGGGCCTATATGACATAACCTGCTGCAAAACAAAGCTTCCCTCCCTGATGAACTCCATGCCTGATTAGACCAAAAAAACAAGAAAGAAACACCACTGTGCACCTCTGTTTCAGAGTATATTTCCTGAACCCAACATCTCACTCAGGCAGGGCGTGGTACCCACCTGTTTCAAAATGGCGTAAATCGTACCGGTGCCCAAGAAGAGTGTGGTAACGTGCCTAAAAGGCAAGCGGCCAGTGGGACTCGCATCAACAGTGAAGTGTTTTGAAAGGCTGGTGTTGAAGCATATGAGCTCCTGTCTGAGCGGTGACATGGATACGTTCCAGTTCACCTATCATATTAACAGGTCCACAGCGGATGCCCTCTCCCTGCATTTACACAAACCCCTGGACAGCAAAGATGCATACATTAGCATGCTCTTCATTGATTACAGTTTGGCATTTAACAACATCATCCCCTCAAAACCAATCAGCAAACTCCAAATCTTGTGACTCAACACCCCACTGTGTAATTGGATCTTTGATTTCCTCACCTCCAGACCACAATCAGTGAGGATCGATAAGAGCATCTTCTCCACAATTTTCATCAGTTCCGGAGCACAACAGGGCTGCGTTCTTAGCCCCCTGCTCTACTCGCTTTACACCTATGACTGTGACTTGGTATGACAACAACACCTTCTACAAATTCACTGATGAATCCAAGGAAGTGGTTCATGTAAAACGAGGGGATGAGTCAGCATATAGGAGGGAGATTGAAAACTTAGCTGAATGGTGCACCAACAAAAACCTCACTCTTAATATCACTAAAACCAAGGAAATGATTATTGACTTCAGGAAGGGTAAAACGGAGGTGTACAATCCAGTGATCATTTGAGGATTAGAAGTAGAGAGGGCGAGCAAAATTAAGTTCTTGGGAGTCACTGTTTCAGAGTATATTTCCTGAACCCAACACACTAATGGCATCATGAAGAAACCACGTCAGCGCCTCTACTTCCACAAGAGTTTGTGGGGATTTAGAATTTCACTGAAAACCCTGGCAAACTTCTACATGTGTATGGTGAAAAGTGTGCTGACCAGCTGCATCACAGTCTGGTATGGGGCCCCCAATACCCCTGAGCGTAAAGCCCTGCAAAAGGTAGTGAACACAGCCCAGGACATCGTAGGCAACCCCTTCCCACTATCGAATCATCTATGGGGAACACTGCTGTGGGAGAGCAGCAGCAACCATCAAGGATCCACACCACCCAGCACACACTCTGTTCTCACTGCTGCCATCAGGAAAGGGGTATAGATGCCACAAAACTTATGCCACCATGTTCTGGAGCAAGTTCAATCAGTGACTCATTTAAGGCTCTTACATTTGCACTTCACTGTTTTTTATTCCTCTCTGTATTGCAGTCAGTTGTTTACAATTGTTTATTTGTTTGCATGTGTACATCTTGTACAATTTTTTTTTGCACTACCAATAAGTGGTAATTCTGCCTCGCCCACAGGAAAAAGAATCTCAAGGTTGTATGTGATGTCATGTATGTACTCTGACGATAAACCTGAAATCCAAGCCATTGTCAATGCATTCAGTGAAGTACATAAGAGGATGACCCTTGCAGGGCTTGGACTGGTGAGTCCATCTGCAAACAAAAACCTGCTCTCCAATAACAAAGGGATATTGGGAATTTGGTTTGGAGGAAAGAGATGTGTAGAATAGGATCATGGAAATCATGAACCACTTCTTGCATCTCAGGAGCAAACTGAGAGTGTTGGTACATGATTGAATTCACCACCACCTTTAATACATGCGTTCAGATTTGGTCCATTGGAGAATTGGTTACTTGAAGATCTCAGCCGAGCAGAAATCTCATGAATTGCTGTAGTTCGTGACCCTTCTTCCTCTATACTCCTGAAACATAGACTTCCAAGTGCAGACACCTCAGGGCACTAGAAACACCCCGTCTCTATGAAATCTTCCAAATTCATTGTAAGGATGAGTAAATTCCTGTCATCTCCCAGGCCAATATTCCCCAGTGTTGAGGCCCTAGCTCCATACAGATTGTTTTTGTGTGCAGGCCACATCATTCGCATACTCCTGAAAAAGATCAATCTATCCCGAGATCTGTCACAGGAAGATTGTTAGAGAAAAAGATTCAAGGATGTGCACAGAGATTAATTTGTGATGTCCCACCTGATCTTGGGTATCCCTGGACCGCTTGAAGTGGAGGAGAAACATTCGAGATGTTATTGAGAACTTTGTACATCAGGAGTACAAAGAAGCCCCAGTATAAATGATGGAAGGGTTATGTTATCCCACAAACTATGTAAGACACTTCCTGCTTCATCTGCAATTTATAAATTGGCTTAGTCTGAACCCACAGAGCGGGAATTTGAAAGAAAAAGGTGATGATAAGAAGAAGACAGCATATCTGGTTCTTGCTTGAGACCATAGCTTGCAAGCTTGAATCCTTTCAAACATAATCTCCAAACATCCCACTGTGTTGATAGTTTTTATTGACCTAACCCCTACTAAGATCCGATGCTCAGACAAACTCCTAATTCCTCACCCCTCAACAACTAAAGCTTTGTTCAGTTCTGGTCACCTCATTATAGGAAGGATGTGGAAGCTATGGAGAGGGTGCAGAGGAGATTGACAAGGTGACTCTTGATTCAACCACATGTACTAACATAGTCTTCTGCCTTCTGATCCTGGCCTCACCAACAGCTTTCTGATCACAGATGCCACCCACCAGCATGCTTCTATCTCCTACAACCTCTTACTTTGTGTGATGTATCACTTAAGCAAGTAAGCTCCTTCTCCATAATCCACAGAGCAAAAGAAATATCTTTCCTACTGAAAGAAATAGGTAATTCCTGCTCATAGGAAAGAACCCCTATGCATTGAACACCTCTGTATTTCCCAGCAGAGGACTCTTAAGTAAAAAAAAACCCACAGGCTCACTAGGTACTAAGGCTGGAATAAAACAGAAGGTTATATTGCAGCTCTACAAATCTCTAGCAAGACCATACTTTGAATATTGTGTTCATTTCTGGCCACCTCATTACAGGAAGGATGTGGAAGCTATGGAAAGGGTGCAGAGGAGATTTACTAGGATCTTGCCTGGATTGAAAAATAAGTCTTATGAGGGAAGGTTAGCAGAGCTGGGACATTTCGCTTTGGAGAGTAGAAGGATGAGAGATGACTTAATAGAGGTCTACAAGATTCTGAGAGGCATTGATATGGTGGACAGCCAGGACCCTTTTCCCAGGGTGGGTGTAGTAAACACCAGAGGACATCTGTACAAGGGGAGACATCAGGTGTAAATATTTTACATAGAGAATTGTGGGTGCCTGGAATGCTAACCCCAGCTCCAACAGTACTTAATGGGCCAAATAGAGTCTGTCAGTGTTGTAAATTTTCTTTGGTTTTCTGATGAAATGCAAGATGGCGTGTTAATTATACTTCCCAATTCCCAAGCTTCGGTTAACTCAACAGTGTTTTTAATTTACGAGAACAGCACTGCCGATTTCCATGACCTTAAGCAACGAATTCCAATTCTCCAGGCTTCCAATGTGGCTGCTTCAAAGTGGATTTTTGGTTTTATAATCTGCTGTTTTTGCCAGAGAACAGCAACAGCTTTCCAATTTTCCTTTGTTTTTTATGGTTTGTGTTTAAAACACTTTCACTGGGATCCAAATGTTCTGTCCATACCTGGATCAGGGAGCATATCCATGCAAGAAAATCAACAGATTCCATTCACTGAATTTAGGTCTGTAATGTTTTTATTACAAAAAGAGGCTATTTAACCCTTCAGGCCAATTCTGCCTGGGCTGAATTCTTAATTCAATTACATACTGTACCTCTGTTCAATGATAAAAAAAAATCTCAAAATTGAAAGCTTTAATTCCCCTACTCTTTTGGCAGAATTTCAAATTGTTACTTATTGTAAAATCTACTCCTTTGTTCTCAACTCTGTCATCTGTAGCTATCCTACTGTATCCTTTCCTGATATTGAATGCAGCACCACTCAATCTGGTAGACTCAGGATTGCCCAAGGAATCCTGGTTGGTCTTAACTAAATCTCTGTACCTGCGAACGAATGTATCGTTAGGCCTTTTTAGACTGCAAAGCTGCAGTGTCTCCAGAGAAATGACCTGTCTTGGAGAGCTGGCTTGTGTGTTCACACTGAGCACAAAAAAAGCCATCTCCATGAGATATTTCACACTGCAAGCAGGCTTCCTGAGGCAAAGGAGGCGGGATGTTTATTGCATCAATGTTGGCGTCAACTGTAAAGTAAAACATACATGGCCAGAAGTCTCACTGCTGCACACTCGAAATGAATTTGAATTTCCCCCACTTTTGTCACAGGCCGAAGGCGTCATCGCGATGCCATCGGCCCTTCCCAGTTCGACCTGGTAAGATGGATGTATCGTTTTAGATTGGCCGTGGTGTGCTGCACTCCACCGCTGGCAGTACTCCTCTTGGCGGATCGAAGACGGGTGAGTTTAGACCCACCCCACACCCCCATCCGCCTTCAAATTTTTTTACACAGAGCTCGAAGGTTGATTAAAATCTGGCTTTCAAGCTCTGTGTAAAAGGGTTTATTAACTCCTGGTGTACAATTTGGGCTTCCAAGAAACATGCTTTGAATGACATTTTCTTGTGGAGAGAGAGAAAACTTTCTTTGGTAAAATATATCAGGAATAAAACTACTGAAAGCGCAGCTGCCAGAGGACTTCACATGACCAGCACTAAAGAGAGAGTTAGAGAGAGAAAACAATATTCTGTTTTGCACTTTAAAACTTTCCAAGAATTTCAGCCCTAGTAATCGGTAACACTAAATGTAACACTAGCTGTTTTTGACCAGGCATCAATTTCCAGGCAACTGGAAATATTTGCTGCATTCAAAAATAGCTTGTGTGACTGCAGGAGATGCTCCACTTGCATCCACACCTCCTCCCTCACCACCATTCAAGGCCCTAAACAGTCCTTCCAAGTGAAGCAACACTTCACTTGTGAATTTGCAGGGGTCACCTACTAAACCCCGGGCTTCTATTGTGGCTTCCTCTACATCAGAGGGACTGAACACAGACTAGGAGATTATTTCGTTGACCATCTTTGTTCCGGCTGCTGCAACAGCGGGGAACTCCCAGTGGCCAACTATTTATATTCCACGCCCTATTCCCACGTCAACATGTCTGTCCATGGATTCAGGCACTGCTAAATTGAGGCTACCTGTAAATTGGAGGATCAAAATCTTATATTCCCTCTGGGCACTCTCGAACCAGATGGCATTAACATCAACTTCACTGGTTTCCATTATGCCCCTTCTTTCGCTCTCTCCTTTTCTTTAGCTCTCCACTCCTTTCCCTTTGCATTCAGAAAGTTATCCCCTTCCCCTTTTCACTTCCCAGTTCTTTTTTCTCTTTTGCCATCCCACCCATGCCCACCTCTTTCCTGTGGGCATGTGTTCCTCTCCTTGCCACTCCCCCACTCACCTCTGGGCCTCTCCCTGGCACTCCCCCACTCACCTGCGGGCCTCTCCCTGCCACTCCCCCACTTACCTGCTTTTTGCTCATGCCTTGACAAAGGGCCCAGGCCTGAAATGTTGGTTATGTATCTTTGCCATTAGGAATGCAGGGAGTCTGGCTGAGTCTCTCCAGCACTTTAGCTTAACTGTACCAAACTAAGAAGCTGCTTTTTTATCCTTTGATGCCAATCACATTTAACATAAAGACCAGTAGTAAACTTTAATTGAAAAGGAATATGAAAATGAAACAACTTTATTTAATTTTAAATAAATTATGCTTCTCAAAGGAAGTAGTGGAACAGTGGAAATCTAGCATCATTTTGTTACTTGCAATTCTTAGTTCAGCCTCCTTTCACTTGGTGGTTGATGGCTGTACATTAACAAGTGTGTAATATTAACAAGGTGTTACTCACATCAAAATTTGACCTTGTGCGAACAATTTCAGGGACGATTAAAAAATAACCTCTAGAACAGTGGTTCTCAACCTTTTTCTTTCCACTCACGTGCCACTTTAAGTATTCCCTATGCCTTTGGTGCTCTGTGATTAATAAGGGATTGCTTAAGGTGGTATGTGGGTGGAAAGAAAAAGTTTGAACACCACTGTTTTAATCATCCCTAATTAACTTGTTATGTGTATGGTTTCATAACTCCAAAGGAAATGGGCGTGACAATTTTTCTCAAGCAAAATATTTCAGTGACAATTGAGTCTAGAGCAGTGATTCTCAACCTTCCCTTCCCACCCACATACCATCTTAAGTAATCCCTTACTAATCACAGAGCACCATTGGCATAGGAAATCCTTAAAGTAGTATGTGAGTGGAAAGAAAAAGGATGAGATCCACTGGTCTAGAATCTTTGTTTTTTATTTACTCAGCTGACTTTTTTTTAATGAATTCAATTGATTTACCTTCCTCAGCTCATGAGGTCTACTCTGAAAGCATTTCTGTGGCTTTTGCAACATGACTTACACAGCAAAAAAAAATTGTTCTTAATAGGAGTCTCATTCTGAGAGGATGAGGCAGACTGAGAGATCATTTTATAAAAAGAAACTTTAGAAGGTTATCTGAATGGAGGCCTCAGTATTCCCTAACAATCTAAACATTACCTGAAGCCACAAGAGAAACATTCTTTTACAATTATGCAAATGATAGCGATTTAAAAATGTCGCATAATTTATGGACATGAGAAATTACTGTCGCCAGGACAGCTGATGAACACCAGACGTCTGCATGGTTTTATGTTCTGCATCATTCTAACACAGACGTTCATTGAGTTAAAAATACCTGCTTAATACCTGCACTGGCGCAGAGGATGGAGAAATTTGTACCACAGTAATGCATATAAAAATATCTGAATATACAATAAAGTCCAATACTAAATATTTTTAGAGTAAAACCCCTATTATCTGGAAATCAAGCAACATGCAGCCTCATGCAAATGGCAAAAAATAGGGTAAAAAATACAGAAGTTTAAAATTTCTGTACCTCGCCGTTAGTTTGCCAACACGTAATCTCAAGCAACTGGAAAATTCACTTATCCTGCATCTACCGATCCCCATTGGTGCTGTATTAGAGTAAAAGCAATGTCTTGGATTATTTAAATTGATTCTTCTTATTATCACCATTGAGTTCACAAAAGTGCAGATTTTATAGTAAATAGCAATGTGAAATTCTGCCGAAAGAGTAGAACAATTAATGCTTTCAATCTTGAGATTATTTATTTTTTGACATTGAACTGTATCAAGCTACAGAGGTACTGTATGTGATAGAATTAAGAAGATCAGCCCAGGCAGAATTGGCCTGAAGGGTTAAGTAGTTGTTTTTTTGTCCAAAAAGATTACAGACCTAAATTCAGTGAATGGAATCTGCTGCTCAGTGCTTAGCGTCCAGGTTAGTTGAATGTTCTTGCATGGATATGCTCCTGATCTAGGTATAGACAGAACATTTGGATCCCAGAGAAAACTGTAAAAACAAAGGAAAATTGGAAAGCTGTTGCTGTTCTCTGGCAAAAACAGCAGATTATAAAACCGAAGCCTGGAGAACTGGATCTCATTGCTTCAGGTCATGGAAATCGGCAGTGCTGTTCTCGTAAATTAAAAACACTGTCAAGTTAACCGAAGCTTGGGAATTGGGAAGTATAATTAACACGCCATCTTGCATTTCATCAGAAAAACCAAAGAAAATTTACAACACTGACTGACTCTATTTGGCCCATTAAGTACTGTTGGTGTTAAAAGTGTAACTGAATCTTATCCTAAACAAAGGACTCTTGTTGGTCAACATAATGATGCTTGTTTTACTTGTGGGTGAATTATAAAAGAAGTTTTAGTCACAGACATGGTAATCCTATGATTCAAGAGTCAATTTTTCATGTAATTAAAAGTGTCCTTTTGTCTGCTGTAAGGCAGACAGATTTGCCATCGAAATTGCTGAAGGGTTTCTTACCAAGAAAGAGAAGCAAAAGAGAGTCTCCCAGAGTCACCGAGTGTCTGTGGATTCACCTCTTGTGCTTCTACAGCCACACAGAATCCAGTCCAAACTATCGAAAACCTGAGCTCCAGATGTGAACCACTGATGTGATTAGGAACCCTTCAGCACCCTCTTGCTTCCCAGTTCTGATGCCGAGTACACCTTCAGCCAGTTTCCAGCCAGTCTCCAGGACAATGGAAGAAAATCCACTGTTCCATATCTGTGCAGAGGTTGGGAAAGTTCCTTGTGGGGCATAAGTAATGCTGTGCATAAAAATAAAACCAAGGAGAGGAAGGGCAAGGTGAGTTGAGGTTGTGACTGAAGTCATACATGATGAATCGAGGGGCTGAGTGAGGAAGTAAGAGATAGAATATCCCATTTGGAAACCATGGGCAGAATGTGGGCAATTTGTGGAGAGCAAGGATTTAAAAAGAAATAATTAAATGAGGTGCTCAAAGTTTGCAAAGATGTCAATCCTTAGGATGAGAAACTAAATTAGATAGCTGGAGTTAGCTGAAACATGGAAGAGCCTGAGAAGATTTTAATAGAGTGGGTATGGAAAGTGGAATTTTCCACTTTTGGGATGATCTGTACAAATATGTGGTCACCCATTTAAGAAAAAAAAGGTAAAATTATTTCCCCCTCAGAGAGTCATGAATCTTTGGAATTCTCTGTGCAGAGTTTGAACAGTTCTCCAGTGATTGGGTAGAGAGGATGACTGTTATAAGTAGATAGTTAGAAGTCTGAACAATGTGGCCTCTCTACCTGGTTGCAATATTGTGGATTGTGGGTGGCCACATGTCCTCCCTGTCTAAAACTTATTTGGAAGTCACATCACCTGTCAATCAAGGCTGGATTCCAGCCACCCATTAGTGCACACCTTGCTGTTGGCTCTTTTAAAATACCTAGGGTCATTATTGGCTCAGCGCCCAGATCAGAACTGTGTATAACATCAATGCACAGCACATTCTGTCTCTCTCTGCCTCCTGGTGCAAGCCTTTGACATTGCTTTGTGCCAGGTCACTACTGTGGACATCACTAGAAGTGTTGTGGGGAAGGTGTGCACTACACTTAATCTGAGCTGTCGTACTGCGATAGATCAGTGCTTGCAGAATGCAGCATCCACTTTGGTACAGGGAACCTGGGGTAGATGTTGAAAGTCCTTGTCTGTAGAGTGTTTGCTGAGTATAGGTGACCACAGATATTGGAGTCTGATGTGAAGGTCTATATAGTTGTTTAGTAATATTGTAATTGAGTATTGTTTGACATTCTCCTGTTTGGCTCCTATGTGTTCATTAAAGTTACCTGTGATTGTAACATTTGTGTCCAGACTCATCTCTCTGTCAGCCCACCGTACCTGATATACTCTTCAAAACACCACAGTGATGAGAGAGAGAGAGGATGGGCATTTAAACTTTTTGTTCATCAAGGAGCAGAGCCTTGAGGGACCCTACAGAGAATAATATGTGAATCACAAAAAGTGGGCCTAATCATTAGACAATATGAATCTGGAATGCCGTCAGAAGTGTTCGAAGTGAAGGGTTGAGTGCAGGAATGAATGCAAAGTGGCATGCGAAGAACACATCAAAGAGGAGAGAAGAATTTTGGAAAATGATCAGACGAGCATTGAAAAATGCTTGCAGAAGGAGGCCATATGTGTTCCACGGCAATGTACAAGTGTGTTGTAGAAACTCAGCAGGTCATGAAGCATCCATGAGAAGTAAAAGGCAATCTATGTCTCGGATCCGAGTCCTTGGTCAGGAATAGAAAGTAAAAGGCATTCAGTGTTTTGGGCTTAGGCCACAAAGAGTTCAGTCCTGAAACATTGATGCCTTATACTTCCTTTTCCTTGTTTAACTCAACATGTTATCCACAGTTTACAGTCTTTTATTTCATAGCTTTCATGGAATTGTGATCAGTGATTTAGGAATGATCCTCTTTGTAATTTATCACATCACTGAATGAGGAGTGATAGAGTTTTAATGGAATAATGTGTTTTTGTTGAATAAACCATTTGGCCATAAAATCAAAAATTAGAGACATGAAATATAATTACACTGGATATTTCAAAATATTATGAGTCCATCATGAAACCTTACTTTATTTTTTGGCTTGTCATAGAAGTGGATTCCAGACTTGTACTCAAAATATAAAGTTATTTATCACTTAGAAATATTTCAATATACCAGGCAATATATTTCTTACCAACACAAATAAAATGACCTTTCTGATTATCATTATCTTGTCATTTGTGGGAACTTCAGAATTTGGTTTCCCTCCATCACCAATTGGACAATGGGGAAGACTTCAAATGAAGAAGGGCTTTCTGAGGTTGTGAAATGTGCAATATAAAGGCAAATATTTCTATTTTCTTTGAGCAAATTGAGTCCTCTTTTTAAGATTTGTGTTTGTGGGAATCTTGCTGTTTTGGAAAATTTGGTTTTTTTATCTGCATTTTTCCTTGGCAACTACTGATGTCTGGGTTTGTGGTATGGATGTGTGATTCCTTATATGAGTCTGATTGATGTAAACACATTCATACCACAAATGCAGTGTATTGAAAGGTTGCTGTTTGCTTTATATCAAAACTACAAGCTGATACATCAAGTTCACCCCATATGTGTGTTCTTTTGGGTGCATTACTTTTGCTGACATGACTTTTCTTTGCTGTAGGTACCTTTGTGTTTTTTTAAAATTGAATTATTGATTTCTGTACCATGATATTCGATGTTGGGTCACTATTGTGTGCTGCTTTTCATTGTGGCTTACCTGAATTATATCTTTGTTTTTAATTATAATGGGATACAATATTTAGCTATTAGTGAGGGGATTTTCTATACACCTGTAAGCTTTGAGATAGTTTGCCTTGCCAGATTTCTTTTGAGTGTCTGGTGATGGAACATATCAAAGTGTATTGGACCCATTTCAATTCACCTACACATGGGACAGCTGATGCTCTTGCATTGTCTCTCCACTCCATCCTTAAGTACCTGGATAACTTCGCTTCATATGGCAGACTGTTGTTCATTGACTTCTGCTCACCATTTAATACAATCATACCCCAGAGCTAGTAGAGAAGCTGTCCTCACTGGGACTCAGCAGCCCTCTCTGTAACTGGATTTTGGACTTCCTAACGCAAAGACTGCAGTCTGTCCGGGTTGGTAGCAGAACATTGACACCATCACTAGTGCACCTCAGGGCCGTGTGCTCATTCCAATCCTGTTCACGCTACTGACCCACGACTGCAACACCAGATCTTAGAACCTTGTGTCATTCAATGAGATCACCTCTCATTCTTTGAAAGTCAAGTAAGTATTGGCCAGTTTTACTCAATCTCTCCTATTACACATCACCTTCATCCCAAGAATTAATTGTTTTGGATCAGAACCCTTCATCAAGACTATTCACACTGCCAACCCTCCTAGGAAGTGTGTAAACTTATCGGGCATGCTGCACTCACCTTTCTAACTGCACCATGATTTACCTGGTTAATTGGCAACCTGGCATTTTAAGGGGAGGGGTGGGGTGGTCTTGCCTCTAGTGGTGATTGTGTGAGAGCAGACTGTGTTCAGCCAGGCTCTGACACCTTCGCAAACTAAGTGTCAGAGCCAGGTTGAATTAAACTCACCCTGCCAGGTTCTACCACCTGTGTTGCTACAATATCCTTTGAGGCCCTTCCATTCACTGTGTATGTCTGTCTTGGATTGACTTATTAAAATACAACACTTCACACTTAACACCTGCTCTTCCTTAGTTTACTTGATCAAGATCCTGCTGTAATCTTAGATATATTTCTTCTCTGTCAACTCGAACGCCAATTTTAGTGTCATCAGGCAGTCATTGATTCTCCAGTCTCATCCAATTCTTTAATATAAATGTCAAACCTAATGATCTTCTGCAGCTGAGAGCCATCGTTAAAATGGAACAACAAACTAAGTTGACAAAAATATTTTTACAAAGAGTGTGACAAAAATTATGAAAACAAGATGCCAAGTTGTGCTGCCTCAACCAGGCCTTCAGACTGGTTGTTTCCCTCCACCAAAATCTAACTCACCGCTTAAACGAGTTAAGAAGGACTTTCACATTCCGCCATTGTCAGGTTCCTCGTCCGTTACTTGATCCCTTTGCACCCTACAAAGCTCCTCTTTAATATTAGAGCCGACGTAATCCGATCTGTAAGGGCCGCTATTTCCTCAGAGGCAAACACTGCTATTCTTCGAGCGCTGAAAGTATCAAGAAGGTAGTGAGCTAAATTGAGTAATTGATTATGTAGGGTCAAATTCAGGGAATTGCTTCATGCAAGTTCCTGTTTAGGATAATAAACAACATGGTTGGTATTGATTCAGTTGTTCAGTGAAATAAATTAACAGCAATTCTTAGACTTAAGAGAGAGTAGAGAATAATTTCCCCTTATTCTACTGTTTTTCTCCTTCACTACTAAGCTGAGACTCCATTATATTGATTTATACATTTGATCAAAATAGACATAGAAAGATTAGTAACTTGTTTATTGGAATATATTTTTTAAATTTCCTTGAATTCAACTGTGGTTCCTGAACCTTGCAATTTTATGATTTGGCACACATTGACATCATCATGTGTTCCAAAGTGCTTCCTACTTGAATGATTGATGTACAAATCTTACACTGAGACGTTGACTAGAAATGAATACTGAATGAACATTACGATAACTATTATGGTCTTATCAACTATTGTGGCGCACCTCAAGGATGCGTGCTTAGCCCACTGCTCTACTCATTATGCACCCGTGACTGTGTGGCCAGGCACAATTCCAATGCTACCTACAGGCTTGCTGATGACACCACAGTTGTCAGCAGAATTGCAAATGGCTATGAGGAAGCATACAGGAGGGAGATAGATCAGCTTGTTAAATGGCGTAATGACAACAACCTTGCGCGCAATACCAGCAAAATCAAGAAGATAATTGTGGACTTCAGAAGGAAGTCGGTGGTTCCCCAGTCCTGGAGAGGGTCAAGAACTTCAAATTCCTGGGTGTCAACATCTCTGAGGATCTGTCCTGGAGCCTCCATGTTGATGTAATCACAAAGAAGGCTTGCCAGCGGCTATACTTTGTGAGGAGTCTGAGGAGATTTGGTATGTTACCGAAGACTCTCATAAACTTCTACAGCATTCTGGCTGGCTGCATTAGGACAAGAAAAACTCCATAGGGTTGTTAACTCGGTCTGTGACATCATAGGCACCAGACTTCACTCCATTGAGGCTTCTGCATGAGGTGGTGCCTCAAAGACCCCCACCCCCTCTTCACTTTGCTACCATCGGGAAGAAGGTACAGGAGCCTAAAGACGAGCACTCAATGGCACAAGGACAGCTTCTTCCCTGCTGCCCTGAATAATCCATGAACCAAAGACACAGCCTTACTTTTTGTGCAGTATTATTTTAATTTTTTTATAGTAATGTTGTAAGATGGTTATTATGAATGTTTGCACTAATGATGCTCTGGCAAAACACCAAATTTCATAATAACAAAAAATAAATAATCAAATTTTTTAATGTAACTTAAAAATGAATCTAAAATACCTAAAACACTTGAAAATCTGTTTCTGGCCTTTGAACACAATGGCTGCCCTTTCACCAAACTGAACCAAATGTAGGTTCAGAAGGCACACTAGGATAAACTGATGAGGGTGAATCCTTTGTAATCGTGCATCCTTGTGCAGGAGTCCTGATCTTGCATAGAGTTATGGACATAATGATGGAAAAGAAATGTAGCTTCTTTGTGGAAACGCTATCCATTGTGTTTTTTTTGATGACAAACCATTTCAGTTGTTGTCTTTGACTTCTTGCTGCCTTTCGCTCTTTATTTGATGTTCCCATAATTTCTGTTTCATTCCCTTTGCTTTTTCCATATTTGTCATCCTTTTCATTATCTTTGTTTCTGCATACTTTTCCCTCCCATTCTATTCTTCTGAACTCCAGTGCACAGGTCCAACTCTCTCATTTCAGGATGTTGCCTAGTGAATCTTCTTGAGCTGCTCTCCTTGCTGGAATATCCTTTCCTAAATAAGCTCAAAACCCAACTCCAAGCAAGGGCTCACAATCACACTCCACAACTCTAATACATCTCCATTTTTAAATCCAACCTTCTTCCAACAGAAGCCAATTAGTTATTTGCTTTCCACATCACCAGATTCACCTGTGCATTTACATTTCATTTTCATGCACAAAAAGATTTAGATTTCTCTGTACTCGACCCAACAACGTGTTAGACTGAGAATTTGAACTGCAGGGTCCATCCATGGGCAGTAAGTTTTGAATGGCCTGATCAGTAGACCTCAAGAGGAGGCTACATGGGTTAAATAGGTTTACTTTTGGTCCTCAGAAGCATTTCAGGGCAGTACCAACTTTATGAGACACTCCCACTCCGCAATTGATCAGTCCGAATTTTTTTTTCCCTCCATCGCTCTGAACAGCATTCAGAACGAGACATGACCCTCAAAATCGATCTGGCTTCTTCATGGGACACTAGACTCCATCACTAGCCTCTGCTAAATAAGAGAGATAGTCCAATTCTATTAGCTTTAACCCCCGCCAGTGGGCCGATCTCGCCTCCAACCGTGCATCTTGGCGCCTCACCGTTCGGCGGGCAGCAACCTCCTTTGAAGAAGACCACAGAGCCCACCTCACTGACAAAAGGCAAAGGAGGAAAAACCCAACACCCAACCCCAACTAACCAATTTTCCCCTGCAACCGTGTCTGCCTGTCCCGCATCGGACTTGTCAGCCACAAACGAGCCTGCAGCAGACGTGGACATTTACCCCTCCATAAATCTTCATCCGCGAAGCCAAGCCAAAGATATTATTAATGTTTGAAGAACTCATCTGACCAAATAAAAATAAGGAGAGGAATAAATAATGAGCCAGAAACGAATGTTTCCTGTCAAAAGGAACTGGTAGTGAATGGATTGGGTAGGGTTGGCATTCATCCAATCTCTAAAAACCTCACTCTGTTAACTTAAAATTGGCATAAATTAAAACTAATTTATAATGTCAAAATGTCATCAGACTAAAGGCAGCGAGGAGACACATTGGATACCCTTGGCATCTGAAGGCTTTTGGATATCACAGGCATTTACTACACAGTTGAAACACAAAATGCTGGAGAAACTCAGCAGGTCCAACAGTGTCCTTTATGTAGCAAAGGTAAAGATCCAGAACTGACATTTCGCACTTGCTGGTTAGTGAAGGAGACACATGGGGTGAACAAGCGTGGAGAGGCAAAGGCAAGCAATTGTGTGCAATTTTGCTCTTGACTCCAAAGCAAAAAACTGAAATCAGCAATTCTTAATGTTTACAGAGCTGGAGAAGTAGGTTAAAGCAAAGTCTCGAAACAAATTGCGCTCTTGGCATAGTCAAAGGATTTGATGAAGGGCTCAAGCCCAAAACGTCAGTTCTGTGTCTTTGCCTTTGCTACATGAAGGTCACCGTTTGACCTGCTGAGTTTCTCCAGCATTTTGTGTTTCAACTGTATAGTAAATGCCAGTGATTTCCAAAAGCCTTCAGATGCCAAGGCTATCCAATGTGTCTCCTCACTGTGTTTTTACTCCAATCATGGTGTCAACAGAATTTTGTGATTTATTTCTTACTTTTATATTGTTAATTTCTCTTAGAGATTGAATGCATCTCTTAGAAATTTCAGACAAAAGCTGGTTAATCTGACTGCTGAGTTCAACCATCTCAAGCAGATAATTAACTGCTGCAGTGAGTTCCAAGTTCCAGATGTGGTACATAAGTCATTGGTTCCTCATGAATCACCATAAGAAGGTATCTGATCGAACAAGAAGCCTTGAAGGGTCAACGCTGTTAATGGGAAAAAGCCCGTCCTGCTGACCATTTGGCATAAAATTGTTAATGGTCACATTTGAGATTAGAGATAGTAAATGATTGTGGGAAACTCATCATCCTTGTTCCTTAACTATTAGCCTAACCTGATTGTATTACTTTAAATGGCATTAACTGTAGCCGAAATATTCAAACTGGCGCCTACAGATTTAAATAAAAAGATTTGAAGATCCAAAAAAAAAAGCTTTTGTGTAACACCAGCTCAAATTGAAAAGGAAATTCAAACTTCAGTTTTTAGTCTACTGGCAAAATTTGGAACAGAGTATCCTCATCTGATACTCTATCCATTTTTACTGTACTAATACAAAGCTCTGATCCTTGCTGTCTGACATATTCCCTTGTCCATGCCCAGAAAGCTGTGTAGGTTATAACAACATGGAAAATGTAAAACATAAGTGTCTATTTAAATGTTTGGAAATCTTTGCAGTGGTGTGCAAGTGCTGGCTGTTCAGTTTACAATTTCTACTCAACCATTTTACATTTGGAGCTGAAAAATATAAATCTTACATTTACATTTGAAGGATATGATCCCTCAGTGAACTTCAGGCTCAATTTCTATTATCTACTGTCAAAATAAATGGGGAAAAAATGAGTATGGGGAAAAATAAAACCACGCAATGTGGTTTGCTGGGTTTTGTTCCATGAATGTTTCAATGACTTTTCTATAATTGCCCAAGTTTTATTTAACCATTATGCTTTCGATTAAATTGCTTAAGTTTATACTGCTGAAGTGCCAGGCTGAAGGAATAACGGGTTTGCACTTGATCTGTCCATTGATTTCTGCATTGACTTCCCGCATGGTCCACCTCCACAACTCCTCTGATGCATGTATACCCCTTATATTCTTTTGGTCATCCCAAGAATTATTTCCAACTGAAGCAGTGTTTTACACCCACTTCTTCCATTTAGTGTGCTGCATGTGATCCACACAATGTTATCAATGGGGAAACCATACTCTGGTTAGGTGGTACTTTACACAGCACCTCCCTTCAGTCATGTCTCTGACCCTGCCACTTTAATCCTCCATTTCACATTCACTCTCATCCCTCTGCTCCACCTTCTGATGAGGTAGTCAAAGCGCAGCCCCTCACCTTCTGATGAGACACCTTACGGGTTTACAGACTCAACTCTGAATTCAACAGTTTTAGGGAATTAGTAATTCTAGCATTTTGTATCTTTCATTTCCAGTGTAATATCAACGGAATTCAGCTTGTTTGTTTTTCTAGAATGGGCGAGAATTGATTCAGGATGGAGTGCTCATAAAATGTGGGGAAGCAAGAAAGAAAATGACCAAAAGCTCTGTTGATCTAAAGGTTCTTTACAAGCACAACAACATGCAACTTCCTCCATGTCTTCAGTAAACATTTAGAGCTCAGCAGGTGAATCCTCATTACTAGCCATAATTTCTTTATCTGTTCAGTGTACCCTTGCAAATATTCCTGTTATTAATAGCTTTATCACTTCTGCCTCTGTAAAGTGATGAGTGAAATTGCTCTCTTTGGACCCCTCTTGTTGAAGTTTCTCTTCTTGCAGTTTGTTTTTTAAGCAGGTGGTGCGTAACCCCATGAGTTGTTTCTTTGCAGCGTTGTTCTGCTTTCTGTGTGCGATTATTCTTTTTCATGCTTGTTGACAAAACTCTCTTGCTAGATGCTTTCAATCATTTTCTGCCATGACTTGCAGAGTTCTCAACCCCTTTGCCATCCTGCTGGCATACCTCTGTTTGTGAACGGCTCATAGCTTTCTTAGTTTGATCTCTCAACAAAATTCTTCCAGTTTATTTTGTTGTAATTGAAGTGACAGGATTGGAGCACTATTTATGGTGCCGTCACTGGATGGATATGGGGTGTGGTTGAGAATTTGGCATCATCTTGAACTCTAAGGCTGGAAAAGTTGATACAAGAGGTGGGGTCACATCTGGAGTCACAGTAGGAATGTCAATACTATAACCTTCAAACTGATTGTGTGATTCCCCACTCTGTGAGATGTATCGGTTCCACAAGACTCACACCACCATGTTTAGAAACAGTTGCCATCCCTTCACCATCAGAATACTCAACAACAAACTCAATCAGAGTGTTATTTATGGACTCTTAGTTTTGCAGTTTATTGATTTTTTTTCTCTCTGTATTGCACTCTCAGTTTGCTTACATTTCTTTATGTGTCCATTGAGTAGAGTTTTTTTTTGCACTAGCAATAAGTGCTAATTCTGCCTCACCCATAGGAAAAATATTCTCCGGGTTATATGTGATGTCATGCATGTACTCTGATAATAAATCTGAAATCTCATTGACTTCCCACAGTCATTTCTTAATACTGTATTTATCATTGGTGATTTGTATTTTATAAATCAAATTCACATGTAAGGGAAGAAAATCACAAATACCAGCATATTAAAAGATTTTATGGTAAACGAAGAAAATTCAAAGACACAAAATGCCATTGGATGTAACCAGTATAGTAAACTTCTTTCTTTCTTTGGCTTGGCTTCGCGGACGAAGATTTATGGAGGGGTAATGTCCACGTCGGCTGCAGGCTCGTTTGTGGCTGACAAGTCCGATGCGGGACAGGCAGACAAGGTTGCAGCAGTTTCAAGGGAAAATTGGTGGGTTGGGGTTGGGTGTTGGGTTTTTCCTCCTTTGTCTTTTGACAGTGAGGTTGGCTCTGCGGTCTTCTTCAAAGGAGGTTGCTGCCCGCCGAACTGTGAGGCAGCAAGATGCACGGTTTGAGGCGAGATCAGCCCACTGGCGGGGGTCAATGGGGCAGTCCTTGTACCTCTTCTTTGGTGCACCTCTGTCTCGGTGGCCAATGGAGAGCTCGCCGTAGAACACAATCTTGGGAAGGCGATGGTCCTCCATTCTGGAGACGTGACCTACCCAGCGCAGTTGGATCTTCAACAGCGTGGATTCGATGCTGTCGGCCTCTGCCATCTCGAGTGCTTCAATGTTGTAGATGAAGTCGCTCCAATGAATGTTGAGGATGGAGCGGAGACAACGCTGGTGGAAGCGTTCTAGGAGCCGTAGGTGATGCCGGTAAAGAACCCATGATTTGGAGCCGAACAGAAGTGTGGGTATGACAACGGCTCTGTATACGCTAATCTTTGTGAGGTTTTTCAGTTGGTTGTTTTTCCACACTCTTTTGTGTAGTCTTCCAAAGGCGCTATTTGCCTTGGCAAGTCTGTTGTCTATCTCGTTGTCGATCCTTGGATCCGATGAAATGGTGCAGCCGAGATAGGTAAACTGGTTGACCGTTTTGAGTTTTGTGTGCCCGATGGAGATGTGGGGGGGCTGGTAGTCATGGTGGGGAGCTGGCTGATGGAGGACCTCAGTTTTCTTCAGGCTGACTTCCAGGCCAAACATTTTGGCAGTTTCCGCAAAGCAGGACGTCAAGCGCTGAAGAGCTGGCTCTGAATGGGCAACTAAAGCGGCATTGTCTGCAAAGAGTAGTTCACGGACAAGTTGCTCTTGTAAAGTATTGTATAGTATATGGTATAGTAAACTAAAGCAGGCTATTTTGAAATATTCAGTACCTGGCCTTCTATTTTTCAACATATAAAAAAGCATGTGTATTATATAGTTTAATTTCATTCATTCTGCTATCAAACTATCCTGGCTGGAATGAGGTGGACCCCTCATCCCTCCACTCTCTCCCCCCCTCCCCCCAAGAATTGGGGAGGAATTGGAGTGAACTGGGCCCCGAGGCAAAATTGTCCTCTTCCTAACTGTGCTCTTATGAGGTTCAGGTACTGCTATAGACGACACTTTCCAAGTTATAGTATTTCCCAATTTCAAAAAATGTCATCTTCAAGGAACTGAGTGACGATATTCTGAATTACTATCTTATTAATCCAATAAACCATACTTTGTAGATGCACCTTTAACCAGCTTTAATTCATTGATAAAATGGCTAAACATTTTGCATTGAGATTTTCATAATGATAAATAAACAAAGCATACTATATAATGATATAAAAATATTAAACTTTAAGCAGATATAAGAAGAAATAGTCAAAA
This sequence comes from Narcine bancroftii, assembly GCF_036971445.1. Taxonomy (NCBI): domain Eukaryota; kingdom Metazoa; phylum Chordata; class Chondrichthyes; order Torpediniformes; family Narcinidae; genus Narcine; species Narcine bancroftii. The sequence goes on from NC_091478.1 coordinate 9,335,846, forward strand.
TTAAGACAAAAATAAGTTGAATTAAGATGAATTCAAAGAAATATATCTCAAGCTTACATCCCCTTCATAATTCTTCAAAGAATGAGGTATAAGCTCTTGGTCCGCTCGGATATTACAACATATAATGGTAACTATGGTAACACTACAAACAATACTTTTTCTTAAAGGGATAGGCACAGAATTAACTACGAATCAAAAACACAAGATTTTAACCTTTACAACAGCTGCCTAATTTTTTGGCAGATGCAGCACCTTCCCCTTAAGCTATAGGTGATTTTCTCCAGGGGAACACAGGCTTGCATCTCCTCGCTCTACTGCGCAATACTCAGACAAGAGTCGGACTTCCATGTAACCGCTATGCACTGCCAATACGATCATTACGAATTGGATTTGGAATTTGGACAGTTTTATTGTAAGTTTTATGTCCATTATGTTGCCCAACAGGAATAACTCTGGGTCCTGTGGGAATTCCATACCTATGATTTTCCCTAGGACTTCATCTATCTCCACCCTGAAGGACCTCACCTTGGTACATGTCCAGGTCGCGTGAACATAGGTTCCTGTCTCAATGCCACATCTAAAACATTGATCTGAGTTCTGGCTTAGATCTATTAATCTTTTGCAGTGTCAGGTACAGCTGGTGTAAAAAATTATATTGCACCAGCTTGTACCTCACATTGATGACTGCAGTTATGCTGGCCCAACACAGGTAGGACCAGCACTGCTCATCAATCATTATTCCTAAGTCGAAGTCCCACCTCTGCCTTGATTTATGAAGACCTTGTTTAGGTCCTTCCGCTTGCAGCAAAAAATACTTTGTCGAAACAAATTTCTGTATGATCCCCCCTTCGAATCATGGTCCTTATGTCACTGCACTTTGGAAGGATCATAGGTGAACCTAATTTGTCCTGTAGAAAATATCTTATTTGAAGGTAGCAGTGGAATGTCTTATTTGACAAATCATATTTCTGCCTAAGCTGTTCGAATGACATTAATTGCCCCTGCTCGTAACAGTCCCCGATGCACCTGACGCCAGATGTCCAGGATCTTGTTACCTACCATCAAAGTTATTAGTCGATTTGGGCATTTTTGGGGACAATCCCAGTTTTATTCCTAAATATTGATTAATGTTATTCCAAATATGATTAATTTTAATATGGGGCAGTCTGTTTTTCCAGATAGCAATTTGACATCCCATTTATAAATAAAGTCCTCTGCTACCCTCTCACCCACCAAGTACAGACCTCTTCCCCCCCACCCCCAACCCCACCAAAGCGTGAGGAGATGTACCTCAACAAGGCTGCCAAATGGTATTTTTTAAAGTCAGTCATTCGCAACCCACCTCGACTGCACAGACTTCAGTTTGAATCATCGGAACATGACCTCCAGATCAAAACCTCCAATATGACCAAGGTGCCTTCAGCGCCTGAGGCCTTTCAGGAGACCTTTTTGCTCTCTGCGCCCTCTCAAATCCTGGTTCCAATACCTAGTTCCCATGATCCAGTCTCCAGCAGCCTGCAGCTTATATGGGTCATTTGACCACAAGACACTAGCAGCCCCACAGCCTGTGTGAGTCCTTCAACTGCATCACCAATGGTCCACAGCCTATGTGGGTCCTTCAGTCACTGAGCCCCTCACTGGTCAGCTGCCATCCTCATCATCCTATACGTGACAATAAATTGGAACCTTTGATTTTCCAGGTGTTAAATTCCCCATTGTAAAACTGCTCCTTTCTTGCTCTGTGGATGTCAACAGTGAGGCTGGCATTTGTGCTTTTCCTTCTCAACAGGGTAGGGGATAGGCTATTCTCCCCATTTCTGATGCCCTACACCTGTCTACTGCTCCCCTTGAGTCTGCAACCGCTTGTGGCATGCTGTCCAGCATTTTGGGTACAGACCCTGAGGTTGCAGGATTAAAAAATAAATCACAATTGGTTTGTGAAACAGACTGTTTAAGGTATGTATAGAGCTATTGGGCAGTAGGATCTTGCAGAGCAGTGTGGTGCCCCTGCTCCTTGCTCTCTGGGATTCTCACCTGTGGAAGTGCTGCTGTTACAGCAGGTCTCTCTCGGTGTCACCATTACTTTTTTGGACATTGGTCACTCAATACTGAGAGATCCAGTAAGTCCACTGTGTTGTACTTGCCCACAGTTACAATTGCACCCCCCCCCCAACACAATCAGCATTGCAATGGGCCGGTAGGACCACTCCTCGCTGACTCTAATGTTATATAGTGATGAGCGATCACCCAGCATCTCATGCCAGCCATAATGAATAATGACATAGTTGCCATTTTACCATTCCTCCATTAGGATCATCTTATTATTCCCTTCTGATCAGATTTTGAAAACAAGACCAAAGAAAATCAACATTTAAAATATTTTTATATATCTGGTCAAGACCAAATAGTTGTTGTCTTTTTACGAATCACCCATATTCCCAGTCCCTCTCTTTCTCCACACCTTCTCTAAGCTTGTTGTTCCATTGCAACAGTTTCCTGTGGCACCAGACTGATGGGAAAGGAGATTAGGAGAATCTCTGAGGTTTGATGGTCCAGCCTTAAACTACTATGAGTTGGCTGAAATCCAGACTGAGTAACTGCCTGAAAACTGGGAAAGGTGGAGATGGGAGCTCAAATGCCGTCATAAGAAGGAACATTAAATTAATTTTCAACAGGATAACGCTTGGGCATCAGTGGGCATGATGAACGACAAGAAGACCCCAAGACATGGGAGCAGAAATAGGCCATTCAGTCCATCAAGTCTGCTCAGCCAGAGAGTAATTTGCTACATCGTTATTGAATGAAGATCTACCGGGACGAATGCCTGAAGAGGGCGCACAAAATCAGTGAACCGGTGTGGACTCGAAAGGCCAACATGGCCTGTTTCTGCTCCTTAAATGGTTATATGGTTATTGTCACGAGTATCTCAAAATATCTTAATTCCATCTACTATATAACTTTTTTCAAATTTTTTTGGTGATCAAGAATTTAATGTCATATTACAGTAAAACCCCTGGTATCTGGCACCTGTGATGATTGGCGAACTAATAGTACGGCGCACTAATTTTTAAACTTTTGGGTTTCTTTCACTCATTTATTTTATTGCCAGTTGCTTGAGGCTGCCAGTTTAATTGGGAGGAGGGTTGTAACCATAAGTGATCGATATATGTTTAAAAGAGTTATGAATGAATAAGAAATTATGGTCATCATGCAACAGGGGACTGTATTGCATTTCGAGGGAGTTCGTTGAGAAAATGAAGCTGACTACTGCGGAATCATGCAAACAAACGTGGTTTCAACCACATCCCATAGAGATCAGGGTTTTAAAGATGTAAAAACATCATGCACCTTTGGGGGGGGGGGAGGATTCTCCTTTCTTTAAATTCTGCATATCAGTGGTTTTTCAGTATTGTGTTTAATCTTTGGTGTGAAGTCACAGAATTACTCTTGAAAAAAATAGTTTTGCCAGAATCACACAGAAGGAAATTCTCTGAATAAGGATAGATTTTGCCAAGTAAGTTCTTGAACTTTTAATTTTTACCTATCGAAAGTACAATTTTTGCCTGGTTATATATGCATTAGTTCTGTTTCCATTTATTTTGAATGCTTTGGTAACCAAGTTAGGCACACAAAACTCTTCAATGACTCTTTATAGGAAAGCAGTCACCTTGTATCCAAAGCTATAGAAAAATTCTTTCCCTTCAAAGTTATCTGTTTGCCTGAAACCTATAACACTGCCAGGAAAATGACAAAGAAATATGTCCCTTTTATTATGCTTCTTATTGGTTAATTATTTCCATCTTTAAATGTATTTTGGTCCATATGAATCTTGGCACACAGGATTATGTCAAGGTTTTTCTTAAATATAAACTGGAATAGAATGAACTGCTGTTTGAATTAAGCTCAAGGCTGGCAAAAAGCTAGGAAAACAGTCCCAAACTACTTTTGAATGTAACATTATTCATATTTCACACCAAAATACATTTATGGGAGATCATACTTGGTTTCTTATGTTAACAGAGTATAGGGAAAATCCATTTACTAAGAAAAATATTGCTTTGGCATGTATGATGACGAGCACAACAGCTCACAAAGAATCTTATATGGTTGACCCATAAAAATCCTGTGCGTAACTGCTGTGCCTGGAAACTAAATGCAAGGTCTCAAGATAGTATGAATGATGTATTTATTGGCTACATAGGGGAAAAAAATGGTGACTCATGATGTTCCAACAATGTGGTTAAGATCATTTACTCCACACCAATATGGTTGAAAGTTCAAATCCCGGAGGTGACGAACATTCCATCCCACTGAGCAATGTGTGCTAGGTTTCAGCGGTTCCATCAAGGGTCTTTAATAACAGTGCCAGTCTAATGGTTAGGTAAGGCCATAATTTATTTTCAGAGAAACTGAACTGATTACATTTTAATCCGACTGGCGTAGAAACATGTGCTTCCCTATGGAGAAATCGTTATGCCGATTTTATTCAGGTGTATGTAATTAAGTCTGTATAATGTAAGTCTCAAGGTAAGCGATCAGGACAGCAGCATAGAATTTAGAGTAGATAGTGACAGAATGGAACTAATAATTTTGTGATGAATATTTAACATTACATTTTAAAGCCAAAATAAGGCCCGACCTAATTTGTGGATTCTATATACTAGGCTTCTGCCACAGTGACAGGATTGTCCATCCTGCTGGCACTTCCAGGGTCTCTAGTATTCCCCTTAAACCCTCCCATAGCCTTTGATGTTCCCACTGATGACATCAACTTCTCTGGCCTCCTCAGCCTCTCCAGAGGTCTCCGATCTTCCAGTTATTTACTAGAGGGCCTCCGTCCTAGAATCTTTTAGCCAATATCCCCTTATAGTCTCTGATCTCCTTGTTGATGTTCTCAGGGTCTTTTTCCTTTCTAATTTGCTCCTTCAGTTTTTGATCTCCGTCCCAATGTCTTTAGTCTTGCACATAGCTGCTCCCAGGGTGTAAAGCCTCTCTCTCTCTCTCTCTCTCTCTCGGCTGTTCCAGGAGCCTCTGATCTCCCTGTCAACTGCTCCCAGGTTTCCCCCATCTCTATTACACGTACTTCAACAATCTTTGGCCTCCCTCTCAGCTGCTTTCTTTGGCTTCTGATTTCTCACAGCCACTGCATCACCTAGACCATGTAAAACATCTTCTTTCTCAAGGACTCCCATGGATGTTTTAGCTCACCTCATTCCAGATTTATGCCCCAGACTAGTGAACTAAACCAATCACATCCCGGATTGGAAAAATGAACTGCAAATATTGGAAAAAAGAACCTGATAGTTACTTAGCTAAAGAAAAACCATAATGTTAATTTGAACAAGAAAATAAGAATGAAACGGTTAAAAGTTTTTCATCCACTTTTGGAGTTGAAATAAGTTACCTTCCTGCTTATTTACAATTGTTCATTAAATCGGATGGTGAAATATGTCAGTGCATTAGATCAGGGCATAATCCCAAACAGCATATGTTGATTGTGCAAAATTGTTTTGACCAGCCTGCAGCAAGATGTTAGACCAGATTTGTAAGCAATGTGGCATTTCGATGTGAGGCTGAATTCATGGACACCAAGAGCAAAGCAGCAGTGTACAATCATTTCCATGTTCTATATCAGGATTGCATGTTGAAAATGTGAACTTTTGGAAGCTTTCCCAAGTGCTAATGTCCCACTGAAGAAACTGAGTAACACTATGTCCATGGAGCATATTTATGTATACAGAAGCTCTTCCTTCATTAAGATCAAACAAACCTCATTAAGATCACTGATTTGTTTGATGCACACACAAAACAGAACAAATTAATTATTTTTATGCATTGAGTTTGATGAGACAACAGACAACTAAGGGCATGAAGTGTATATTGTTTTTTGCACCTCAAATGCGTGGCTTGGAAAAAGTTGAAATCATTTGTTATGGACAGTGCCGTTCAATGTCTGAGACCAATTTTAAAATAGAATTTGACAAGGTACCTCAGAGAGTGACAGACAATACCGCTTATCATGTGCAATGAAGCACTGAAGGGGCTATTTCATAATTGAATGCATATAGCATATAGTGCATTATTGTAAATCTGGTTAATAATAATTGTTGCATTCAATTCTCTTTAATTTACAAATTCAATGAAAAATCAAAAAAATGTTCAATGACCCAGTTTGAAAACTGCCTCTGTCACAATCCAGTGATAAAAAGAATCCTGATTTCAAGCAATTCTTCTCTTTCAGTCTTTTTATTGAGTATTATAAGAACATAAGGTTACCAAATATGAAGAATATAAGAACATTTCCAAAAATAAAATGATAGCGATATCTCCCTTCCCCGTACAACGTTGTTAGAATGACATAAAAGAAAAAAAAAACTTTAACCCCCTACCCAAAAAACCTGGGAGGTTTTGACATAAAATTAAAGGTCATACAGTTCTGCTAAATCTATAAACCATTAATAACTGAAGGGAAAACCATATACATAAAAAAATACATTCAGTGATCAAGACAAACTGATTTAATGAGCTTGAAAATAGTCCATAAAAGGACTCCAAATTTTATGAAAATTAGTGTTAATCATGGAACACCTGATCTTTTCTAAATTAAGGCAAGACATGACATGATACAACCACTGAGTATCCATCTAAGTAGGATAGCTCTTCATGCCATAAGGGTTGTAAATAGTATGACTTGATGATCAGATGAAGAAAATAGCTTGTTAATATCATCTAACACTCCAGACAAACCCATTAAAGGATCAGATTCAAGGCTAACACATAGTATTATTGAAAAACACGGAAAATCTCTCTCCAATAAGGTTCATCGAGACCAAAACATTTGTATCAAAGTTGCTTCCCCGTTGTTATGTCTGTCACATCGGGGATTTCTATCAGGAAAAATGCAGGATAATTTGTTTTTAGACATGTAAGTCCGATGTACAAATTTGAATGGAATAAGAGAATGTCAAGCACATAGTGAAGAAATGTTAATTAATTTAAGAATCAAATCCCAATTTGTGTCTGAAATAGAAAACTGTAGATCGTGCTCCCATGACCTGATTTTGAAAGCTTATCATATACAAAGGTTATTAAACTTTTCTGGGAGGGTTGTAATTTGAAAACTACATCCAGCATGTTAGCTTCACAAGCCATGGGAAAATATGATAATTGAACTAATAAAAAATTTCTGATCTGCAAGTATCTAAAAAAATTGTGAATTTGGTAAATTAAACTTTGCTGATAGCTGTACAAAAGACAAGAGACAACTTTCAACAAGCAACTCTTGAAAACACGGAATACCATTATCATACCAATTGACAAACGTCGAATCATATAAAGCAGGAGACAAATACATAATTAGATGATGTAAAACTTGTAGGGAAAAACCTTTTAAATCAAAAAATGTCCTGAATTGAAAAGAGATACGAAAGAAATGTTTTACTACAGGGCTGTATATCATTCTGTTAATTTCAGCTAAAGAAAGATGAAGTGCTACTCCCATAAAGCATAAAATGGAGAACTTCTCAGCCAAACTCAATTCCAAAGAGACCTAAACTAGGCCAAGCAATCTATTGAAATATTGAATCCAAAACAAGATAAAATGTATATTGATTGCCCAGTAACAGTATCTAAAATTCAGTCATGCCAAACCTCCTTTCCTTTTAGATCTCTGCAAATGAGGTCGTTTGTCCAATGTAAGGAAGATATAATAGTCAAGGGAATCAAAAAATGATTTTGGGATAAAGAGTGGAATTGCATAAAAAAAGGTATAAAAGTTTGGATTTTCAAGCAATTCTTGGCCATGCTGAGTGAATTCATTGAATGTGAAGTAGAGATCTTAACTAACACTTGTGAAGTACACACTGATCTCACTATTAAATGACATAAACCTACCACTTGACATTCAGTTCATTTCAAAGACATGTCTTTGATGAACTCTAACAAATCTTTTGAGATGTTTACTGCTTCCATCCATCAAGCACACAAGGTTGCAAAGGAATTGACACACTTGAGCAGAAGGCAGTGCAAACTAAATGCGCAGTGAAAATGGAGAACAGAATGATTGTTTTTAAAGCTTATCATAACAGCACTCAAAGTTCAAGAATATTACTGCAGCAATGAGGAGAGAAATGCAAGACCAGCTCAACGAGTGCCAAAATTCATGGACACTGGAATGTTGTTTCTGGAAGCAGTTTGGGGTCTGGATGAGAACAAAGCAGTCTCTCTGGATATACTTCCTTACTTTGGCTGTAATATGTGGGCAAACTTGCCTCATTCCTTAAGTCTTTTTGCAAATGAATGTGAAATAATTAGTCTGAGGTATTTCTGAGATTTGACAGTAATCTGAGGAACAAAGTAATGCGTACTGATCTTGGCCAAAGTCTGTCAATGCAATATCTTGCAGTGCAATATATGTAAACTCTTAACAAATCAACAGCAGCTGTTTGGTCATCAGGTTGATTAACCTATAAAATAGATGTAAAAATAATAAACAATATCTCTGTAGTTTAAATTGATTTCTCCCAAAAACAAATATACCAATTGGCTTTGGAAAATTCTGCAAATAATAGCATAATGACTCACCAAGGTGGAAAATTCCAAAGATTTACTACTCTCTGACCAAAGAAACTTCATTTCAGTCTTAACCTCTTGATGTTATAGCCCCTTAGAAGATGTTTCCCATTGTGGGAGAGTCTAGGACAAGAGGCCACAATTTCAGGATTGAAATGTATCCACTTAGAAGAGAGATGCGGAGGACATTCTTTTGCCAGAAGATGGTAAATCTGGAATTTGTTGCCACAGGTGGTTGTGGAAGCCAAGTCATTGGGTGGATTTAAGGCAGAGATTGATAATATCTTGATTAGCCAGGACATCAAAGACTATGGGGAGAAGGCTGGGCAGTGGGGCTGAGTGGGAAAATTGAAGGGCTCAAGATTACATTGTGGGGCAATCTCAATAGGTGGATGCCTTATGGTCTTTTTCCAATTATAGAAGCTGTCTTTTGGCAATGATCCATTTACCTTGTCACTCAACACTGAGACCAGGGTGGGGGGGCTGGGCGCTGGGGAGGGTGGGGGGGTGTACCTGAGGATACCTAGTCATCCAGATGAAAAATTCTGGTAAATAATGAATGATTTTTGTGACCTAGAACATTGAAATTAATGGTGCAGTTAATTGCAATTGTAAACTTGATGTAGCAGCTCACTGGAGGCTGAGGTTGGGAGATCAAACTGGCTTGGGAGGTTCCGAGTGACGTCTGATGTCACAATGCGATGATGTCATTTGGAATACACGGGTTTTCAAAAGCTGCAGGTGACTGAGTAAAAAACTTTTACTGAACTTTGACTTGACTACGTCTGATCATTTTCTTGTTCTTCATTTCGCACTGTGACACAGTTGCTATAATATATCTTCTTTGGCTTGGCTTCGCGGATGAAGATTTATGGAGGGGGTAAATGTCCACGTCAGCTGCAGGCTCGTTTGTGGCTGACAAGTCCGATGCGGGTCAGGCAGACACGGTTGCAGCGGTTAATTGGTTGGTTGGGGTTGGGTGTTGGGTTTTTCCTCCTTTGCCTTTTGTCAGTGAGGTGGGCTCTGCGGTCTTCTTCAAAGGAGGTTGCTGTCCGCCGAACTGTGAGGTGCCAAGATGCACGGTTTGAGGCGATATCAGCCCACTGGCGGTGGTCAATGTGGCAGGCACCAAGAGATTTCTTTAGGCAGTCCTTGTATCTTTTCTTTGGTGCACCTCTGTCACGGTGGCCAGTGGAGAGCTCGCCATATAACACGATCTTGGGAAGGCGATGGTCCTCCATTCTGGAGACGTGACCCACCCAGTGCAGCTGGATCTTCAGCAGCGTGGACTCGATGCTGTCGACCTCTGCCATCTCGAGTACTTCGACGTTAGGGATGAAAGCGCTCCAATGAATGTTGAGGATGGAGCGGAGACAACCTCAATCCTGCATAAGAAATTGTTTAAGTTTTAGAGGCATTTTGCCCATAAGTTTAAGATTAAATTATTGGAGTTGACTTTATTTGTCACCTCCTTCCAAAGTGGAGGCAGAGCTTTAATTGTTCCCTACAGGCTTTAACTAAATCTAGCCACAAACAAAAGTAGCCGTTTATATATGTGTCAAGGCAGTGAACAGTGTGGTTAGCATTGGCTGGTGTCATAATGATGAAGTGAGCATTTGAATGTTGTGTTCAAATAGGCACAAACCTATTGAATTTAACCCATCGATTTGTCATTTTTCAAACAAAATCTGTATGTTTTCACAAAGCTACAGATGTTGTACAGTTAAGGTTACAATTTAATTCTGAAGTACAGCTGCTTGCAACAATTTTGTGATATATTAAATCATGTGAAACTGGATAATCTATAACTTATGATGCCTGATACTGTATATTTATTCATCTGAAAATGAAGGAATGCATAGTTTAAAAAGAGCAAATGTTTTATTTCCTTGTTATAACCACTAATTTGAAGGAAAGGTAAACTTAAGTACGTTGATCTTACCAAAAGTTTTCCTGACCAGGGGATGTTGTACCTTTCCTCTTCTCTCAAACCTCTTTAGATTTTAAAACTATATTGAATTCTTTCTTCTTTCTACAGAAGATAACGTTTTGCAAAATGTGCTGAAGTGTGAAAATGATACAGTTACTGAAAGGGCAGAGAATAATTATTTTATTTCTAACAAAATAAATTCAAACATGCAATATGCCTGTATTACTCACATTTTTACCCAGCACTTGTACTTAATTAGAAAATCCAGAGGCTTTCGAGCCTAAGTTAATGACAGATACACTATAAGGAGCAGAACTAATTGCCTGCACAAAAGCAAGCCCTGTAGACAGTGACTCAAGTCAGTAGGAGTCCAGCCTTCGTAGAAGTACTTACTGTGTATTGTTGTAACTCCTGTGTTATACAGCCAAGAGGCAATTCTGTCAACGTGCCATACATACTGTATTTTGTTAGTTTAAGAACTTACCAGATGGGCACATTTTTCACAGAGAAATTTTAGTACAGGGAATAGTAAAATCTACTTCAGGTAATATTGTTGCAAGGTAACGGGGTGAACAGAGGATAGGTTAACTAGAGACAAGATCTTCCAGATGTCTGGGTAAATGTAGAAAGTGTTTTACTATGTGTCATTGTACATAGAGAACTTTGATTACATGCTGTCAGAAGGGTAAGTGGTCATCTCAAAATGATTAAGGATTGGGAGCAGGGAACTTGGGCTGAAAGCTGTCCACCCTCCTCAAAATGCAAAGCTTAGTCAAGTCACGGCAAGTTTATTGTCATCTGAATTCACAAGTACAACCTGATAAACAGAATTCTCCAGTCCTCTGTGAAAAACAGGCAGACACACAAGGCATGACACACAAACAGACAAAAAAATACATATGCAAGACAAGTATTCATATACATAAATAAGTAAATATTGCATCATGAATATGTAAGTCTCGGTTGGTTTGTGTGAGCAGTTCCTTTGGTTGTTCAGCATTCTCACTGCCTGTGGGAGGAAGCTGTTCCTCAGCCTGGTGGTGCTGGCTCTGATCCTCCTGTATCTATTTCCTGATGGGAGCAGCTGAAAGATGCTGTGTGCGGGGTGGAAGAGGTCCTCAATGATTTTGTGTCCCCTCTTCAGACAACAATCCCAGTAGATCTTGTTGACGGGAAAGGGAGAGAGAGAGTCCAATGATCTTCTCTGCCACTCTTATGGTCCTATGGATTGATCTTCAATCCGTTACATCAACTGTACCACTCTGTGATGCAGCCAGCCAAGACATTCTCAATAGAGCTCCTGTAGAAGGTTGACGTAATGGTGGCCGTTAGCCTTGCCCCCTTCAGTCTTTCCAGGAAGTGCGGTCTCTGTTATACCTTCCTGACAAGTGAGGAGGTGTGTATCCACGATAGGAATTTGGTGCTCTCCACTCTCTCAACGACAGAGATGTTGATGTGTAGTGGAGGGTGGTCATTCCTAGTCCACGATCATCTCCTTCGTCTTGTCCACATTGAGACCCAGGTTGTTACTCTTGAACCAGAGGAAAATCCCAATATCAAGTCACCATTACGTGTCTAAAAAGGAACATAGGCAGAGAATCTGCACTGTTCAGGCACTTTTATTAGCTCCATCACAATTATTGGAAACTTAAAGCTTACTGAATTAACAACAAGAAGAGTTGTATTTGTGATCGCTGGGAGTAAGTTGCAAGACAAGCATTTATTTGTAATCAACTAAAATGTGCTTGAGGATTTAATTTTCTTGTGCTTATGAACATTATAGCAGGCCATGCCAGGAATCAATTGCCCTTCTCACGTGCAAAACCAGCTGGACTTGGCCTTATTATTTTTTTAAGTGACAAATTTAAAATTTCATTTCAGCTCCTTGCTGTTGGAAGGAATGGACATATGGTTTAAGTGCAGCATTTAAAAAGTTGTGGCCACTCAAAAGGTGTAAACACAAAATTAATTTGAGTGAGAGTTAGATAGAGACAGAGGGAAAAAGAGAGAAAAATTGCAAGGATGTGCTGCGATATAGTGAACAATTGTTGAAGAGAATAATAAACAGAACTCTCACTGACCCCATCATTTCTGCAATGACCACTGGGATAGATCTGCTTGAAACTACAGCTTCCATGGGAGTCATGGTACAGGTCGTAAGGATGGCGTAAAGGTGAGGGGAAAAGTACGCTCTCTTCCTGGTACCTGCCCCTCACCTCCCATCCCTTCAGTGCTGAGCAAAGCTCAAGCTGCAAAGAAGCCTCCATTACCACAAGGACGTCTGCAGAGGTCATAGGATGCACGAGTTCTCTGCCTGTAAAGAGAAGTCGTCAGGTGCACAGAGTGAGCAAAACACCAGTGTGGTAGTTTAATTCATGCCTGCTTGATGATACAGTGAAAAATGAAACTGGTAACTTCTACTTTATTTATCAGTAAGCCACAGGTGAATATGGTACACACTGATGTCTTCACGTGTGACTGATGGCAGAAATGTTGCAGCTGCACTGAGGTGAATTCTGCCCAGATGGACTTGATATAATTTCCTGATGGGCAGTACTTCCCCCAGAAAGATTTAAAAACTTGCACTAAAGACATCTCATGCATAATTCATGAGAAACAGGAGCCACATGCTCCAATATCGCAATAGTAATTTGCTACATCTGTTTCTGAATCGTGTGGTGTTGCACGTAACACTGAGTCCGGATGCTCACTACTTTCAGTCTGGTGCGTTGCATTGTTGTCTTGTCGGGAGACTGGTCTATATGGCCAGTGGAGCAACTCAAAGCATTCATTTCCAGCTTCTGTAAAAGCTGAAAGATATTTTTGCCCAAGGTCATTATATTCAAATGACTTTAAAATTGTGCCCACAGCTTTTAAGGGAGTGGAGACAACATGCTATAATCACTTCACTAGACTGACCTCATGACCTGAGGCAAGGTCACATCTTTACACAACAGGCTTCTCATGACAGGACTACATAATTAGCCCAATAGTTATCTGCTTGTGAATTTTTCCTCAGTTAATCACTCATTTGTAGACTCCAAATGTGCATATTGCTTTGTGTGTGTATAGATATATATATATATATAATATAAAATGATTGAATGTCCTGAGATGCCTACATTAATTCTGTTGAAAAATAAAAAGTTTAAGTAAAAATCAAAATGTTTCATCATTCAAATTTCCTTAAATTCCCTGTTTTGATACACAGAAAATAAAAATACTTGGTGTTTATTGGTTTTAAACATGAGTATAAATTTACTAGACATTTTTAAAAATGATCCACAATATGATTTTCCTCATTTCTTCTGAGCATAGAATTCATAGTTCATCCTCACCAAACTAACCGACTGTTCTTTTACCCTTTGTTAACACCTTTTGACTGACTTACCTTTCCCCTGATGTTTAAACTTTTAATGTTCATACAACCTTGTCAAGTGCACAGTTGACAGAGTATATTTCGAGTTACAATGAAAAGGAAGGTCACTTAGCACTAAACAAGGGCAGCATGAGAGCACTGTTATGGGCTTCATTCATGAATCTGGTGGATGTGGGGAAGAAACTAGCTTTGTATGCTGGTGTGTGCTTTCACAGTCTTAAGCTTTCCCCCTTCTCCCATCTCAAAGAAGAAAGTATGTTTGGAAGAAAATGAAAGACTGCAGATACTGGAAAACTAGAGCACCCACAAAGTAATGGAGGAACTCAGCGAGTGAGACAGTCAATGTTTGGGCAGAAAACCTTCATCAGGATGGAATGTGTCTGGGGTGTGATTGGTCTCTCAGTCTTCTGGCAGTGGGAGATGTACATAGAATCCATGAGGGAGGCAATTTTTATTATGGTCCGAGCAGAGTTTGCTACCTTCTGATCTTAAGCAGAGCAGTTTCCATGCCACAGTGTGATGCATCCAGCAAGTACTGTCTGCTTTCGATGGTGTACTTGTGAACATGTTGAACTTCCCTAGTCTTCGAAGAAAATTGGGGCATTGGCAAACTTTCTCAACTGTCATATCAGCATGCTTTTCCCAGGTCAGGTCTTTTGAATTATTCTTTCCTTAGAACTTGAAGCTATCTCCGCTTTCGACTTCAGTGCCGTTATTGTGGGCAGGGTTGTGGACTCTGCCCCTCTCCTGAAGTTAATGCTCCTCTTCGTCTGACTGATGCTGCAAGGGAGGTTGTTAAATCGGAGACTATGAACCTCTTTCCTTTTTATTTTGATAAACATTTTGACAAATATATGTGTATAGATTTTTCTGGGATCTTAAAATATTGAACCAGATTAGTTCAAATTCTTTTCTTCTCCCAGTGTTTCCTTAACCTTTCCTCATCAGGTAAATTGATGGACAGAACAGTGCAGGTGCTTGAGATAAAATGTAAGCAGTGCCTTAAAGGACAACAATATTCTTTCCTTATGTTTTGACAACCTAATACATCTCTGAGTTTTCTCTTTATTGCAAGCAAACACTGGGATAATGATTCAAAGAATTATCTACTAAAGCTTTCAGACAACACAGAAGGGACCCATTTCAGTAATCTGCCCCATTCCCATGCTGACATGTTCCTCCATGGCCTCATGCACTGCTAGACTGAGACCATTCACAAACTGGAGGTATAACACTTTATATTTCATCTGGACACCCTCCAAAATAATAGCATTAACATCAACTTCTCAAGTTTCCATTAGCCTCCCCACCCCATCTCTTCCCTCCCTATCCATTTTTCTCCTTTCCTCTACCTCTGTCTCTCTTCCCCTTTCCCTCTGTGTCTTTTCCTCCAGCTCTCCATTCGCAGATCTACTCCTTCCCACTCAATTATCACCTTTCTTCTCCTGTCCTATCCGCCCAATTATCACATTTTGTCTGTCGGCCTGGCCATTTATCCCTTCTCACCAGCCATTTAATTCAGGTGCCTGTCTACATTTTGTTCATATCATGAAGAAGGGCTCAGGCCTGAAATGTCTGTTACATACATATCTTTACCTCCTATGGATACCGTGAGACCTGCTGTTCTTCCAGTCTTCTTGTGTTTTTAGAGTTATCTGCACAAGGCCATCAAGGATGACCAGTTGATCCATAGGGGAACCAGGCACTTATGTCGGAGCCAGCACACCATCGCAGGCTATGAACTAAAACTGGGCAAAACAGCAAACAACAGTGCATCCCTCCCAGATAAGCTCAATACCTTCGATGCTCACTTTGAGTAGGAGACCAGTGCGCACTACTCCTGAGCCTTGGGCACTCCTGCACCTACAGACATACCCACAGATGTCAAACTGCCTCTCTGGAGAGAGAGCTCACAGGAAGTGACTTAAACCTGCCCTCTGTGTCTGATGCAGATTAGCAGTTGGAAGCATTTTTTTGGAAGGAATAAACAGGTCAGCACAACATTGAGGGCTGAAGGGCCTGTAATGTGCTGTATTGTTCTATATTCTATTCACAGACATCTTCAATCTCTCTGTCCAACAAGATGAAGGCCCCACCTGCTTCAGGAAGGGCCACAATCAAATCAGAGCCAAAGAAGAATATAATGATAGGCCAAAATGACAACTGGCTGGTGGCCCTGACAGTCACTTTCAGGAGGTGCTTTGAGAGGCCGGTCATGGCTCACATTAAGTCCAACCTAGCCGCCACACTTGGCCCACTCCAGTTCTCATAACACTGCAACAGGTCCACCATAGATGCCATCTCCTGGCCCTACACCCAACCTTGGAACACCTCGATAACAAGAACACCTACATCAGATGACTATCCCAATAGCTCCTCTTTCAACAGTTTAGTACCAAACAAACTTCTCTCCAAACTTCCTGACCTTGACCTCAGCCCCTGTTCTTCAACTGGATCCATGACTTTCTATTAGTGACAGCAGCTCCCCTGTGATCATTGTCGACACTGGGGCTCTGCATGACTGTGTATGTTGCCCCCTACTATACTCCCTGTATGCTCAGGACTGTGTGGCTAAACACCACTCTATCTCCATCAATAAGTTCGGGGATGGCAAGTCAAAGTTTAGGAGGGAGTTCGAGAAATTCATGGCTTGGTACCAGGGCAACATATCCCTTGATGTCAGCAATACGAAGGAGCTGGTTGTAGACATCCAGAAGATGAATAAAGCTTATCCCCGCTTTAAATTCATAGGATTAGATATGTCCATTGATTTGTCCTAGGCCACCCACATTCATGCAATGGCCTAGAAAGTGCACTATTGCCTCTAATTCCTCAGAGAAAATTTGGCATGTCACCAGTATTCCTTAACAACCTCAATGGATGAACCATATCCTGCCTGGGTGCATCACTGTGTGGTATAGCTTTGTCCTTTAACTCTGTTCTGACCTGCTTGGAGAACAACACCTCATACGCCAGACTGCTGTTGATCAACTTCAGCTTGGTGTTTAATATGATTATTCCCCAGAGGTTGTCCTCACTGGTACTCAACACCCTCGCTGTAACTGGATTCTGGAGTTACTAATGGGAAGACCACAGTCTGTCTGGGTTGGTAGCAGAATATCGAGCAACATCCCACTGAACACTGGTGCTTCAGGGCTGTGTGCTCAGCCTATTCCTCTTCACGCTACTGACCCATGACTACATTCCTAGATCCAGCTCCAACAGTGTCATCAAGTTTGCAGATGACACATCAGTAGTTGGGCCTCATCAGCAACAACTGCAGAGAAGCAGTGGAAAATGTTGTGAAATGGTGCGAGAGGAACAACCTGAGACTCACTATGGACAAGATGAAGGAGATAATTGTGTTCTTCAAGAGGACTAGGAGAGCACCAAATTCTTTGGAGTTCATTTAACTAGTGACCTATCGTGGACTCACAACATTTTCTCACTTGTCAGGAAGGCGCAACAGCAACTGCACTGCTTGAGATGACTGAAGCGGGCAAGGCCACCATTTTGTCAACCTTCTACAGGACCTCTATCGAGAGTGTCCTGGCTGGCTGCATCACAGTGTGTACAGATGCGCAGAGAAATCAATACGAAGTCAATCCACAGGACCATAGTCTTCCTCCCCTCAATTGATTGGATTTACCAGGATCATAGAAGAGGCACACAAATTAATTGAGGACCCCTTCCACCCTGCACACAGCATCTTTCAGCTGCTCCCATTGGGAAAGAGATACAGGAGGATCAGAGCCAGCCCCACCAGGCTGAGGAACAGCTTCTCCTCAAGGACAGTGAGAATGATGAACGACCAATGGATCTGCTCACACTAACTATTGGAGGTAAAGCTAACATGAAAGGACACAATAACAATTGAGGTGAGAATGAAAAGCAGATATTGCAATACTCCAGAAAGGCACAACAGAAATTATAACATCAAAATTCAATTTATCCAAGCATGGGCCAGGAAAAGTGAGGAGAAATTACTGAAATATATGCAAAATAATGTTTAAATTCACAGTGAAAGGGGGCAAAGAGTTTGTTTTTCAAATGCTCTCTCATTAAAATAATGTTCAGAATTTCAGAGAAATTCTGGAAAAAAGGAATATGTGAAAATTTCCAGCATCCAGCTCAACTGGTAAATGTGCACTGGGAGACTTCAGATACTGTTTCAACATGCTCCCACGAGGCCACGCGTGATGAGGGGAAGGGCTTCCCCTTGTCGTAATGCTCCCTGGATGAACAATAATGTAGAGATGAAAGGAATTGAACTTTGACATTCAGGATCAGTATCTAAATTTATTGTCATGAGCAAGTCACAACATTTGTTGTTTTGTGGAAATATTGCTATAAATTACATTTTAAAAATAATACATTAGTGCGAAAGAGAAAGTGAAGTAGTGCCTGTGGTTCATTGTCCATTCAGAAATCTGATGGCAGAGGGGAAGAAGCCGTTTCTGCACTGTTGGGTGTTCATCTTCAGGCTCCTGGATCGTGATGGTACCAGTGTGAAGAGGACATGGTCTGGTTGCTGTAGGTTCTTGAGGATAGAGACTAATGCCCATGATGTCAGTGGCTGAGTCCACAACTTCGTGTAGTCTTTTCCTGTCCTCTGCATTGGCTTCTCCATACCATACAATGATGCATCCAGTCAGAATGTTCTCCATGGTACACCTGTAGCAATTTGCAAGAGACTTCAGTGACGTACCGAATCTCCTCAAACTCCTCACAAAGTACAGCTGCTAACGAGCCTTCTTCGTGATTACATCGACATGGTTGCCCCAGGACAGATCTTCTGAACAAACACTCAGGAATTTGAATTTCTTGACCCTCTCTACTACTGGGCCCTCAATGAGGATTGGGGAACTCCCAACTTCCTTCTGAAGTCCACAATCATCTCCTTGGTTTTGCAGACATTGAGCGCAAGGTTGTTGTCGTTACACCATTCAACAAGCTGATCTGAATTGGAAAACAAGTTTTATGAGGCAAGGTTAGAAGAGCTGAGACTTTTCTTTGGAGCGTAGAAGGATGAGGGAAGAGTTGATAGAGGTCAACAAGATTATGAGAAGTATAGATAGGGTGGACAACCAGCACCTGTTTCCCAGGGCAGGAATAGCAAACAGCAGAGGAGATGTGTACAAAGTGAAGGGAGGGAAGTTTAGGGGAGACATCAGGGGTAAGATTTTACACAGAGTTTTGAGTTCCTGGCATGCCTTGCCAAGAATGGTGGTGGAGGCTGAATCATTGGGAGCATTGAAGAGACTCTTAGACAGATACATGGATGACAGAAAAATAGAGGTGACAGGGTAGCATGAGTTTATTTTTTAAAGGAATATATGGGTCGGCACAACATCGAGGGCTGAAGGGCCAGTACAGTGCTGTAGTGTCTGTGTTCTATGTACATTGTACCATGTGTGTGGCAATACATTTTTTTTTATCAATATCATTATCATCAGTATGGCTCTAGAGATACTGCACAGAAACAGACACTTCATCCTGCCAATCCTCAAACACAATCCCTTTTTTAAAATTCTCCTTACATTCTCATCAATTCTATTACCATTCATCTACACACCTGGGGCAAGTTATAGTGGCCAATTACCCTACCAACCCATGTATTTTTGGGACATAGGAGAAAAGCAGAGCATGCAGCGACAATGACATTATCACAGGTTACGGCACAGATAGCACCCAAGATCAGAACCTAGGTTTCTGGCACTCTGAGGCAGAGGTTTCCTAGTTGTGGCACATATATGCATCGTGTAAAGGTTGTGAAAAATATGTAATATCCTACATATAAAGTAATGTTGCATGGATTGAGGGGAAAATTCAAAGATCTTACAATGTGCCTCAATGAATTTTACCTTGAAGATGGACCACAACTTTTGAACTACATGAGGGAAAAAGTTTTGAAACATGTTTAAAGTAGCACACAAGTTATTGACTATGGGTTTTCTGAGGGGTAATAATCTTCTAAACTCCAGGCTATGAACAAATTAATGTTCTGTTGATTAATTGCAGCAGGAAGCGCTGCTCTTAGATCAAACATATCCCTTGTCCACGTCAAAAGACATGATTCTGAAACAAACCTTTCAGCGAACACTTCATGGAATATAAAAGTGTCACCTTTCGTCATTCTGCGGTGGGAAAACTCTCCACACAAACAAGATCAATAAAAGTGGGCGGTGGTTGTAAAAATAACAAACACAAAGGCTATCCTGTTGGGGAGTAGCTCATGCTTTAGCCAAGATGCAATGATAACCACAGGAGTTCACATTTATCAGGTGTGATAGGCAGACCTGAAGTGAGAAGTGTGAAACACCAGTGTCATTCAGGAGTGAAGCAACCTGTTAATTAATGAGGGACACAAAGTCTGAAGATGCTGGAACATCGAGTTGCTGGGAGGAACTCAGTGGGTCAGACAGCATCTAAGCATAGAAATGGCCAGTCAACATTTCAGGCCGGAGCTATTTGTCGAGACTAAGGTAAAGAAAACTATATTACATATTTAAAGGGGAAAGCAATGGGAAGGGGGTGAGGGGGATAAGGAATAGGACAAAATGTGTGAGAGGTGGAGAGAAGGAGAGATCATTGGTTGAGGGCTTGAATTTAAAGGAGAGACTGGATAGACTTGGACATTATTCCATTTTGGCTTCTAAAGGGTGACCCCTTCGAGATACACAGAATCATTATGGGTACAGATAAGTTGAATAGTTATGGAGTAGAAGAGCCTTAAACTAAAGGACAATGTTTTAAGGTGAGGGAGGGGGAAGATTTAAGTGGATTCTGATTTGTTTTCCCCCACAAAGGGTGGGTAAAGGAGTGGCAAATGGAATTTAATTCTGACAATTAGGTTGTTGCACTTTGGTTAGTCAAACTAGGACAGGACCGACAGTAAATGTTTCGGCCCTGGAGAGTGTTATGGAACAGAGAGATCTTGGGATACTGGTAGATTGTTTCTTAAAAGAGGCAACTTAGTTGGACAAGGTGGTAAAGAAGATATTTATTGTACTTACCTTGGGGAGAATAGAATACAAATTGTTGGAACCTCATATGTAGCTGCTCAAGGTGTGGGTGAGAATTCACTTAGAGTAAAGTGTGCAGTTCTGGTTGCCAGCTATAGGAAGGACATTAATAAATTAGAAGTGGTGCACAGGAGATTTGGCAGAATGTTGCTGGGATGGTGGGGGCGTCAGTTACAGAGGGATATTGGATAGGTTAGTCTATTGCTTGGAGCAAAAGAGGTCAAGGGGTGATTGTATAGAGGTTTAGAAATCATGAAGGATGTGAGTAAAGTGACTTATTCCCAGGTATCATAATTCTACAATAGGGATCTTCAACGATGAGAATATCTAAGGGGTCGATAAGTGCCTGGGGTTGAAAGGAGGACAAAAGCAGGGGTGTATTTATGGAAAATCGTGCCTATGGTAGAGGTGGCCAACCTCTTACGAGAGCTGGCGTGGTGGTCAATCTCTCACAGGAGCTGGCCTTGTATTTGGCTTCGGCTGTCTAATGAATTGAGAGTGAACAGGAGGGCGAGGAATGGTGGATGGCCAGATCCATCAAACCACCCCAGACCAAGCCACACCCCCACCCCCTCCCCCAACATAAAAAGAACACTTTGATGCCTGAGGGTCATTGAGGAATCAAGGATTCCATGAAGGGGTCGATGGTCTCAAATGTTTGGGGCCCCTGTTCTAGAATGAGAAGGCTTAGGTTTAAGATGAGAAGGAAAAGATTTAAGAGGGACACAAGAGGCAACTTTTTTTACTCAGTGGGCAGTCTGCCCGTGTCTGGAATGAGCTGCCAGAGGAATCTAGAAAAGGCACAATAAAAATGTTCATAAGACATTTAGACAGCTTTTCCCAGAGTGTGGTGAATATATGGAATTCGCTGCCCATTGAAGCAGTGGAGGTGACCTCAGTAAATATATTTAAGAAGTTGGATAGATTTTTACATAGTAGGGGAATTAAGAGATGTAGGAAGTTGAGCCTATTATCTGATCAGCCATGATCTCATTGAATCTCAGAACAGGCTTGATGGGCCGAATGGCATACTCCTGCTCCTATTTCTTATGTCCTTTTGTTCTAGATGCAGACAAATTGGACTGGGCCAGAGTATCAACTTAGTCAGAATGGACATTTTGGACCGTAGGGCCTTTTCTAAGCTGTTTGACACTATGCCTGCTATGTCTATTTATCTCCGATACGATACTTTTATTGCCATTTAAGACCACACTGTAAAACAGTACATAGTAATAAATAAAATAAAATTCCTCCCCCAAACCATAATGCTACCTGCACTTCCCCTGGCATACATATCCATTACCAACGCTAAATTCCCAGCATTAAACTCGTACAGTGCATCACAGGTTAGAATGGAACTGTCACAATAATTAACTTAGCAAATAATGTACCTCCAAACCATTGACTCAGAGGTTTAATTATAAGTGCCAGAGAGCAAGTCCTTTCAGCTAATGTGGTTCCAACCATTGCAAGTACAGCTCATTGACAATGGACTAGGAGCACACTCCTTTTGGGCACTCCCTACCCCAAAAGTTTGCCACCACGAACTAACAAATGCTGGCACCTTGATTAGTTGTTAATGGCACATCAATAAGATCAGCAAGACCATGTGGTAAATGTTTGAGGTAACACAGCCATGTTGCATTAAAATCTCTTTCCCTGCTTGAAGATAACTTCAATTTATGGCTAGGTTATAAAGTTTCTGCACATCGTGTATGAGTTTTGAGAAACTGCAGATATTAAAATAAGCATAAAATGTTTCCAGGATTTGCTCTTTAGAAATTTACCTTCATGTTTGACTCCTGGAAATTTATGCATGCACAAAATTCAAAATTCCAACATCAAAGCCACTACTAAAAACAAATAGTGCTGTAAATATTACAAATTTCAGTCTGCAATTGCAGAGAAAGACAAACCTGAAGTCAATAACTTATCATCATAACTGAGAAAAGTTACCTGATGAAGGGCTCAGGCCCAAAACATCGTCTGCTTTTTATATCCTATGGAGTTTCTCCAGCACTTTTGTGCCATTGCCCTCAACCCGAGCAATCTACAGACTCTGCTGTTTAACTAGAATTAAACTAGAGTTTTATGTTGCAGAGAAGGGAGAATGGTGAAGAGAATGAAATTAATGTCTGTATTGGAGTGGAGATCAAATAATATGTTGTGGTGATGAGGGCTGAAAGAAAATTGCAAAGGATTGCTCATTTCTGTTTTCATGCTGTGGGATCCTATGACTATAATTATATTTTTACATGGGATTGAGTGTGAGGTGCCATCAATAATCACAAAAGACTGGAATCACGAAACTTTTCTTTGGCTTGGCTTCGCGGACGAAGATTAATGGAGGGGTAATGCAGGCTCGTTTGTGGCTGACAAGTCCGATGCGGGACAGGCAGACATGGTTGCAGTGGTTGCAAGGGAAAATTGGTTGGTTGGGGTTGGGTGTTGGGTTTTTCCTCCTTTTTCTTTTGTCAGTGAGGTGGGCTCTGCAGCCTCCTTCAAAGGTGGTTGCTGCCCGCCGAACTGTGAGGCGCCAAGTTGCACGGTTTGAGGCGATATCAGCCCACTGGCGGTGGTCAATGTGGCAGGCACCAAGAGATTTCTTTAGGCAGTCCTTGTACCTCTTCTTTGGTGCACCTCTGTCTCGGTGGCCAATGGAGACCTCGCCATATAACACGATCTTGGGAAGGCGATGGTCCTCCATTCTGGAGACGTGACTTACCCAGCGAAGTTAGGTCTTCAGCAGCGTGGATTCGATGCTGTCGGCCTCTGCCATCTCGAGTACTTCGATGTTGGTGATGAAGTCGCTCCAATGAATGTTGAGGATGGAGCGGAGTCAACGCTGGTGGAAGCATTCTAGGAGCCGTAGGTGATGCCGGTAGAGGACCCATGATTCGGAGCCGAACAGGAGTGTGGGTATGACAACGGCTCTGTATACGCTAATCTTTGTGAGGTTTTTCAGTTGGTTGTTTTTCCAGACTCTTTTGTGTAGTCTTCCAAAGGCGCTATTTGCCTTGGCGAGTCTGTTGTCTATCTCATTGTCGATACTTGCATCCGATGAAATGGTGCTGCCGAGGTAGGTAACCTGGTTGACCGTTTTGAGTTTTGTGTGCCCGATGGAGATGTGGGGGGGCTGGTAGTCATGGTGGGCCTTTTATTAACTATAGACTGGAACAGCCATTCAACCTTATTGACTGATCAAAGCAGGATGGAACAGTGAGCATGCAAAGGGCTATGAGTAGGATTGGTCTTGGGAGACGAGTCCAGCTGGCAGCAGCTAATTGTAGCCTAACAGTAGTTTACCACATTCACCCCTCCTTTTTAATAAGAGTTCTTCGGGGTGAGAAAGAAAATGAAACAAATATACATTTTACAGATTAAGTCTGTTGGGGGTCTCCACTGCCACAGCAAATGATGTGGCCTGTCATCACTGGTTACAGTTTGTTGAGGTGGGGGGACAGGTGAGGGGGTAAGGGAGTGTGGTGCTGGTGCATCATTGGCGACCACAGTGGCCAGGGGTGAAGACTGTTCAGCTGGAGGCTTAGGGACCTCTAAGGTGGAAGTGAGGGGAAGTGTCTGTTGTTGGTCAGTGGTGGTCGGACAGGTGCCAGATCCTGGATTGAGACCGTGTCCTCGTGCCCATCAGAGAAGACAACATAGACACACTGGGGGTTAGCGTGGAGGAGGTGGAACCCTCTCAAACAGTGGGTCAGTCTTAGATTGGCTGGCATGCTTCAGAAGCTGGATGGGTCCTGGGGAGGTAAGCCAGGTGGGCAGTTTTTAGTCATTGTCTGACGCAGACTTCCTAGGAGAGGGAAACATCCGTCCTTGAGGTGTATTGTTAGTGGCCGTACATAAAAGTGGAGTGCGTCTGGGAGGATTTCTTGCCACTGGGAGACAGGGAGGCCCCATGACCTCAGCGCCAGGAGGACTATTTTCCTGACCATGACATTCTCCCTTTCCGCTTGCCCACTTCCTCTAAGGTTGTACTGGTGGTCCTGCTTGTGGTGACGCCCTGGCCAGCAGGTACGGATGCAGCTAATCACTCATGAATGAGGTCCCCCAGTCACTGTGGATGAAGCTGAGGTACCTAGAGCGTGAAGATATTGTGGAGGGCCTTGATAACTGTGGCCATGATCATGGATGGGAAAAGGGAAACAGGAGTATTGGAAGGAAGTAGACATTCTGGTTGGAGGAGGAGAGGGACCCCTTAAAATCAATGCTTAGGCACTCAAAGGTAGCTTTGATCGGGTGTGTCTTTTTCAATTGGTACAATAGCGGTTTGCATTTGGTGCAGACCTGGCAGTTTTTAGTCATTGTCTGGACTTCCTCAACGGAGTATGATAGGTTCCAAGCTTTGATAAAATTGAAATAACCTAGTTACTCCGAGGTGACAAAGGATATTAAGGAAGGTCTGCAGTCTGTCCATTTGGACATTGGCATGGATCCCAAGGGATGGAGCATCCGGAGGCTCATTAAGTTTGTCGAGCCTGTAGAGTACGTCGTAGTTGTAAGTGGACAGTTCAATTCTCCATCTGAGAATCTTATCATTCTTGATTTTTCCCCTTTGCTTATTATTAAACATGAATGTGTCTGCTCACTTGAGGTTAGAGCCTCCAGTGACATACAGCCTCCATGATGGCCTGGGCCACCTCCTTGATGGAAGAGTGGTGAATTTCAGGGCCCTGAAGGGTGTGTGAGAAAAATGCAATGGGTCTGCCCGCATAGTTGAGTGTGGCAGCCAGGACAAAGTCAGACACATGGAAAGGTGTGGACTTGTCTATGGAATGCATGGTTGCCTTGGCAATGTTGTCTTTGATACAGTCAAATGCAGCTTAGGCCTCTGCCGACAGGGGAAACATGGTGGCTTTGACCAATGGGCTAATCTTGTCTACATAGTTGGGGACCCATTGAGCATAATAGGAGAAGAACCCGAGGCATCTCTTCAGTGCTTTGAGGATATGTGGGAGAGGTAGTTCTAGCAATGAATGCATGTGGTCAGGGTCAGATCTAATGATCCCGTCCTCGACCACGCAGCTGAGGACAGCTGGTCGTGCTGTTTGGAACACACATTTCTCCTTGTTATAAGTTAGATTCAGGCATTTTTCTGCCCAGAAGAACTTGTGGAGATTTGCATTAAATTGTGGCTACATTATCTAGGTATGGGAAGGTGGCCTGTAGATTATAGTGGTTCACCATGCAGTCATCTCTCTGCCCAGGAGTTGCTGAAGTGTGGAATGTTTTGCTGAAAGGAATGAATGAGGCAGATAGGGTTCAACCTGTTAAGAAACCATTGGAAAGGCTTTAAAAGAAATTAATATTTATCCTTTGAAAGAGATTGGGATATGGATGATGGAATCAAACAAAAATACATATCGATATGTATCAAATTTCACCAAATCAAAAAATACCCACCAAACTAAATCAGAGCTTCACTAATGACATCAGCCAAACACTTTGCCTTCATCTACACTATATCCTCAATGAAACCTGGGGTTTGAAATATTGGAGCTATTTCCTTTGTCCTTTACATCCCTTCTCCATCCAATCTACAACTTAAAACTTACTTTTCTCTCTTTCTCAGTACTGACAGGGAACTTAAACCTGAAACATTACCTCCTTATATCTCTTTTCACAGTTGCTGCCTGACCTATAGATTGGTTCCAGCATTTCTAGTCAAACTTTGCCTGGGGAGGCTTGACTGGAGTACATGAGTTGCAATTTTTGTTGTTGTATCAAATCAAGTTTATCGTCATCTGATTGCACAAGACCAACCCGATGAAACAGCGCTCTGGTTCTTGGAGCAAAACACACATACACAAACAGACAAGTATTCATATGTACAAATAAATAAATAAATATTGTTTCATGAATATGAGAGTCTCGAATGGTTAGTATGAGCAGTTCATTTGGTCGTTCAGCTTTTTCACTGCCCATGGGAAGAAGCTGTTCCTCAGCCTGGGGGTGCTGGCTCTGATACTCCTGTATGTCTTTCCTGACAGGAGCAGCTGAAAGTTGCTGTGTGAGGGGTGGAAGGGGCCCTCAGTAATTTTGTGGGCATTCTTCAGACAATGATCCCATAGATAATGTCAATGAGGGAGGGAGGGAAGAGGGAGACTCGAGTGATCCCTCTGCCATTCTGTGGATTGACCTCCGATTTATTTCTGTGCAGCAACTGTACCACACTGTGATGCAGCCCACCAGGATACTATCAATGGAGCTCCTGTAGAAGATTGACATAATGGTGGCCGGTAGCCTTGCCCACTTCAATCTTCTCAGGAACCGCAGTCGCTGTTGTGCCTTCCTGACAAGTGAGGAGATGGTAAGTGTCCACGATGGATCACTAGTTAATTGAATGTCAAGGAACTTGGTGCTCTCTGCACTCTCCACTACAGAGTTTATGTGTCGTTGAGGGTAGTTGTTACTGATCCTTCCGAAATCCATGATCATCTTTTTCATCTTGTCCACGTTGAAGCTCAAGCTGTTCTCTCACACCATATCACAAAATGTTCCACCTCTTCTCGGTAGCGCGACTCGTTGTTGTTGCTGACGAGGGCAATTACTGTTGTGTCATCTGCAAACATGATGACACTGTTGGAGCTGGATCTGGTGATGCTCTCGTGGGTGAGTAGCGTGATCAAGAGCCGCCTGAGCACACAGCCATGAACATGATGGGAATTAAGAGCCCCCTCTATTGGGTTTTATCTGTGCCGTTAAGATCTCTCTATTTTAGGCTCTGTTTGAGGTCTTAGGGTCGATGAGATACCAACTGTGAAGAACTCTCCAGCAAACTGTGAGTCTGCCTGTTATTGACAGGGAAAGTATTTCTTTCCATTTCCCATGACATAGTAAGAAGCCATTCACCATATTGGTTCTGTGATGACTCAGGACCATTCCCCCCACATCTTGACTGGTGGAGAAGACACAAAGGTCTGAATGGCCTATAACAACTCCTATTTCCTATAGACTCTGAGAAGTTGATGAATGAGGTCATCACCCTGAAACTTTCTCATTCAGTAGATGTTGACTGGCCAGCTTTGTATTTCCAGGTGCTTGTATTTTACAACTCAAACACAAGCACTTGGCATCTGTCTGGGGAATTGGCTCTGTGGAACCCATTCTGTGGCTTGCCTCTGGGAACTTTCCGAATCCTAGTTTCAGTCTGGGGAGCGAAGTGTGTGCGAAGATGTTGCGGAGGGAGTAGGTGTGTGGATCCTCTCTGGGAGCTTGTACTTGGGCACTGTAAAGTCGGTGATTGCGGAGTCCTGCCGGAGGGCAGTGAGACAGTTCTCTCGGTGATGGTGGGCTGCTGCCTGAAGCCGTGTTTCGGTAGGTGGGGAGGATGCGGGGTTGTGATCTCACTGGCTGCCGCTGAGCCGAGCTTGTGACTGGAGGTCAGCGAGTCGCCCGCCGAGCTTCCGCCTCGGACTGAGTGAGGGACTCGCCCAATTCTTGGCTCCTTTATTTGTCACAGAGAACGAAGTTTACGGCGAACAACAGGAGCCGCCAGCGAAGTGGATGGTCCGGGCCACACGATTTGGTGGCGCGCCGACTTCCCCTGGAGTCTGACAGCCAAGGCTTGAGAATGTGAAGCGGCAGGTCACTGACGAGGGGCAGGCGGCCGAGGGTGAGTGGAGCGCCGGCACCGTCGGGTCGTTCCCCGGCGCCGCCGGGGTGTACGGGTGGGATGCCGGCGGTTCGAAGGGCAAGGCTTTGAAACAAAGCTCGAGGTTATTGTTGGAAGTGCTGGGTGAAATTGCCCCCGACCGGACTCCGCGCTCCCCGCGGCGCTTTGGTGACAGGACCCCCCCCCCCCCCCCACCAGGTCCTGGGCGATGTCTGGGGTACCCGGTGCGGAACGGCGGGGGTCCGGGTCCCTCCACCTCCCCACCCCCACAAAATCGCGACTTCCTGCTCGAATCCAGGGAGGGTCTTTGAACTGTCCCCTTCCCCGGTTCCCGACCGCTCCCGCAACCTCTTCCGATGGCAGAAGCTGCGGCAGATACCCCGAGCGGAGTGGCCGAGGGGGCCCGTGGACGAGCGAGGCTGCCGAGGGTCGTGCTGGGTGAGACTGATGGCGCAGGGAGGCAGGATGGGGGATCGGAGGCAGGACAATGGATAGGGGATCGGAGGCAGGACAAGGGATGGGGGTTCGGAGGCGGGACAAGGGATGGGGGATCGGAGGCGGGACAAGGGATGGGGATCGGAGGCAGGACAAGGGATAGGGGATCGGAGGCAGGACAAGGGATGGGGGATCGGGGGCAGGACAAGGGAAGGGCGGATCGGGGGCAGGACAAGGGATGGGGGATCGGAAGCGGGACAAGGGATGGGGGGATCGGAAGCGGGACAAGGGATGGGGGGATCGGGGGCAGGACAAGGGATGGGGGATCGGAGGCGGGACAAGGGATGAGGGGATCGGGGCAGGACAAGGGATGGGGAGATCGGGGGCAGGACAAGGGAAGGGCGGATCGGGGGCAGGACAAGGGATGGGGGATCGGAGGCGGGACAAGGGATGGGGATCGGAGGCAGGACAAGGGATGGGGGATCGGGGGCAGGACAAGGGAAGGGCGGATCGGGGGCAGGACAAGGGATGGGGGATCGGAAGCGGGACAAGGGATGGGGGGATCGGGGGCAGGACAAGGGATGGGGGATCGGAAGCGGGACAAGGGATGGGGGGGATCGGAGGCAGGACAAGGGATGAGGGGATCGGGGCAGGACAAGGGATGGGGAGATCGGGGGCAGAACCCACTGGGGAAGGAGGGACGGCATCATGTCTCTCTGTTCGTAGAGGGGGTTCTGCTGAAGCCGGTGAGCGACGTGTTAATCAGGAACTTTATTGAACACTGGCATCGACTCAGACCTTCCCTCTTTAGTTCGAAGGTTTTTTTAAAAAAAAGAATTAGACGTGAGAGCGTCCGATATTTTAAACTACCTTCATCTCGCGCTCTCTTAAACTACTGGGCATACTGTACTATTTTAAAAGTTTGACTCTTCTCTGGACAACCATCATCGCCATGTATAGGGGAGACACCCCGCCGCACCTCTGTCACTGTGTCCTCGCCGTCGCCGCTATAAACGTGTCATCTACAAGGCCAGTGAACAATGGGATGTAATTGAAAATAGGCGCGTGATAACTATCGAATGTATCAATAATATTTCCTGAACGCAATAATCAGGCAAGTTATTTTTTTAATATATAAAAGTAACGCTCTTCCCGGATTACAACTGTTCTTTTATTGAAAGCGTTGAATAAAAATAACTACTCATTTTGGGCATAAAAATTGCATGGTCCTTCTTCCCGTTTCTCCTTGAAACGACAAAGAGATAATCACTGCGAGCGCGTATGGAATGAAGTGGAAGGAATTTCCACGTTTTGCTAAATAACGCGCGATGCTCTGTGGCGTGTTGCTGAGGTCCTCCCCAGATTATCTTGTGAAGGTTCTGACCCAGGAAAGTGAGCTCATGTTGCTGAGGTCCTCCCCAGGTTATCTTGTGAAGGTTCTGACCCAGGAAAGTGAGCTCATGTTGCTGAGGTCCTCCCCAGGTTATCTTGTGCGGGTTCTGTCCCAGGAAAGTGAGCTGATGTTGATGAGGTCCTCCCCAGGTTATCTTGGGTGGGTTCTGACCCAGGAAAGTGAGCTAATGTTGCTGAGGTCCTCCCCAGGCTATCTTGTGCGGGTTCTGACCCAGGAAAGTGAGCTGATTTTGTTGTTGTTGCCGGGAAATTGATTTCTCATGTTTCATTTTTATGGAAACGCCTGACCCAACAATCAGTGACCGGACCATCTATCCTGTGAAGTCGCAGGAGCTGAAGTGTCCTCGGATGAATAAGAGCGAGACATTGTGGCACTCGAGGTGCTGGCTGGAGGATGCCTGTGCCCGGGGTTTGGGAACTCTGCCGGTCTTGCTCTGCTTCTAAGCTGGGACGACCCTCCGGGAGGATGACCTGGGCCGTGGACCAGCGATGGGCTTAAGGACCCACCCAGGCGGCAGGCTGCTAGCAACATGAGGTCTAAGGACCCACACGGGCTTCGGGATGCTGGGGGACAGGACCCAGGTATTGGAACCGGCATTCGAGAGGGTGCTGAGGGCAAGAAGGCCTCCTCCTGACCATATCCGAGATTTGGACCCAGAGCTTGAGTGGAAGCAGCAGAGGCAAATTCATGGACCCCCTGTTTTTGAAGGGACTCTCTTTTGCTTCTCTTTCTCTTATTGCCAGGGGTGTCAGACAATACTCATTTTGGCTCTTTGCCTTACAGCAGAAAGTGCATCATGTATATTACATTTTTATGCACATTATTATGTGACAATAAATGGAACCTTGGAAATGCCTGTCAATGTTTCAGGTAGGGACCATTTGTCTCCATGGATGATGCTTCCTAGCCCACTGAGTTCCTTCAGCTTCACGCTTGTTCACTCAATTCAATTTATTATCACACTTACATTGAGAAAATTTGTTTTGCGAGGTGTCTAGCTAATCAACTCCCTATGGAGAACAGCAGTTTAAAAAAAGGACAATTCAGGGGGCAGAGTTACAGAGAGAGAGATCGATTAGAACAGAGCAAGGGAAACATTATTTTATGAGTGGGAAGTGTATGCTTAAAGAACATAGAAATCTAAAGCACAGTACAAAACCCTTCGGCCCATAGCATTGTGCTAACCTAATAACTCACTCTCACTGTTTATAATTTCTCCACTGCATAACCCTAATTGTTTTCAGTTCTGTGTGCCAATCTAATAGTTTATTAAAATATCCTATGGTACCTGCTTCCGCCACCAATACTATGCTGCCACCGGTCTCTGTTGTGTTTAAAACCTAACTTCTTACATCCCCCCTTGTATTACTGCCATGCACCTTAAAATTATGCCCCTTCATGTTAGCCATTTCACTCTTGGGAAAAAGCCTCTGGCCATCCACAGAATCAATGCCTCATCATCTTGAACACCTCTATCAGGTCACTCCTCATCCTCCATCACTCCAAGAAGATCAAGTTCATTCAACCTACCCTCAAAAGGGAGGCCCTCCAATCCAGGGAACATCCTTGTAAATCTCCTCTGCACATTCTCCATAGCATTCACATCTTTGCAGTAATGAGGTGACCAGAATTGAGCAAAATAAGTCTAACCAAGGACTTGATTAGCTGTAACTCTACCTCATGGCTCTTGAACTGCTGAACAATACCAATTATTATTGGAAGATGACTTGTTGCCTTCTTAAAAGATAATTTTATATCTATGGATTACTTAATTTAACTTTAAAAGATTATAAACCTGCTTTTTAAGAAAGGATTATTTTGCTTAAGGTCTTTCAGTTTTCCGTCTGTTCCAAACTGTTTCATGATTTATCAGAAGTTTTAATTCTCTCTCTTTTCTCTTTTTAATTTCCTCCTTCACTGTCTGTAAGAATTTCTTACGATTGACTAGTCGATTGCTTGGTAATATCACTTTAATTGCATTTCAGAGATCTCATTAAAGTTACAGGAATGAGATAGGAAATGGAGAATCATGTCCATAGACAGATAGATCTTTGAGGGAAGCTTCATTACGGCATTGATAGAGTAGACAGAATCTTTCTCACGGTACAAATGTCATGTATTTTCGGTGAGGGGTGAAAGTTTAAAGGAGATATGTGATGCAAAGCTGTTGAAGCTTCCTGGTACGGGCTGCCAGGGATAATAGTAGAAGCAGATATGATAGGCTTCTAGATAGATTAATAATCAGGGAATAGAGGGATGTGTATCTTGTACAAGCAATAGAGATTTATTTGGGATCATGTTCAGCACAGATATCGTGGGGTGAAGGGTCTATTCCTTCATCTATTGTATTGCTGTAATCTAATCTATGTACCAAAGAAACAATTGCATTGGTCAACTAAACCTTGAAGGGTGCAGAACTATTGCAAATGTTGTCATTGTATTCTCCTTCTTTAACTTTCGAGGTTGATGTGCTTCCATCCCAGTTGGATCAATTCTGCAGTGATTAGTTGAGGTCAATATGGAACCATAGACTTCCACAGATGGGACCAGGACATGGCAAACAGGAATGATAGTTAAATAATTTGCAAGATGGTGAACTCCTCTGCTGCTTACACAGGGTCTCTGCTCTCAGTGCATGGACAGTGACATAATGATTTCCTTGTATGTTTGTATCTGAGTTGGTAGCTGCTGTGCAGAGAGATGAGATTCTTAACATGCCACATTGAAGCAGATTGGGATAAGCCTTGACTCCAGCCTTATCATCCCACTTCCCAACTTTCACTCAAACACACACACCCCTCCCTCCCAATGCAACTTCTGAGGTGTGGATTAATGGGTTTCATTTAACAAAGCTCACATAATATCTCATCTTCTCCCTTTATCTCATTTATATGTTCAACATTTAACATTCTGTAGAGTGTGTAAAACATTGTCTTGTTTGAGAGACCTATTTAATGTATTAGTTGACTAGCCAGCTTAATAGCATCCCCTTAATTCCCCTTAACTGAGAACTGATGGAAATATATATTTAGAAAACGGAAGCCTAGAACTCAAAAGACACTGGATAATTCTGGGAAGCTGCTGTTGAAGCAATTGGTGAGCACCATTGATTCCACAACTGATCTCAAAGTCTGAACCATGATTTACATCCTGAAACAATCGACACTTGGAGGTTTCAAAAGTGGCTAATCTGTTCAGTGTTGCACTATGCACTCCAGATAGTGTTAGAAGCTGGCAACGTTCTGGAAGGAGAGTTGATTTAGCTCTCAGAAGAGGTCTATATTTTCAAATGCTAAACAGAATTCTTTCAGAAAGGGGAATTCAGCAGCTGCTTAATTTGAAACATGAAGTGTGGTGAATATCGTTGCTGGGGGTGGTGGGGGGGAGGGAAATGGTGAATTTGGAATATTTCCTAAACTCCTTCATGACAGGGGTTTTCTTAGTGCCTTCTGTAAACCAGTGTTAAAGATTTATTGTTAGTATTGGTCAGCAACTCTTTGACTCTCTTTCATGGGACTACCAGGTGATACATGACAAAATGAATAGCTCAGGCCTGAAACGTTGACTGCCTTTTGTGTTCTGTGGATGCTGAGCAACCTGTTGAGTTTCTCCAGCACTTTTGTGTACTGCACATGAATAGACCAGCAATGTTTTGTCAGCTAGATATTGAGATATTGTTACTGAAAACAGCATGGTGACATCCCCACATTATTTTTGTTCTTCGAGAATCTCGGGTATTTTTTTACATCTCACATTAACCTCTGAACACCACATCCAGCCAAAGTTTCAATGATAATTTTCTCAACTTGTTCCTTTTCCCCTTTTCTTTTTTCTCTTTTTTTCACTTTTGCAATGCATTCTCTGTATTCTTCTATAATATGAACATGAAGAACATTCTCTTGGGTTTCATACCAAATTGTTAATAGCTGTTTCCGAACTTCATCCTAGCAGGAGACCCTTTGGTTAGAGGAACTGAGAAAAATTCTGCCACTTTATTCTTGCACATCCTGCAGTATCTCAATGAGAATTAAATAGGGCCTGACCTGATAATCCGTCAATATTGGAGAGCCTTGAATAGTTTTTGTCCAATGTCTTTTACATCTCCTTTCATCCCTGTTCCTATTTGTCCATTCAATTGAGTCGGGATGGCCTCTTTGAAGGTGCACGTCCATCAGTAGTCCACAGAGGATAAAGCAGCTCCTGGAAATTGGAAACATTATTACCATTTTACAGCCCTAGTACTGACTGTGCTCTGAGTCAAATAGGATAGATCCTTCAGTCATTTCTATACCTATATTAATCACGAGTTCATGAAGAATAACGGTAATGATCTCTTTATAAATATGGAATCACCTACTGCTTCCATTATTTAAATTTAAATTGAACGTGGCCCCACACCAGTCAACTTTGAACTAATTTAAACACATGTCCCTTCAGCCTATTTCCTTTCTTCTCTTTATAAATTTTGAATAGCATTGGTTCTTATGATCATCATGTCTCTGTAACAATCATCCCGGAAGTTGCTTTTCCTTTTATCTTTAATGGTTTGAGAGCAATGAATGTGGTGGTACTAATGCTGTAAGCTTTTGTAATGTACGAATGTAAAAACGACACTGGATCTAGAATGCATCCCCATTTTTTTTAAAACTTGGCACGTGGCCTCAGAAACAATAGCTCAAAATGAACAAAGAATCTCTTTTTGAGGAAGATCTTGAGGAGGCAGAACCGTCCATGAACCAAGAGACAACTCTTCGCACTTGATCAATTTGACATGTGTCTTGACTTTTTCTGGTAGCACTTTTGAAACAATGGCAAAATTAGATGCCTGGGTGAACTGAAATAATTTACCTGGAGATTGTGTTCCCACCACTGGGATATTGGGGGTAAAGTTCAATTGATATGAATGCACAACAGTTAAAATATTAGGAGAATGGTTTTGGAGCTGGGGAGGGAGATTAAATCTTTGCTCTGTCTTTAAATTCAATGCACACTTTTGAGTTTAAATATTATGAAATACTTTCATATTTTAATGTATTTTTGATACCACTCTTACAGCAAAAAATGAACCTTAGTTTTAGATACAGGTTAAAATCAGTCCACATCTGCTTCCAGTTAAATGCATTTGCACATACAGAGATCTGTTGAGCAGAACTGCCAGTCAATTCAATGTTCTTAATTTTGTATGACCTCATAATTATCTTTCATTTTTGTCTTTTGGTTTTGTTTTTATTTGACTTTATTTTATACATTTTCAGATTCTTTTTCAAGACTCCCTGCATCTTTGCTTCTTCATTGACAGAGACAGTGCAAAACATGGGAAATTACTTTAGGTTTATTATCCCCTCAAAACTGATCAGAAATTCCAAGACCTGGGACTCAACACCCTACAGTGTAATTGGATCATGTGTTTCCTCACCTCCGGACCACAATCAGTGAGGATTGGTAGGATCATCTCCTCAACAATCTCTTATCGGTACCACAGTACCACAGGGCTGCGTTCTTAGCCCCCTCCTCTAACCACTTTAAATCTGCAGCTGTGTGGCTCAGTATGACAATAACACTACAAATTTGCCGATGACACCACAGTTCTGGGTTGTATACAAAAAAAGATGATGAGTCAGCATACAGGAGATTGAAAATTTGGCTGAATGGTGCACCCCCAACAACCTTCCACACAATGTCACCAATACTACGGAGTTGATTGTTGACTTCAGGAAGGGAAAGCCAGAGGTTTACAATCCAGTGATCATTGGGGATCAGAGGTGGAGAGGGTTAGCAAATTTCAGTTCTTGGGAGTCACTATCTTAGAGGATCTTTCCTGGACCCAACACACTAAAGCCATAGTGAAGAAAGCACGTCAGCGCCTGTACTTCCTCCTGTGTTCGCAGAATGACACAAGAAACCCCAGCAAAACACGTGTGGTGGATAGTGCTGACCAGTTGCATTATGGTCTGGTACGGGGACACCAATACCTCTGAGCATAAAGCCCTGCAAAAGATAATGGACACATATCACAGGCAAAACCCTCCCCACTATTGAGAACATCTACAGGGAACACTGCCATTGGCTAACAGCAGCAATCATCAAGGATCCATCCCACCTAGCACATGCTTTGTTCTCACTGCTGCCATCAGGAAAGAAGCATAGGTGCCACAAGACCCACCAGGTTCGGCAACAGCTGCTCCCCCTCCACTATCAGTCTCCTCAACAACAAACTCAATCAGGGACTCATTTAAGGACTCTTACTTGTCCACTTTGTTTTTTTTTCATTCTCTCTGTATTGCATAGTCAGTTTGTTTACATTCATTATCCTTTTACGTTTCTTTATTTACATGTATATGCTGTGAACAGTTTTTTTGCACTACCAATAAGTGGTAATTCTGCCTCGCCCACAGGAAAAAAATTCTCAGCCTTGTATGTGATGTCCTGTATATACTCTGACAATAAATCTGAAATCTATATCTGGCAAATAGTGAATAAGCATCTGTCATTAATAGTTGTGTGTTTTCTGAGCTGTAATTACCTTTTTATAATTGTAGGAAAACTCTCCATATTTTGAAAACTATTTGCAACAATTTAATCTAATCATTGATGTTTTCTCATCAGTTTGCTGATTGGAAAAAAATGTTTTTCTTTCATTTGTCTTTTATTCATCTTGCAATTTGATGTAAAGAGATTAGACCGTGAGAAATTGTATCTATATTTTCTTTGAAAATAGCTTGCATTCTTTTAGGAAAATATTTAGCTTTCTTTCTTGGGGCCACGGTGGGAAGAGAAGATAATGAATATAAGCGACAAATATTTAAAATTTCAATACTGAAAGAAAAAAGTGATTTCAATGGTGCAGACATTCTTTTTGTGGTGCTGGAGTAGATTATAATGGTAGCAGTAAGGAGAGGTTCAAGAGCTGTTGGAAAAAAACACTGTTCTTGAACCTAGAGGCTTCTGTACCTTCTTCCTGAAGGTCGAAGTGAGAAAAGGTTGTGACCAGAGTAATGGGAGATCTTTATGAGGTTGGCTGCCTTCTTGAGGCAATGCCTCACATAGACATTGAGAAGGGAGGGAGGAGTACCCGGGTAAGCATCGGTCAATTACCTTTGCTTGATTTGAGTTTACTTCAATGTTTTAAATAAAACACGATTTCATGTAATCCTTTACCTTTCTTTAAATTGCATGTTTTTTTTTGCATTGGGCTTCTCAGAAATTTTCATAGTTTTTGACAGTTGGCCAAGCCAAGGGGCATGGCTGTTTTTTTCCATCCCTGTAGTTGGGACAGTTCTGAGCCAATCAGAAGACAACACATTTCTCAGGGGTTTGCCATTGCTCATAATAAAGATTATTGTTTAGCGTCAAATTGATAATTGATGAATTCAGGAA